>NC_139237.1:47837999-48129580 GCF_977018435.1 Lepisma saccharinum | reverse complement strand
GATGACCCGAAGTTCTCCTTTATAAACGTCATGTGCCATAACTGCAAGCATAAACTTAACTCACTCAAACGTGCAATAAAAATCCCTATTACTTCTGTGCCACCCTGCACACCCATCCATATGCATACTTACATAGACGCAAGTATATATATATACATACATACATAGTAGTGTAATTGATGCTATTATAAACCCGAGAAAGTATGAGCCCCTCAGATTGATTTGGCTACACTTAAAACTAGCTCAAGATGTGCATATGAGCTTATTGCTCAAGTGTGGTACTCTGTCTAATCCAAGATTTTTGTAAAAATGCCCTCGGGAATTTCCCGTGAAAGTATGAGCCCCCTCAGATTGATTTGCCTACACTTACAAAATCTACATCTGTCAGATTGTTGTCCATAAGCCTGTTTAAAATATGCCCCTCTTGATATTGTTTTGGATACACTTAAAATTAAGCCAAGATGCTCATAAAACCCACACCCACCCACACCCACACACACCCACACCCACCCACATACACCCACACCCACCCACACCCACACATATTTACTTCCGGTCCACTTCCGGTCCACTTTCGGTTCACTTCCGGACCACTTCCGGTCCACTTCCGGTTCACTTCCGGTCCACTTCCGGTCCACGTCCGGTTTACTTCCGGTCCACTTCCGGTCCACTTCCGGTTTGCCTACTTCCGGTCCACTTGGCACACCTGTGGGGTTTTTCAGTTTTTTTGAAAGGGTTACAACATTAACAAGGCTGTTTAATTTACAATTGGATACACACCCCAATTATTTTAACAAGAATTTAAATTTTGAAAGCATGATAAATAGATGCAGGTGTGCAAGTTTAATTCCTGTAGCAAGTGGAAATAATTCTAGATATTTATACCCATGCATGTGTGCCCTGTATCCTGGAGAGGTTGTGTATTCATGCGGGCATATTGTGTGCAGGTATTGCTACCTAAATACCTACACAACATCAGATTGCTGCAAATTGTGCCTCAATACTATAACAAAATATTACAACATTAATAATCTATCATGTGCACTGTGTTCAGGACAAGGCTATTATGTTTATACATTCACAAAACAATTTCTATGCTACAATCATGAGATTGATGATAGTTTTGTACTCGAGATAAAAATGGAAGATGGTCCCTTGCAAGAAGAATAAAAAAAATGAGGATTAAAAATTTTATCAATTATGGGAGCTTCTGCACTCTCGAAGAAATCTATGAGAATCTTGACAATGAAAGCTTGATTCTTGTGATGTTGATGTGCAATAACACTGGAAATGTCACTGTAGATTAGAGAAACCAGGGCTACAGGCAATCTATTCTATATAAGCATATAATTTTTGTGTACAAGAACCATAATCAATTTTACCTGTTGTCAGAACCAAGTGACAGATCAGATAAAATAAGAGAAATACACCTATATCCAAGGGGCATTGGAATTGAATATGATGGGGGAACATACCAGGATAAGATGGCTCTACTCCCAGAGAGCTTCCCTGTTAGAGTTGGGAATTTTGGATTATATATTACAGATTAACAGAATTCAATATTTCATACACACCTGCAATCCTTTGGGATTTTGGATTTTGGGATTTTGGGGTTTGAAAAGATATGTGTTATACCCTGATCAGAACATGTTGATGAACCACCTATTGGGCCCATGTGCAAGAAGAGGGCCCTACTACCGTGCAGCAGGCAACACGGGGATGCTTGAGATATTGCTCAATAATCAAGTGAGATTCAGAATGTTTGATTCCTACAACAAAATTGTGCAGGTATTCTACACAGACAAGTGGGAAGAATACACACAGCAGCTGCTTAGGAATAGGCAAGAAAACAGCTGGGTTATCTACACCTTGAAACTTGTTGGTGAGATACACAGAAACTGCCAGTCTTGCCTTCCATCTGCATGGTACAAGCTTTTGCAAAATGTTAGATTGATTCCTGAACAATTTAAGAATCCACCATGCAAATTAGAGCTGGTAAAAAATAATTTTGTAGAATTTGAACCCGATCTGCCTTTTGATCTGGTGAAGCTCTACAATCCATACATGGTGAATGTTATTGCAGAGTGCAAAAAATTTGAAAACAACAGAATGTTGTACAGGCTATGGGGAAGAATCATAAGAAACTGGGCAAGAATGGTGCTGTTTTTACATGACATACTATTTGTTCAGGCTCCCAGGCATATAATTGAAGGCCGCAATATACATGCTGGCCGAGATGATATGTTTAGAAATTTTTGGAGTTTTCTGGATACAAACCCTGTGCTCACTGCAGAGGTTGCATGTTTCATAAGATCTTCAAGATATACTAGGGAAACACCTACAAAATTTATAAATATATGGTACTCTATCCTATACAAGGATCCATACAAATATATGAAAAAGAACATGTGTCTCAGAGTTGAATTGTATGAGAAGCTGTGCAATGTTGATGAACCCTGTAATATTGATGTGGGCAAGTTGGAAAATGCTCTGGGTGATTTTGCAAATATGCTAGGAGAATGCATACCTGCTGCACCTGATAGCAATAATAGAATTGAAGATGATGACAAGTATTTCTGGTGGCTCCCCGAGCAAGATATTACAAACAGGCAGATGATGAAGAACATGGCCAGGAACACTGAATCATTTACACCATTCACTGTGTTTGAGAAGAACATGTACATTGAGATGCTTAGAAGAATGATGCTGAATGATTTATTTGGATGCATCTCTCACGATACTCATCCAAATTATGCAACAGGAGCCGAGGAGTTGAATATTCTCATTAGAAGGATCAAGAATTACAACAGGCACAATATTGCTGTGATTGGAAACATTGCTGAGGGGAACAACAACTCTGCACCTTGGCTGTGCCAGTGTATTCTGTTTCCTGTTGATGTTGCATTTCAATGCGGGTATGTATTTTGCAGATATTGTTTTCTAAACAGAGTTGTTGAGAATAAAGCTGCATGCTGTCCAAAATGTAACAAATCAAATAATAGGACCTATGTTATACACAACTGGATATGCAGCTGCTGCCAGGAACAAGTGTCTAATCCTGTCATATCACTGTCTGAGGAGTTGTTTTGCAGAGATTGCAGCCCTGGTGATCATACTGCACTGTTGAAAAAATGTTGATAGAATTTAAGAATATCAGCAGGTTTGAGGATTATTTCAACATACAAGCAGCTTTATGCAACAATGTAGATGCTGATCTTGACAAGTTGATCAACAATGGCATGCATTTTATATTTGTGGCTGATTATGATGTACCTGGTGTTTTGAAGATACTTGCACCCAGTACATACAGTGCATCCATAGACTGGAACATTTGCAAGATGTTTTACAAGAGAAATTACAGATATAAGCTATTGCCCGATGATATGCCAATAGATTTTTTCCTGCTTCCAGGATACTTTGCATTGCAGATAGGAAACAGGGTATACAAAACAAGATATGATGACAAGTTTGTTGCAGGAAGCTGGCCTGTATTGTACAGCTCTGGCTTATTTGTGGTGGATCTGCAGAACAGCATATTTAAAACACAACTATACTCTGAATGTATAGAGTGTCCAAACAGGTGTGTGCATTTTACAAATTATTACACTCTATCAAAATTGTTGTCAGGTCCATGTTACAAGGGACCATACTATTATAGACTTTTAGATGTGGACAACATTAAATTGATTAGAATTGTGAAGAAACAAATTAAGATTGCACCCAGCCCTTACAAGTATATCCAGAATGTTTTGAACCTGCCATACACAGATAACTGGGCAATATATGTAAATTTTATAACCCACAACAAGACATGCAACATGCTCTTCTATTGCCTAAAATTGTTGGGAGAGATACACAAGAATTGCAGAGTTTGTGTAGGTGCATTATGGTACAGAATTTTACAAAATGATCCTGTATCTATAGAAGATTTTAAAAATTATTATTATTGTACACTCAACATATACAGAAATAATAATCACTCTCAGCCAAGAATACCCTTCAAAATTGCCCACCAGTATAACCCAGAATTGCCTAATCTGCTCTATGAATATGTTGAAAATGTAGATGGGCCTATCCTATTGCATGTGTGGACAAACATTATTAATTTCTGGACACAGAGTGTTATGCTGTTTCATGAATTATGTTCATATGTGCCCAAATATTTAAACAATGTGAAGAAATTTAAGATAGACCATCCTGTTGATAAATTGTGGGATCTTACCCTTTATGATGAAATTCACAAGTTTATATTTTCTTCAAAATTTACAAAATCTCAATTAACTGATTTTATAAACAAGTGGTACTGTGCTATGTTTAAGCATGATGTGTGTTCATATATGGAGGATCCCCTGACAATCAAGATAGAGTGCACTTTAAATGGAGTTATAGAATCTTCAGAAAAATTAGATAGGTACCTGTCTGATTTTTCAAACATGCTGGGACTATGCCCTGAGATACATGTGAAGAAGCAAAATAAGCAAGATCACAATGAGATGTACTACTGGTGGCTGGATGACAGGGAAAAAATAAATTCTGACAGGCATCACCTCATGACAAGTGACCCCTTCCAATTTACACCTGCAGATGTTTTTGAGCAGAGGATGCTCATAGAACTGCTCAGAAGATTCTGGATAGACAGGTTGTTTGGAAAGCACTTCCATGATACACATCCATATTACAACAAAAATCTTGACACCAGAATCAACAACCTGAGAAATTTTAAAGATGAGAATATTGCATATATGCTTTTTGAGCGTGTGGCATGCAATTGTGGTGTGTTCAACAGTGATGTTGCATACAGATGTTCTCACTTATTCTGCAGGTACTGCTTTATGAATCATGTAACAGATGATATTTCAAGATGCCCATGTTGCAATTGCAAAATTCAATTGCAATCAACAACAACTAGGGTCTCAATATTGTCTCTGGAATCATAGCTTTTCTGTCTAATATTCTCAAGATCTTGCTTTTCAGATATATTTCTGATGGAACTATCTGGTGTTGTTCTATATGTGTTTTTGCATATTTTAAATTTTATACCCGGAGATGTGTAATAATTTAGGGATGTGTTGGGGGATGAATTGAATATTATCCAGATGGATTTTGTAAGGCAACCCCCAACATAATTGCTGGGTGGCACATCTATGCCATTGTTTCCACACAGTAGGGGAAAGAATATAAATCTGTTGCTGTCAATATTGTAGATGTTTATCTGGTTGCTTCTTATGAGGTATTTTGCTCTCATCAATGAGGTTATAAGATGCCAGGCTCACAATGCAAACATGTTTGATTTGCAAATGAGAAGCATCTCCAAGAAATTAAAGCAGAGAGCAAAATTCTTTATTGATTTGCTTTATTTTACTTCTCTTATGTGTCTCTTTGGCCAATTTGCGAAGATGTGGATGAGTGATGATATGATGAAATTGATGAATGGACAATCACAAACATCCATGCCCAGGCCGGCATTCGAACCCGGGATCCCTGGTATCGTAGCGGATGTGCTAACCACTCCGCCACGGGGGCCGACACTAGACAGTTGTTTCTCGAAACCGGGTGAAGTGTCTTGTTCTCCCATATTTGACCTTCTTATTGGAGATTCCTGGGAATGTGCGCCTGCGTTCGGCCAGGATTGCCAACAAACATGGGACGATACAATATGCGCGACCCTGTATATAGTGAACGTGGATGGACTCTAGAAATAGCATTGACGTCATCCTCTCATATAATTTTATAAACCATTGATAACTTTAAAATTTTTGTTTTCATCTAAGAGTTTTCTATGGGGATTTAAAAGCCTACAAATTTTGTGCATGAAAAATATTGGGCTCTAGTAATGAAATCGTAAGTTCGCCACTGCTCCAAAGATAATATAACTAGACCATTCCTATCTCCTTCTTTCGGCCATCTTCAATCTTTAATTTCTGAGGAACCATCCATCCGTTTCTTCCATGCCTGGATTGATGTTTTGGAAGCAGCGATTGATGCCGGCTCTTAAGATAAAAACCCCCTTCGATAAATCTTCTGGGGGAATGTAAAGAGGCTCTCCTTCATCGGGATAGCGATAGCCGTGAAAAAAGTTTTCTAGATTGAGAGTCGAGCTTTGTTTGCTCGTCAGTGCTTACAACCTAAGAGTTTTTCCTCTTTGAAAGGACCTCTCCAATAATTCCCTGAGATAAAGGTTGCCTGAATGAATGTTCACGAGGTTGGTCTTCCACCCCAGTCATTGCTTTCTCCTAATATAACGTATTCCTTAAAATTAATGATTACACTGTCCAACAAAATTGAAGTTTTTGTCTGTTAAAAGAGAAGTTGGAGGTGATTCTAATTGAATTTGATGTGCTGATTTCAAATCTAATTACAGAATTTTTCCATCACCCATGAAATTTGAGTAACAGGGTACATACAAAATATCAGGTACATACAAATCTTATATAGCCTTATAGTGATACGATGCAATATTATTTACAATGGCATATCTAGAATGTCTTCGAACTTGATTCAAGGCTGTACTTTGCCTGAGGAACATATCTTTTCAGTGTCCAGCAATAATCTGCCAACATATTTGGAGTCCGTTTTCCCTGGTAGCGCCTTTCCATTTCACCAATTTCCTCCATGTTCGTCGCCATTGTCCCAAGGTTTTGTGGGAAGAAATCGAGGTGGGAGTCTAAAAAGTGTATCTTCAGACATATTACACCCCAGAGCATGATAGTTCTGAATCAAATTACTGACAAGTTCTCTGTAATTTTCTTACTTGTAGTTACCGAGGAAATTTATGAAAACTTCCCTGAAAGATTGGCAAGCAGACAATTCCAGCTCATTTTGGCTCTTTTCAAATTCATTATCTTTCATTAGTCTCCTGATTTGAGGGCCAACAAATATTCCCTCTTTTAGTTTCGCCTCAGTAATTCGCGGAAACCTCTCTTTGAGGAACATAAATCCACTACCCTCACGGTCCATTTCTTTTACAAAATTCTTCATCACACCAAGCTTTATGTGGAGAGGAGATAGTAAGATTTTGTCTGAACTTACAAGTGATGGATGAACAACATTCTACTGTCCTGCGATGAGTGACACTCTCTTCGGCCAGTTCTTTTTAATATAATGATTTTTTCTATCTCTGCTGTTCCATTTACACGGAAACAGCAAAATTTGGTGTAACCTAGTTGCAATCCTAAGAGGATAGCAATAACTCTTAAATCTCCACATCTCTGCCAAGAGTATTTACAGTATTGGATATTTGTTAATAACAGTTTCATGTTTTCATAACTTTCCTTTATGCTCCAGGAATATGCTACAGGAATACTTGGATATTTATTTCCATTGTGCAGTAGCACTCCTTTAAAACTTGTTTTCGAAGAGTCTAAAAACAAACGCCATTCTTCACTTTTATGGACAACACATAGTGACTCTAATAGACCATCGATGTTACAACAGAAAATAGGGTCCTTATCTTAAAGTTAATTGTTGTCAAATTTTTCAGTTGGATTGTTTAACAAGTTTAATTGTCATTCATGCAGACATCAATTACCTAAAGTTACTAGTGTATTGTTGGAGCAAAGACATAAAAATATTTTAAATATTGCCTAACAATTAGCTTATTATGGACTGCATGCTGCAATAATAATGCAGAATTATATTTTTATTGTTACAAAGAAATGGTGGGTGATTGACAATTTCTGACTTCTTTTTCGGAATCAGCAGGTGGCAAAACATAAAGAACAGTTGACATTTTACTTTTAACAAAATCATTGTTGGACAGTGTTATGAATCAAGAGTTCGGTCTGCATACTTTTTGCTCAGATATATCAAGGAGCATGCTACTTCCTTCGCCTCTTTTAAAAGGTGTCATCAATTTCTGGATATATGTGTGTATGCATATATATATATATATATATACGAGAGTTAAGTCGTCATAAATCATGGCAACTATTTTATTCTCACGAACAGGGGACAACACGAGAAATCTAAGATTTCTGGTCGCGAGAAAAAAAATAGTTGACATGACTTATGACTTAACCCAGGTGTGTGTGTGTGTGTGTGTATATATATATACACACACAGTGCAATATATATATATATATATTGCAATGTGACAAGGGTTAAACGAAGCACGAGGGATGTCACTTAGGGATGTAGCAGTAAGGAAGACTGACGAGCAAAACACAGTCACGACCCCTCTGGCGTCTCGGACACTGGTGACGGCCACGGCACGAGCAAGGAAGTCACCCCGGACAGCAGGTGTTGGCTGTCAGCACCTGAACCGGGACGAGATCGTTTGCATACTCATGATGTTTCTAAAAGTCAGGTGTACTTATTCCCCTCGCCACGTGCCGTGTTTCTGAGGAGCTTGTAAGCCACAGTGCCACTACTTCCCTCTTTCGATCAGGAAGAGCGACCCGGTACGCGTAGTTGCAATTGGATTCTGACTAGCCAGAGACATTTTGTTATTGTCGCTGCCTTGATTGGGTCAGTGTGCTCGAGTTAACTTGGTTTTTACTTTAAGCTTTTGATGCCCGTTCGTCTTCCCATGACTATATACAGGGTTTCTATAAATTAGTTATTCAAAGGTAACCGTTAATTGTGAAGAAAGTGTATGTGTAACAGAAATGGTTTATAGATGAATGAATACAGCATATCTTCAAGTTTCTTGTCGCAAGTTGTTCGTTTCAGACGCCGTCACTGGAGGCGTGACCGTTTGTTTATCTTACACAGTTACCGACTTGGAATGGTCGTGGTGGAACGATTCCGTGGCCACCTCGTCGACGTTGCTGGGAAGAGGGAAAACAAACACACGTTCTTTAATGTAACCCCAGATAGAGAAATCCATGGCGCCAATCAGGCGAACGAGGTGGCCATGACCAATCCAAGTCGGTACTTGTGTAAGATAAACAAACGGTCACGCCTCCAGTGGCGGCGTCTGAAACTAACAACGTGCGACAATAAACTTGAAGGTATGCTGTATTCATTCATCTATAAACCATTTTTGTTACACATACACTTTCTTCACAATTAACGATTACTTTTGTATAACTAATTTATAGAAACCCTGTGTGTGTGTGTGTATATATATATATATATACGTATATATATTTGTGTGTGTGTGTGTGTGTGTGCAGGACCTTTAGGTTAGAGGTATACAAGAATAGGGGCATACAATATTAAAACTACTTCTTATATTGTCTCGTACTGAAGCTCAGTCGGTAGACCATCGATTCCAGATTTCAGTAGTCCACTTGTACGATAAATAGTGCTGTTGATGCTCGCATGCGCAGAAACTCCCTGGCCAACGAAATCCCCAGATGTAAAACCATTAGACCTTTTTGCATGGGACTTCATTAAAGATGTTGAGAACAACAGGAAAGTTCACGATTTGGGCGATACAGCGTATCGTTGCGCTAATAACGCCTCAAATGCTGGGCAACACTGGGCACAAGCTTGAGTGCCATTTTGACATCTGTCGAGCTACAAATCGTGCCCACATTAAGGTGCACCAGTACTTAGGAACTACATTTACTACTATAAAACAAACTACAAATATATATATATACACACACACGCACGCACACTCACACATAAAAAATACTCAGTAGTTAAGAATATATTCTGTCTTAGCACTGTTTACGTGTTGCACTTGTCATATAGTTACACCCAGCTCAGGCTAGTTCTGGGGTATTTACACACCAGAAATTTAGAGCACTTGGACACTGGAACACACTGGCTCCGGAACTCTCTGGAACTAGATATGCTGGAACTTGTTGCAGTACTTTCACATACACTGAAAATGCTTAAAACTCGAGCGCCTTCTACTGTTTCCTACTTTTTATTTCTGATTGCTCTAATTTGTATATCAAGCCTCTCACAAGCATCGGAATTTGATCGTTGCACTAATGTAGTTAAGGTACTACATGAAAGAATGCATAATCGGTTCCTAATTTTAGCGCCCATGGCTTAATTCTGCATACATACTCTTACTTATAATTAATCATAGTTCCCTTGATCCTAACTTATCTTTTATTCCCTATTCGCACGTGCAATTATGTAATATAGTGCACGAGATATTTTATTTTGTAACTCTATTTTCCCCATTTGCTTTCAATTACTTCAAATCGAAATTTGTAATGATATTGTGCTGCCATCTCTTTTCATTTATTTAAGTTCGCTGCTCTTGTGGCTTGTAACAAGCATTACCATATGATGGGCTGAAGCCCACCTTTAAGTAGGCTTATCTCACACCCCTAGCAATCCCAATAACATACATCATTAATTTCAGAATAATTTCTAGCTGAGTTAGAATCACACGCACGGAAAAAAAGCATGGAGGTAAGAAAGGGAGAAGTAAGCACTGCGCGCTGTTTCTAAAGCCGGGTCACGTGACAGAACCGGAGAAGAAAGACCAAAACATTCGAAGACGCTGTAAGAAAGCATGTAATTTCGTGTACTTTTGAATAAGATTTAGGAGCAATGGTGCCTGCTCAACACACGGCTGTACTAACAGAAGCGACAGGAAACGTGAAGGAATAATATTCCATAAGCAAATAACACTAGTTATGGTTTGTTTTGTAGTATTTAAGTGTAAAGTAAACCTCGAGTTTTCGTTTGTAGTTGGAGCCTACTTCCATGCTCCTTCTTGCCCGCATGCGCTTGCAGCAGCCGATGCGATGTTCTTCTGTCTGTGAAGTCATTGGTTGAAGTAGATGCGGCCATCTTACGCCGACAAACTTAAGCTCCGCCCACTGGCTTCAAAACGAAAGCAAAGAGTGATACGAGACTGCAGGCACCTGGAAAGACGTGTGTGAAAGAAAAATAAATAAAGGGAGACAGAAGATAACAAGAGAGAAGGTGATACAGAAATAGATAAAAGAAACGAAAGAGAGAACGTGATAACTGTAGAAATAGAGGATGAAAAGAGAGAATGAGAGAAAATGAGAGACAATGGAGGAAGAAGGGAACATACAGGTAAATAAAGAAATAGGGAAAGGACGAAAAAGAGAAAGAAAGCATTAAAGCGATACACAAGGTGAAAGAAGTTTTGTTTGCTTTAAGTTCACTTTATGTGATAAGTGGATTTAGCAAATTGTCAATGGCAACTTCTACCAACGTCGTTGAATTAGACAACACATATAACGCCTTGCAGAAAAGCGATTATTTCAGGCTCTAAGTGCCTCATTTTTAATGCCGGTGATTGTACCTGTGATTGCTCACCAGTGAACGAATACAAGCACGAATGGGGAAAAAAACATAAGTTTTAGATTAGTATATCACTAGTGTCGGTCCGGTTCTTGTTTATTATCGCTTTATTTTCTGTTTATAATGTGTGATGTCTATAGCAACTTGTAACAAACTCTCTCAAAGTGAAAATGAAGATGATTTCCTCGATTCATCTACAGCCACCCTTATTTTTCGAATGAACTAGTCCAGTTGGCGCATGCGTACGTACGTCTATGATGTCGACAAACGCAGACGGACTGTGATCGTCACGATTAGCCTCAACAGGCAGGAAAACAACATAAAATACGAATGTCCCTTTGCAAACACCCTACTGAACGTGTTCAGAGTGCGGGTGGTCTAAGCGCCAGAGCCGTATCGATCAATCAAAGAGTCCGAGGCTCGATTCCCAGACAATGTTGGTTCAACCGGTGCCCGAATTGTGAAGACAAAAGGCATTAGGCAGGGCAGGCTAAGCACATGGCATGCGGAGAATCTTCTCGGTCGGCCGAGGATGCAGCTATTCGCTGGAAATCCTCGGATAACCTCCAAGCGGCCCTGCAGGACCCTTCAAAGCATGTTTTTGCGATGTCCATCGCTTTGATCTCGAGACAAGGCATTTCTTTCAGAACTCTCATAACCACAGGCGGATCAATACGCCAAGTACTTTCTGCTTCAGATGCATGGCAATGTTTACAGCGTCGTGTTTTGTTACTAATGAACACGGGTTTACTCTTCAAAAAAAGGAGATCCTCGGATTTTGGCGCCTCGAAACAAAAAAGAAAGAAATCGTCCGCAATGCTTAATGAAGATATAAAAGAAGAAATGCAAATTAAGCAAGTTTCATAAGAACTGTAATGTTCTGGCAAATTCTGGACAATCTTCTTTCTTTCGACTTTTAAAATTCGAACACGTCATCTTCTCAACGTCCAGTTCTCATAAAATCCATTGAACTAACAATACCAAACAACAACACTATGCATTTGGCGAGAAAGAGTGCTAAACATGGGATGTTGGTACGATTGTACGCACATTTTTATAGCAATGTAAGAAATATTAGGCGCACCCAGAAAGTAAGTTTCCCTGGAGTCGTGCAAAAAAAGCAAACAATATTTCATTCAATGATTTATTGCCACAGATACAGCCCTTATCCAGTTACTTGTCAACATAATTCCCGCCGGAATTCAGGCACTTGTCATAGCGTGGGACCAACTTCTGTATACCTGCGTCGTAGAAGTCCGCCGCCTGGGCGCCGAACCACTGTGTGACAGCCGTCTGAACCTCTTCGTCGCTGTGAAAATGTTGACCGGACAGGAACTTTTTCAGGTGCAAGAACAGGTGGTAATTACTGGGAGTGAGATCCGGGCTGTACGATGGATGATCCTCCAATATGCGCTGCTGCACCTACTCCACAAGCTCGTCCATAACGGTCGATGGCCGCCCACTGCGCTCGTCCATAACGGCCGATGGCCGTCCACTGCGCTCGTCGTCATGCACATTTTGCCGGCCTTCAGTAAATGTCGTGCACCAACGACGCACCATCTGCTTGCTCATGACGTCTGGCTCATACACCTGGCACAGCTGACGATGAATTTCGTTCGGCTGTATGTTTTGTGCGTTCAAAAACAAGATCACCGATCGAACCTCGAACGCGGCGGGAGGTGGAATAAGAGCCGCCATGTTTCATCGCTGCCGCGACGCTACTGAGGACTTTCGGGAGGCGTCTTCTAGGACATTCACTAGCCAGGGCATGTGTCTCTCACGCATGCGCAAAACCGGTTTCAATACGCATGGTCTGCCACCTGTGGGGAAGGAGGAAACTTACTTTCTGGATGCGCCTTATATATTGCGTTCATTATTTATGTAGCTCTTGAAGAAGAAACCTTGTATGGTTGTATGGAATATGACATGAAAGTATTGCCTAACCATAAACAATATGAAACTCTGGATAATCTTAATATTACAGAGATAGGAATTGAAGACGTAGAAAAAGCAATTAAAAACATGAAACCTAAGAAATCAGCCGGACCGGAAAAGATACCGCCCTATATACTTAAAGGTTGCAGTGATATATTGAAATACCCATTATATCTAATTTTCAATTCAATTCTTGCAAAACACAAATTTCCTGAAAAATGGAAAGCCACGACAATTTGTCCACTTCCCAAAAGCAATAACACTAATGACGTACAAAACTACCGACCAATAAGTATATTATCAGCCCCAGCAAAAATATTCGAAAAAATCATGCACTGTTACATATTTAACCACGTAAAACCTGTAATATCATCGTTTCAGCATGGCTTTGTACCACGTAGATCTGTGTTGACCAATCTCTTTGATATTACTAATTTTATAAGTTCAACCTTGCATGAAGAAGGTCAAGTATATACAGACTTTTGCAAAGCGTTCGACTTGGTTAATCACGATATCCTATTAAGTAAATTAGCATGCTTCAATATTTCTGAACCACTGCACCAATTGTTCGCTTCCTATTTGCAGAACCGTAAGCAGTACGTGACGTATAAAGGCCACACATCTTCAGAGATAAAAGTCACCTCAGGAGTACCTCAGGGGTCTAATCTTGGGCCACTCCTTTTCACATTACTTATTAACGACTTGCCGGATTCATTTGAAAATTCACACAAATTGCTGTTTGCAGATGACCTGAACTTTTTCAGGAAAATAAGCAAACAAGATGATAGTGTTCAACTTTAAAATTATATTTCAAAGTTAGAAACGTGTACAATAAATACTCGAAAGAAAAACCCAGTTGAATTTCAATATCAAATATACAACCATACTCTAGCAAGAAATTTTACAGTCAAGGATTTAGGGGTTATTTTTGATTCAAATCTTAGTTTAATAATAATTATTATTAAACTAAGATTTGAATTATATATCATATTATATATTATATATTATAATTAGTGAAGCGTTCAAGAACCTTGGGTTTTTTCTTAGAATGGGGAGAGATTTCAAGAGTATAGAGACACAAAAAGTTTTGTATTATTCATATGTAAGACCAAAACTCGAATATGCATGTGTTAAATGGAATACAGATACAGCAAAGTACAGTTTAGCAATTGAAAGAGTCGAATCGAGATTTCTTAGATTTTTAAAATACAAATTTCAGAAAGTTTACCCCACTTTTGAACACTACGAAAACCTAATATATGAATAGCGGTTTACAAAGCTGTGTCACAGAAGAACGTTACATGAAATAGTATTCTTGTGGAAGTTGTTAAATCGTGAGTTATATGCTCAACATCTACTCTGTCAGATTAATTTTCGAATCCCGTCGTCGAAAACTAGACTCAAGAATGAAGTTTTTCTTATAAAGAAGGCTAGATCGGAAATTGAAAAGAAATCTCCATTGTGGAGAATGTGCACCAGTTACAATAAATTGCTAATCAAGAATAAGACCATTGACATCTTTTCTATGAACCTAAGGGACCTCAGTGAAGCCACTATTAACACAATGACAATGTCTTAAGCTTAAACACATAATTTCCTAATGGAATGGTGTTATAAAGTATATGTGTGTGTGTGTGTGTGTGTGTGTTTATGTGTATGTGTGTTTGTGTGTATGTATATATCTATATATAAAATTAATAATTTAAAATATATTTTCATTATATTTTTCATCTATTTCTATATTATATATGTAAGTGTATTCATATGTATCCATTATATGGGCTCTGTAATTAGTTATGTACCTGTTGAGTTCAATAAATAAATATGTTCAAGTGTTGAAAATAAAAGAGATTTACTACTAGGAAAGGATAATATTAATTTGCTACTATAAATAAGACTATACGGAGGACAATGTCTATACAGGAAGTATTTTTACTCCAATGTACTCTCATGACGCACCCATATCCTTGTAGACAGTGTGTGCTATGAACGTCCTTCATTAATATTATGTGTATAGATATTAAACTACAGATTTTTTTTAGAATTGGCAAATGTAACGCTAGCTTCTGTTGGGTTGGTAATATAAAATCTACAATTACCTGAACGTTTTAAGAATGAAAACGCAGCAAATCATGTTTTGATAAATAAGTTCTCATCACTACGTTCCCAGAACTGTAAAGAGACTGGCATTTTCATCTCGGTTCGAGATAGAGACCTTGTATGTTGTAAGACTTTCATTTCTAGTAATTCCTCTGTTAAGTTTAGTCTCGTCTCTTCTCATGTAGATATCATCCATAACTGATCCCGACTTATTTATTTTAGTACAGGACACTTTGAAACTTATTAAACTTTGGAATGCACTGGTGCTGATGGTGTACGAGAGAGGTGAATTTATTATCCTTTTTATCTAGACCAATCTTGCTTTTACATAAGGTGTTATGGAGGAATGAGCATTATTAGAGGGGTAACGTAATGAGAGACAGAAGTACAGGGTAAACATTAAATCTCTACACGGCGGGAGAACTGATAAATAACAAATTTCCTTCATGCAAAACGTGCCCCGCATATCAGTCACCAGTCTCAACACGCTTCTTCAAACGCTTCAACGTGATTCGTTGATTTTTCTTCAACAGCCGTTGCGGTGGTTTCCCGAAGATAGCCCAGCGTAAAACCTGAGACTTCAAAAATCCCCATATGGAACTTCCTCCTCTTCCACCAAGAAGAATCATATTATTCACTCGGTTGTCTTTCGTCAGTGCAACAACTCAACTGTAGTCAGTGACCTTATGGTCACCCTGTATTAGAGAATACTTTTTTTCTGAAATTATCAAGGCTACTGTGGTTAATTCTACTGCTATAATTCCTAAACTCAGAGAATTTCCTTTTATGGTAAAATAATAATGAAATACGTATGCCTGTTGAGATTTAAATTATTGAAATTTTAACAGACAAGTTTCATAATAATAATGAAAACTATAGACGTAAGGTCGTTAGCTATAGGTTGCACAATCCCATGAAGGGATACAGAGATAGGAGTTTGTTGGTGTTTTTAAGTCCCCTTTACGCACAGCAAGGCTAATCGGGACTGGACCTACAGTTTAAAGTGGGATCCCAACCACCATGTGCCTCCACCGGGTATTGATTACAAGGCAGGATACAGAGGTAGGACTCCGTGCATTCTCGACCTCCGCCGAAGTGGACGTAGTGTGATTTGTACCACCCCCCGTCCACTTTTACCTGCCCGTATCACTTCCAGATTACTTTCATTAATAACAGTCTAGATCAGGAGTTCCCAAACTTTTTAGTTTCACGGCACCCTTGGTGTTTCAAAATTTTCCGCGGCGCCCGAGTCAGAATGTAGGCCTATCTAACACTTGCAACGGTCAGTTAGTGTGGTTACGTTGCTTGCCTTAAGTTAAAAAATAAACACATATTTCAAATTCAGAAACATTTTATGTGCAAATAGTACTAAATGAGCACATATTTAGTGAAACATTTCGCGGCTCCCCTGTAAGCCAGACACGGGGCCCCAGGGCGCCGCGACGCACACTTTGGGAACCACAGGGGTAGATGATTTCTTTTGCGAGAGCATGTACGTAATAATTCTATTTGAGATTAACTACACCGTAGAACTCGGGTCTTCTGCACGGCAGAACTATACAAAGTGTTGTTTTCCTATAATTGGAGCACGTTGTTCAAAATTGTTATACAATCCTTACCCAAAATTTGATAGCAACCAATGAACACAATTTGCACTAAAGATACATCCCTCTCGACTAATGCAGACGGACTGTACCATCCATTCTGCTCATTTCTCAACCATTTTGAATTTTTTATTGTAAGGAACAAAACCTAATATATCAATCAACTGTTTTTCAAAATAACTATGCGGATATTCTCATTTCATGGATTACAAATTTCTACTTTCGTTGTTTTTATTTTCAGTTTGAAGCAGCGCCCTCGTGTGTCGGCTGCCAAGCCTTTCTAATCTATGGTTCACTTCGGCAAGCCTTTTATTAGCAAATATCAGAGGATATTCCATTAGTACCCGACTGATTGTGGGACAAACGCATTTTATGCACCGTTTATTGTTCAACTTGTGCAACTATGAGGCCCATGCACTAACTCTGACCATACTACGAAATGCTTATGAGTGTAATTTGTGTCAAAAGTATGGCTATTCTAAATGATCTTCCCGATTTCAAAGTTTAATATCTCACCTTTATTTAGTCACAATGACATGCAAATTATTTTAAATGAAAGAAAAACTCAAAAAGTTTTTTTTACATACATACGTGTTATGTTCCACGTCAAAGGTGCTCAATATGAGTGCCTTTTGTAATTCGGCACACATCAAGCCGATAGTCAAATTCTTGCCACACTCTTCCCAACATCTCAGTGTCAATGGACGCAACTGCTTCTTGGATGCGTACTCGAAGTTCAGGTAAAATGCTAGGTAAGGGAGGCTCATACACTTGGTTTTTAACATACCGCCAACAAAACAAGTCACACGGGATGATATCTGGCGAACGGGGGAAGGCCAAGGAAGCAGAACCTGATCCTCACGACTAGCTCGTCCTATCCATTGATTTGGTAACCTTCTGTTGAGTTCCCTCCTTACATCCCGGTGCCAATGTGGGGGTGCCTCGTCCTGCTGGAAAATAAAATTTTCCATGTCCTCTTCCAGCTGTGGGAAGAGCCATGTCTGCAGCATGTGAAGGTAGGAAAGTCCGTTTACAGTGTCCTCCTCTAAGAGCATAGGGTCATAGACCTTGTTACAGGTAACCGCACAAAACACGTTCACCTTGGGGGAATCACGGACGTGTTCTTCGTAACCATGGGGATTTTCCAAAACCCAAATCCAAGCTTCGTTGGACACAAATAACTGACTGTTGTACATGAAATTCCAGGACACAAAATGCTCTCCTGTCTTCGTTTCCAGCCATCTTGATTTACTGTCGCCCTAGCGGCAGAATGCGTAACTAAACATCAGCTTTGCCAGACACTAACACGTTTTGAGTTTTTCTTTCTTTTCAAATAATTTACATGTCATTGTGACTAAATAAACGTGAGATATTAAACTTTGAAATCGGGAAGATCATTTAGAATACCCCTACTATTGTGCACGTTTGAAGAAGCTTCTGATTGGTCAACGAGACGGCACTATCGGTGGATCTCCACTCTTACGGGTCCTTTTCAACATGTACTATATGTAAACATTTAACAAAATGTTAAGTTTTCTGTAAATCATTAACGAACTGCTATTAAGATGACGTCAGCGTGCAGGCAGAAAGGTCACACTGCACGAGGGCACTGGCTGCGCTCGGCTAGCACAAGCAAAGAAGCTAAAGGCTGCTCTAAAACACTGATTTTGCTCTTCGACCTCTGATTGGCCCGATCTTGTTACGAAAGTCACTATCTATTTCGAAAAGTAAATTGAATTACGAAAATCAAGTAAGTGGTAGTTGAGTCAATGGTAGCCCGTGTTCCCAAGGTGGCCCACGTTACGCAAATCATATTAGTATTTATCACAGCTAATAAATGGCACTACATTAATAGGCGCAGTCTCCTCTCAGGTGCACCAGGCAGTCTCGGGCTGCCAGCAGACATTTTCTTTAAGTTACTGTGGAACCCCTGGCGTCGTAGGGATTGTGCAGACCAGTCCTCCACGGAGGTCGGCTATTCGTCGTTAATGCACGTCAACAATAAAAAGTTTGACACCAACAGTTTTCTCCAACATGATGTAGAAACGTGAATAAACATGAATAAATATGCTTTCTTGATAAGCACAAGATATCATTTCCTAAGCCGCGTCTCGTTCCAATCCAAGGAAAATGTGTTGGTTTCTCTTCTACTCAAATTCGACAATTGCGTAGGTTAATCTTTCCACATGTTTGCAAGGCCGCTTCATCTAAGAAAATATTGTTGATTAAATTAACATTTATTCCACGTTAACGTGGTTGCATTGTAACCAAAGGGTCCTGGGTTCGATATCCGGTGGAGGCATATAGCACAGTGGTTCGGACCCCACTTAAAACTGTAGGCCCAGTCTCGATTAGCCTTTCTGAGCATAAAGTGGACTCAAAACAACAACAACAACTTCTTCCACGTTCATCATCAGTGATATGGGTCTCAAATGGACTGTTAAACAATTACCCAAAATTCGACACTAACCAATTAACACAATCTGCACTAAAGATACATATCACTATCAGAGCATAGCATTTTTTAAATTTAGTGTTCCAGAAATAGATACTTACTTTTAATTTACCCTGTACATGAGAACATACCGCATGTATTACAGATTGATATTTATTTTGATTGTTCTAATATATGTAAACAATGTAACCAATTGTCACCTCGGTGCCTGAGCTCATTGGCTGCTGGACTCACGATCTCCCAGCGAATCCTGGTGTAGATACAGGCGTTACTGCATCAATTTTATGTAATCGTCGTTCAGCCGGCCTCCGTGGCGGAGTGGTTAGCACGATGCCATTGGGTCCCGGGTTCGAATACAGCATAAGCATGAGTGTTCTTCATCACTTTCATCATATTATCATTCATCCTCATCTTCGCGATTAGCCAAAGGTGGTAGAAAAGCGAACGAAAATATACGAAATCACTCCATCGTTCACACTCACTGACGCAATTAGCCTAAGAGGCAAAAATTATAGAATAACTAGGTTTTATTTTAGCATGCCTTGTAGATTCGGAACACTCCTTATCAACACTAACAGGCCCTATTACTGGAGCTTGGCGTACCGTTAATTTTCACTTTCATCAGCTGATTACCGTATCTGCTATTAACCATAAAATACCACGTTTATCAATAATTTGTTCGCTGCATTATCAGGAGTTTCGCGGGGGAAATATGAACGCTCCAGAACAAGCCTGGAAATATTTATCCGCCCCTGTAAATTCTGCAACAGGATTAACGACCACACACGCGCTGTTGCTGTCCGGCTGATGATAAATTATTGTTATCAAGGGAGAAGGCGCGTTGTGCTCGGCGGGTTGCCTAATAAACGGGAGAGCGTGGGAGGCCTTGTATATCACGCGACTTTTTCTCCTCGGAGACCGCCATGGTGCAATGCTATTCCGTTCCAGCAGCGATATTGGTTCCCTACAAATCGGTTGAGGAATGGAGAATTCAGCTTTATATATGGGTGGTGTCCTTTCATCTGTTTTAACCATACTTGTGTGTATACGAGCATGGCTACACTTATGCTGCACTATACAGGGCGATTCAAAAGTCCCTTAACAGCGTTATAGAATGTAAAGGAGTTGGGTTGGGTACAAATGGTCATGATAGAAGCAGGTTAGGCCTAGGACCATATTAGTGTGTTCCAAGTGGAATTCCGCAATATTGGTGGCCGGCATATTGAATTCAACTCAAAATTTTTAAATGGGAAGGAGGCGATGTGATATATCAAATCAGGCTAAAATTTTAGGGAAAATGCAATGGTGAAGATTTTTCTAACCTATCTTTAATCAGGAAAAAGTTATGACTGCATGATTGATACAAATGTATCATTTTCCATGTGTAAGAAAACAGTGTCAGAGTGTTCTTAACGCGTGGTGGAAGTTGTGGGACGTCCTGACCGTCGCCTGTCCTTGACTGATCCCGTCTCATCATTGATTAAAATCATTTGCAATGGCAGGTGAACTTTTCTCCCCAGGCAGCAGTACGATCTCCATGCGTTCCTCACGCTTTGAGCATTCTGACGTTGCTTTCTCACACCTGGAAAATGAGACATTCGTTACAATCATACAGTCATAACTTTCTATCATGACAATTAGTACCCAGCCTAACTCCTTTACATTTTATAGTGGGTGTTCAGGGCCTTTTGAATCACCCTGTACTTCTCTAAATCTACTTCTCAGGTCTCCCAAATAGCTCAGTGGTTAATGTTGTTACCCTGAAGCAAGAGATCCTCGGCTAGATTCCCTCTTACAGTACACTTTATCACTCCGTAATTCCTATTCCGGGCTTCCCAGATCGCATGATGGTAAAGTCGTGGTTTTGTAAGCAAAGGGTACCGAGCTCGGTACGAGGTATGGGTCCCACTTTAAACTGAATTGAATCGTATTTTAAGTCCACTTTATGTATTGTTATTCTAATCTGGACTGGACCTACAGCTTAAAGTGGAATCCGAAACACTATGTGCCTCCACCGGGTATCGAACCCGGGAATCCTTGATTACAAGGCAAGGACGATACTGATACTCCATTGGAGAGGCCTCCGCTTTATTAAACTGTAGGTCCATTCCCAATTAGCCTATCTATGAATAATGTACTTAAAACAAAGCTTCAAAAACTTCATTTCTATTCTAACTTGATTTATCATTCCCAATTCCTTTAGGAAGAATTCACACCGAAGAGACAAGCAACAGGCGACACGTGCCGCTTGGAGACGAGCCAATCAGGAACATCGTTTCATACCGTCACGGCATGAGAGACCGCACAAGCATGAGTTCGATTAGTGAAATACACAAGAGTTATGTGTCGCCTGTCACTTGTCGCTTCGATGTGATTTCATCCTTGTATATTTTTTGCTTATTCTATACGTATACTAGAGGAAAGAAATATTCCGCCCTTACACACAGGGTTTTAATACAAGTACAGTCTCCCCGATGACGACAGAGACAAAATTGTTGATACGACTTACTTATTTTCAACATGAAATGTTTTCTTTGTTTGTTTTAATATTATCAAATTTGTAGTTTTCTTTTATTTATGTGTAATTAAAAGTGACAACTAAAACAAAAGTCATTTCCGGTTTATAAACATTTGCAGAACTGTATAATATTTTATTGATTCCGTTGCCAGGACAACAGTGCGCGAAAAGGCGATAAGCAAATCGAGTTGCGTGGGATGATGTTAATTTTGTAAAAAAAAGCTGTTATAAAACAAAGCCGTAGCTTATTGAAAAGTGATTGTATTTGTGAGTATAGCTGTGTTATTTTGCAGTGATTGTTTAAAGGTAAAAGGTGTTATTAAACTTGTAAAATGGCAAGAAGTTATTTATTTTTCTATTTGTACGTCCTGAGAATTCTCAGTGTAGCATAACATTAAGGAGAGTCTCATAACTCCGCCGCAAAGCGAGATTAGGTAGTTACTATCACGTAGCAATCCAGTGGCGAACACCCAAAAGGAACGTCACATGGTTCTGATCGTACTGTAAACTATAGGTACAATTAGATTATCTGTGTATAAAGTAGACTTAAAGCAAAAACTGAAAGCAAAGAAATTAAGACCAGTAGCTCTATGGGGGAAAATATTTATTTCTACAAATGTACAGTCAATGGCAATAAAATGAGACATATATTCTTAAATACTCTCTTCCCTACAAGGCGTTATGAGTGTTGCCAAGTCTATGACGATGGTAGAAGCTCCCATTGAAAATCTGTTATTAAAATCCACTTATAGCCGTTGAGTTAGGCAACACACTTAACACCTTTCAGGGAAGGGAGTATTTCAGGATCTAGAAGTCCCAATTTTATTGCCGCTAACTGTACATCACCACCCTTTGAAGCAGTTTTAGCACGCAATAAGTCAAACAATCTCGTATTATGTTATAATTATATTTGGTGATTTCATTTACTATTAGCATTGTTGTTATCATTGTCATTGTTATGATCTAACTTGACTGCGTGTGGCCACATTGTTATTGAATCGAATGGCGATGAAGTTGATCAGCCTACAACAGGTCGCGTTGAATATTTACCGTTACTAGGTAACGGAGCTTCAGTCCTATTCGAATCACAAGCTGTCAATGAATGCATGCCAGATTTGACTATTGAATAATTCTGTGATGTACATGAATATTAATACCTCCACTGACTCGCTGTTATTCAATTGAGCCAATTGTAGCCTGCAGTATGCGCTTGGCGTAAATATTAATACAGTTTCAAATATTACTTGAAGAAATCGGTGAGCGAAATAAAACGTATTGTTATTGGGGTTTGCAACATTGGCTAAATTCAGGTGTAAATAGGACATGCCTATTTTTATCATTGTTGTTGTCATTGCATATTAGGACATTTGTAATTGTAATTGTATTGCCAAACAGGCTGCCAGTTAGCAGAACTGGACTTGCGTAGGTAATCCGCGGATATGAGCCACAAATATTCGGTGGAAATCATACTTATAACAGCTTAACAAATAATAGTCAAAATGAGGTATGTAGTATTTCGGCTTTAAACAGAGAGAATAAAAGAATATTTTTGCTTTTCCTGTTAATTTTGTCGCTTTTTATATAAGTATTTTCCAAAACTTTTATTTTAATATAATTATTAACAGCATACAAAATACAAACTTATAAGATTACATTTATTTAACCCAATCTTCTATTAAACATGGTGATCTTAAATCCACTCCGCAGAAGCTAATACACAGCCCCTGTGACTTGTTGATCGTGATCGAGAGAGCAAGTGTCTCTCTCTTCTCTCTCTCTCTCTCTCTCTCTCTCTCTCTCTCTCTCTCTCTCTCTCTCTCTCTCTCTCTATCTCAAATATCATCGTGAATACCACAAATTAGCTTCGCGACCCCGAAAACTATTGATTCGACACTAATGTAGGTCATTCTTGACATTTTATTTTTCACCCACTCTCACGCCCCATCCCGATAGGTGATAAACTTGGAGTTGAACGGCATTCGGAATGTCACTATTCATCTTAGCAACCCCGAAAACTATGGATTCTACACTAATATCGGTTGTATTCGATTATTTTTAGATGTCATCCCTTCACACCCCCAACCCTAGGGTTGCCAGGGGTGTCTTACCCCCAGAGTAATTCTTTCCAGATTGCAAGTTATATGTGTTCCAAGTTTGGTTGAAATTGCTTCAGGCGTTCGAGAGTTATGCTGGAACAAACACACACATATACATCCATTTTTATACATATAGATTATTGTATGTGTTGTATATGTATTATAATATGCGTCTTTTATGTTAATTATGTATAATCATAATGATCAGTATTCTACCATGAATTGTAGAAGTTTATTGACTTCCTCCATATAATTATTGGAAACATAATCCAAATGAATGGTAAGGTTTCACGAAACTTAGAGTATATCCTGTGAAAATATTGGGACAGTTCTGAACAAATCCCTTGAACAGAATTCTGTATTGAACTTGACTCGTACGTAAAATATCACATAGTTACAACAGTTATGATTTGTCTTATCGACAATCTTAAACACGTAGAGTCCCTTACACAGACTATTTCCTGTGTTTCGTTATATTGTTCATATCATCCTCCGGACGATTGAAAAGAAAATAAATTTTCTTACCTCAGATTACCCAATCCCACTACTTTTTATACCTCCTCTTGTCAGGCGGTAATCGATGTCTAAAATATCTTCGCACAGCTCCCTCGGTTGACATCGAAAATTCGTAAACTGATCCTTTTGGTTATGGACTGTCAGCATCTCCGTATTAAGACACACGAAGTCCTTACTGACTGAGAAGCATAATTTAAGTCATTTCCGATATCATATCCATACCAGGATCACATAAACGTCTTGCATGTACTCCTCTTGTGACTTTTGATTCTACACCGAATATTTTTATTTCAAAATGCAATATGGTGCCTTTATTAACATATGCCAATATAGATTATACAATTTAAAAGAGAGAAGTGTTTGTGCACATGACAAATATCATCTAAACGATTAGCTGTACAAAACATGTATTGAATGCAGTTTGGGTAACATTTTATGCTCCATAAAATTAGTTCTCTATATATTTTCCAAATACTTGACCATTTACGAGATATTAATGAAAGACTTGTAACCGTGAGGAAGCCATATTTTCCTATATAGCGGCCGTAAACTACACCTAATCGTAGTGTCATAATTAAATTAACATCTTTGATGACTATGAATCCACAATCTATGTATCACTAAGTCCTTTGTGGGGAAACCAAAAACGTGATTTTTGGATCCTTACTCAAGTATTTTACTGTGAAAGCAACGAAACGACCAGCGCTGCAAAAATGTTTGTTATCCAGCCCAGTGAACATATGAAACATGTGGACATATTACGTAAAGATAACAAAAACAACGTTTTAAATATTTTTTGGTTAGGAGCCGACAGCTTCACATTTGTCAAATGTGTTGTAAGCAACTGTAGTGATGATGTTTGAAAACAAGAAAATATCTATTTGCTTCATGCACAAGTTAACATTTCGTATTCTAATGTCAAGACCTGGGATACAAATATGACTTTTGTTTATGGGAGATGCGATGAAAATTTAACCTTGTTCTCAGTCTTTGCACTAGTTTGGTGAAATACTGTGGCGCACCTATTTAATTCTCAATAAGGAAAAAACACAAAAATTCTTAAACAAATTGAAGATGCATTCAGGCTACTATACGCTACATGTCTTTATTGCAATATAAACAAGCAACTGTAAGCTACTATTATTACCCATGAATCATACAGCGCCTGAATGCTTCTCCACCTTGTCTAGAATTCCTGTGGTTTCTTACTGATTGAGAATTAAAGGGGAATGCCAGGAGATTCCCCCGTCTAATCACAACCACCCCAGACAACGAGGGCAAATTTTCACTCACGCTGTGTCACTGTAGAGAAAAAACTGGGTCTTGAATTCGAAATGTGTATATGCGTACACACTTTCTTCTCATGAAGCGATCAACTGTTATTTTCAAGTAATTGTTCAACTTTTCAGGATCTTGTGAAATCAGAAAGTGATTTACTGAAATATAGTGGATCAACGATTTTGTACCCAATCAATACCACAATTCTTGGATCCTTAATATTCCTCGAAATATGCAATACTTGACATGTATAATTACATTTTCTCCATCAATACAAAATCCATTTAGTTGTCACTTACTTTACACGAGTGCTAGTGTTCTTTTCTTGATATACTCAAATTAATTGAGTGGACTTAAAGTTTAGAAAAACTACTCATTACAGCACAGTGTAGTAATCTATTTAAGTAATAATTCTGCTCCATCTATCGGCAATAAAATGAGTTTAATTTTACAAGCTTTATTCCTGATACAATTTCACTAGATTTCAGAAGGGGTGAACATCAGTTGACACGCCCTTGGCCTCACTGTATATATGTTTCAGTTATAATTATTACGGAGTGCTAATGAAAATTGGGGAGTATTCGGCAAGTGCATAAACCCGCCAAGACGAGGCCTGACTCGTAAACACCACACAGCGGCCTGAGAGAGCTCTCAGCCTGATGTCCCTCCACCCAACACGCGAGAGTGTGTTCCTGGTTGCGTGAATTTCAGGCGTCGTTTCCGCAACTGCATTAATCCGTGTTAATGAATGTCGTGGGTGTGCCTCCGATAACGCTGGCTGGCTGCGACAGTCTTGGCGGAAAAACTGCCGCGTCATCTCTCCCGGGGTGTCAGTGTTGCCAAATCGGAAACTAATAATTTGGAACCGTGTCTCGCTTTACACGGATAACCTCTACTGCGTGTGCATATAATATTAGCCGCTTTATCTAGTACTTTTGGATTTTGAATTTCACTCCTAACTGATGTCGTCGCTATTCAACATCACTAGGTCAATCAATGTCATGGATGATTGATTTGCTTTATTTTACTTCGCCTTTTGTGCCACTTTTGGCTAATATGCGAAGATGGGGATGGGTGATGATATGTTGAAATTGATGAATGGACACTCACAAACATAGAAACCAAGGCCGGGATTCGAACCCGGGATCCCTGGCGTCGTAGCCCGATGTGCTAATCACTCCGCCACGGGGCCGGCAATCAATGCCATGAGAATGAATGCTAAAATAAAATTGATGAAATTAGAAGCACAGCGAACTGAATAGTTCACACTGTTCTGTCTTTTCTTGAAAGGGTCTCTCATTCTCTCATTCTCGTCGCACTGTAATCAAGGGGTCCACAGCGGTGACTAACAGCAGCACTGTCGCTTTAATGAGAAAAGGAGCGCACATTGGTTTGGGCGTTAGCTGCAGGGGTGTGGTCGGTTCCTAGAAGACTGTCCATCTTCTTCGTGCATTGCGTGTTCGCTTGAATGTGTGTGCATGAGTACCCAGCTGACAATAGGGTTGCCATGACGATGCCACTGTTCTTTCTCCCTGGCTTTCATGGTGAAAAAGCATTATGTGTGTAACGCTGTTAAGTACACATTCTATGGTGTAAACTGAAGAAATTACTCTGCAAATGGGGTTATCACCTTTTACGGGGCTGTTAATGCACACATGTGCAAATCATTGGCTCTTAACAATTCCATGGATATTGAGCTGTAACAAAGTGTGAGTCCAAAATATTTACCCTCACCTTTACCTCTGCAAAAGTTTGCTGAATTGAGTAATGAGTCATTTTATGCCAAATCAACACAGGTATGTGCTATTTTCAACCTGACCATCTAGGATTTTCATGACATTTTGGAGTTGGAAAGTATGCATGGAATGTAGTAACTAAGGAAATTTTGAGTCTTGTTTCTCTTGCAATTGTAAAATTATTCAAGGTCAAAATTAGCAGAAATTGCCCTTTCTGAGCTCGTTTAGTTATGCCAAATGTGCTGTAACTCTGCTCCTATTTAGCCTAGAAAGCTGAAATAAAGTTCGTTGTGCAGGGAATGGAACACGCTTTCCAATGATATGTAACAAGCCTACCTTAGGATGAAGATAACTTTGTGTCACGTGACCTTTAACTTTGACCTTGAAATTTGCAAAACATATCATCGCCAAAAATGGTTAAAAAAAAATATGTTTGGCACACCATTCTATACTCTAAAACATGAAAAATCAAACTGGGACTGCAATGGGATCAGGAGATACAAAATAATATGTGTAGGTATGTGAATAATAAAGGCCTCAATACAATGTACTAAGGTGAGTCAAAGTCCCTTTACACCTCCTATAAAATGTATGGGAGTTATGCTGGGTTCAATTGGTCATGATAGAAACATGTTAAGCCAAACCATAGTAGTATGTGTCAAGCAGAGGAACGCCATATTGTTGGCCGTTATATTGAATTCAACTCAAACATATTCAATGGAAAGGTGGTGACGTGATATATCAAATCAGGCTAGAATCTTACGAGAAATGCAGCGGCGAAGAATTTTCAGACTTACAGCACATTTGCAAAACGAGCTCAGAAATGGCACTTTTACCTTGAATAATTTTACAATTGCAAGACAAACGAGACTCAAAATGTTCATAGTTACTAAGTTCCATGCATAGTTTCAACTCCCCAAATTTCATGAAAATCAGATATGGTCAGGTTGGGAGCTATAACTAGTTTATCTTATTACAGTGTAGTTACACATATTGTTACAAGATAAACAAAAGTCGACAAAAAATTTTACTAGTTATAGATCTTTACCTGCTTCTCGTTTCCAATTAATGAAAGATCCATCTGGCGATATTGCGGGTAAATTACTTAAATTGACACGATCGCTGAAAATGTGCAATCATTCTTTACTAACGTTAACATTTTTCGAGTTCTGGTCCATAGTTTCGTTGTAAACTTAACACAAGATGATCGTGTAATAAATTTAGTATTATTGTATACATGTATTATCAAAAGGATATGTAACAAAATATGTAGTATCAAAGAATACGTCATATTAATAACAATCGAGTATCAAAGCAATTTCAAGAATTCTGCTAGATATTTATTTTATTTAAACATATTCAGCATAATTTTTAGTGCATAAGTTGTTCAAATTAAAATTTGGATCAAATTTATAAAGTCAAAAAACACAGAAACGTGTATATATTTATGAAACCAATTTTGTCAACTCTTAATTACTTTTCACATAGCAAATTATTGTATAATATGTAAATATGAAAGAGAGCTCTTTGTATCTTTCGAAACAAATTGTAAAACGAAGCGTCTACAGAAAGAAAAATCGGATCAAAATGCATAGCTACTTTTGTACTTTTTGTACAAGTGAAGGGAACATGTTATGTAACTCGCTACGTACAGAAAAGTAGCTTTCTTGTCCACAGATGCCAAGTTTATAGGTGCTTTGCCTAACCCTAAAAGCAAAACGAAAATATATAAGAAGAAAGGGGGAAGAAATCTTCAGCAAATTTCGATAAATAACAGTTCCCGTATTTTTTGGTCTTCAGCTTGTTTCTCGAATTTGCAGTCCATTTTAGGTGGCCGTAAGTACTATGCATTTCATTGATTAGAAAATATGACATCATATGAGGTACAAATTTTTTTCATCATGTTTTAGAGATCGGAAACATAGGAGAAAGAATCAAAATAGGACAGAATTACCGAAATATGTTGTTTTATGTAAAGTAAATTAGCGAATATGTAAAATATGTAATATTCTGGCAAATATGTAAAAATATGGAACATAACTCGTTGATATTTTCCCGTTCAAGGTATCTATTGTGTCGTATCATCACTCATCATTGCGAATAGCAAAAAAATTGGCAGAAATGCGACATAAAATAACCACACCAATCAATCGTATCGAAAGGTCTATACTGTTAAATGATATTTTCATACAGCTTTTGATTCTTTGCAATTGCCGCCAAAGCGAATAGTATCATGCACCAAATTAGAAATCTAAGCGTTTGAATAGTACGGTCCGACCGGGGACGAGACTGCCTACAAGACTAAAGAAGGAAAGATAGACACATGCGTGAAACAAAGCTGTTGGTTTCAGATAAGTATATCGTTCCGTTCTTTTGTTTTTTTATCGCTCGCTTTGTTGTGTTGTTTGTAATCGCTTTCACAACTGTTAACTTCAGTCATAACGTATTTGACTGGGACGATACTAATTCTGAAACTCAGGGTTCGAAATAGAAATTTTCATGATACGAAACGCGTTCGTTTCGTTAACATGATGTTGTCTCCTTTGCCTCTGATAACTACAGGGACGAAATTAATGACTAGTGAAATGACGCGCTGTATTAAAACTATTAATAGTTAATTAATGTTATATTTACATAAACATCAATAATGTAAAATACATTGGATACGAGGCTTCTTGGATTTTCTTACCTTTTGAAATTTGATCAGACGGAAATCGTGAATCAGCTCGCCCAACTGAAGATTATTTTTTTTAAAATTATATGCACATATCCACAATACTTTGTCTTAATATATATTTTATTAAAAAAATCAATTTGTAGACGTGAAAAATATTTCCATATTGTTATTTTGCCCATAATCAGGAATTGGAAATACTTAACAAATATAATGAATAAAGACTATAGTGGAACCACAAGCAAAAACCTCTGCACCGTACTCCCACGTAGAGGGGAGGGGCAGAGTGGAGCATGCTTCCTGATGGCCCGAGTTGTACGGAAGAAGGGAAAAGTGAGAGGAGACTTTCCGAAGATTCTTTTCCTTGTGGTCGCTCTATAAAACCTAAACACCATAGAGGCCACCATACTATGTTAAGCCCCTCGCGGTAACAATGCATCTCTACGTGGAGGCTAACTAATTAACTCTCTATCCTTCCTAAACCAGAAGGTTTATGGCTGCAACAACACAAGCCTTCCATTTGTCCATATCCTGGGCAAGATCAATCCAATCTTTTCCATCCCTACCTATTTCCTTTAGGTCCATCCCAACATTATCCCTCCATCTTCGTCTTGGCCTTCCTACAGACCTCTTACCATCAGTTTTTCCAACAAAATTATTCTTTCCTCTCCCATTCGTGTCACATGGCCTGTCCACCTAAGTGCACTATTATAGAGTACTAACAATTTAGTTCACATTGAAAAGGAAAATGTGAAATATCTACAGAATTAAACGAAACCATTTGTGACGAGGCGGAACGGAAAGGTTCCAGATATTCACGAAACGGAATGTCGTTCCGGTCCGATCCGGTACATTTCGAGCCCTGCTAAAACTCCAGTATTGCTTCAGAAATAGAGGATTTTCACTGAACCTGCTTTCCATATCCGTTCCACTTGCTGCAGTCACCCCTAATTTACAACTAGACACGTCCAGGTAAGTGCATGCGCACTTCCTTCCATGTTCTCGGCAGATGGCTCTGTATATGCGTATTTGTTTGTGTATGAACAGTACATGGATTATACTAATTTTTGGCTGTTAATGGACAGAAAAATATCGCAAGAAGCTGCTAATGAATTAACGTGTACCAAATATTTCATCAAAGAATATAGTAAGCGTTTAGCTGTGTATTAACGTTAATCAGTACATTCAAAATTCCTTTTATCTCTTTTGAGTTTCTTCCGTTAGCTCACTATTATTCAAATGTGATATGTACTTTTATTGTACTTGGATGTGTCTTATGAATTTTCCCATATATCAACATACACACAGAGGTAGGTTACGGTATTTGATCCTCTTCTACTACAGTAAAACATCATTAGTTTTGTAACTCCTAGCTTTCATTGTAACAGTCTGTTTGTATCGCATTCAAGTTTTTATTATTATCTGATATGCCAGTTGCAACCATGTCTGTTGTTCAAGGTAGCAAATTTATGTTATTATTATAAAATGTACACGCACATTCCCAGGAATCAGGGCTCGAAATGCAAATTTTCACGAAATGAAACCCTTTGCATTCATTAACATGGTACTGTACTATTGTTTGTTTTGTTTTGTTTTGTTCTCTGACTACTACAGATGCAAGATTAACGACTAGCGAAAATACGCGTTGCATTAAATTAATAATAGTTGATTGATTGAATTGTTGTTTTATGTCCACTTTATGCACAGAAAGGCTAATCGGGACTCGACCTATAGTTTAAAGTGTGATCCGAACCATTATGTGCATCCACCGGGTATCAAACCCGGGATATCTTGATTACAAGGCGACAACGCTACCACTGCGCCATCGGGAGGCAAATTAATAATGGCGTATACTATAATATTTTAACACCTAAACATCAATTAATATAAAATACATTGGACACTGGTCTCTGGTATTTTCTTCCTTCTTAAAATTTATTCAGACGGATATCGTGAATGGTAGTCAGCTCGTCCAAGTGTGAAAAAATTAATTAAATGCACTTGTCTTAATAATACTATTGGGATATTCCGATATTTCGTGGCTAGCATAAACTTTGGCCTTAAAGAGAGAAGCAGTATTTGTGTACAAGGATATTTTTGCATGAGGATACCTTTGCACAATATTATTCACAAAAATGGATACATTATAATAAACAGAACTATAAAAATGAGAACAACAAGGCACATAAAGATGAAGGCAACTTAGGCGCCATCTTACGTTGCTAAACCCTCTCGCGCTAACAACTCATCTCCACGCACAGGGGAAGCTACAGGAATGTTATAATATGTACAAATGTTATATAACAATTTACTTCTCACTGAACATGCAGTGATAAAAAAAACAAGCGAATCGGAACGGGAAGATTCCAGATATCCGGACTTCACTTTCTTAACCATGAAGACAACAAAATACACTAAAATTGAACATTAGACACTAAAATACGATGATATTGAGTTGCCAGTAAAAATTGTGACAACAAATAATCGAGTATTAAAAGCCTCTATACGAGGTATAGTTTAACAGCCAATAGTATAACATGACATTATAGATTATGCTAATAACACAAAGTTTGGTAAGCCAAATATGAGTACTTTTAATGTTTGTAAAGTTGTAACATTTTCACTTATAAAATGTTTAAATACTTTAGTTTGCTTTAATATATGTATTATTCATAAATGAATTGAGTACACTAATGCAAATACCTGATTATATGGCACCATCTTTAAGAAAAAGTACTAGGGTAACTTAGGGTGAATCGGGTGACTTTTGAAATTCTCTCTCCCTACACAAAACCAAACGAACTGAAGGAAATGTTTCAATCTGGTAGTGAAGTTGAACGTAGAAGCTACCAAGAAGTAGTGCATTTGTAGCTGCCAAAAACTACAAATAATACTCGTGTTACATGTAAGTGGAAGAATTATAAGAATTACCGCCGTCTTTGTCGTTGATACAGTGTATCCAACTCATGAACAGAAAAATGTTACACGTTTGGTCGAATAAGACCAAGAAAATCGAGTGAATAGGGTCAAAACTTGAACCACATGAAGGTATGAATCAACAACATGCCGTAGAACTATTGGGTGTTCCTTATTTCTATCCCCAAAGAAGAATACAGAGTGGACAGGAAAAATTCCTGAGAAAAAAGGGGGTAAGCTACTTTGAACGTGGAGCAGAAGGATGAGCTGGTATCGCAGTTACTCATATTATGCTCGTGTGGTTTTTGCCTCGACCCCAGTGGTGTGAGAAATGTTGCGTTCGAATTTGTCAAGTCGCTCGCACGCTATCATCATCATCATCATTATGTTCACAGTCGAAAAACGTCAGTGATGAAGGAAACATTACTGCTTTTGGGTCCTGTTATGTGAGGTACTATTACAACAACCCTATTTCTGTGAAATTGTTAGATTGGCTTCAGTGGTGAGAAAATCTAAAGATGGTTATCGGAGGAAATGTGTGACTGCACAATAGAGAATAAAGTTTATTTTTGGAAGATTTGCGAGCAAGAGATAAGGTCCTATACTCGGAACATAAGGTTTGTAATGGGAATTAAAGACAAATAATACATAGTTCCACGTTAGGTAACTGACCCGATACACCCTTACATGTGACCAGATTCATCCGAACTCTTAAGGGCGAATAGGGTCATGCAGAATTGAAGTTAAAATGCTACGGGCAAAAAAATAAGAGAAGTTAACAAATTATTAATTACTGGAAATTATAGTTAAAGGATTGCTTTATTACCATATTGCAGATAATTTTATATTTGAATGAAACTACATGAAATATTTACATTGTCTGATTTTTTGACACGATTCACCCCAAGTTACACTACAGTCCAGCAGAATTAACTTGAGAGAAATGGCCGCTCTGTCAGTGATGCAACTGCGGGCCAATGGAAACTCTAGAGTAGAGTTTGTAGAGTTTTCATTGGCCCGTTACAGCGGGAAGTCCCCCGCTCTAGCCGATTCGAGCGCAGTTGCATCACTCACAGAGCGGCCATTTCTCTCAAGTTAATTCTGCTGGACTATACATTTATATGTAAATTATCACGTTGCATGTACATGTGAGAGCTTCAAAAGCACCAAATAAAATTGCCAGTTGAGTTAAAAATAATACGAGTTTGAAACGAGATTAACTTAGTTTTCTTGCTGTGAAGTTTAACACGTGTGATTTGGAAACAGTGGAATTAGACGCTTTGATTGGTCACATCCGGACGAGATTGGTGTGATGTGGCGCCCTCTATTCCCGCACCTAGGGCGGCAAATCCCAGGTCTCATACAGAGAGCGTTCCCTGGGGTTCCCTCGTGGCGCTGCAGTCGGTAATGAGTCCTCGCCCTCTGCGTTGTTCATCAAGCTGCCTTCCGTGGTGTTCAGAAAAACTCTGAAATCCACGGAATGCACTAGAGACGTTCAATTATACAAAAAGAATACATCAGGTACGTCACAGCACGTTACATGTCCTGACACTACTGCCATCTACACAAACGCATTCTACCATAACTGTGCGAAATTTATCAAGTCTATGAACCGCGTCATGAAGGCATGAAGGTGTGGATTACAGGTTAGCCCCAACACATTCTCTCTCGGTCACAGTAAAGGTGATGTGATCGGCACCATGCTCCGACTAGCAGGTACTCATAGTTGAGAGGCTGGATGAGCCCCAGAGCGGCTTAATGGGAAAATTCCCACCTGAAAACATCCACCACGGAAATCGAGCAGGGTGTCCTGAGTGTTTATCATACCGGGTGTTTCATAAATAATTGAGGGGGTACAAAAACTTATTGCAAGTAAAGTACCGGTATTGGACTTAACATTAATGAAACCAATCCAGAACGAACGAGGAATTCAAACAGTTTTTTTACACCTACAAATGTTCAATGTGTGCACCACGGGTGCACCAGGGGTACCAGGGCTGTCCTGGAGTTAAACGACATTGAGAGTGTCACTATTCATTTTGAAGACTCCGAAAACTATGGATTACACTCTAATATCGGTCATTTTACATGTCACCCTCTTCCCACCCCCTCCCCCAGGGGTCCCAGGGGTGTCTTGGAATTGAACGGCGTTGGGAGTGTCACTATTTATCTTAGCGACCCAGAAAACTATTGATTTCACACTAATATCGATCGTTTTCGATTATTTTTACATGTAACCCCATCTCACCCCCACCCCTATAGCCTGACAAGTTAAGTCCCGATATGCGCAGATCGCTGCGGAGCACTTCCTATTACGTCATCCTCCCCACCACTCTTCTACTCACTGGTCTGGCGTTGAGAGTACCAGTGGTGCCAACTCAGCAAAATTAAGCTAAAACAAATATGACAAACGATTTTCACTGTTTAGCGTGACGGTGCATGCAGGCTCCTATTATATCAGTGGTTCGTTTTATTTAATCCGGCCATAGGCCTTTGAAAATGTGTGCGGTGCGCCGATCGTAAACTGTAGTATTACGCACGTGCGCAAGGTTTATAACGAAGAGAAACTACAGGGCGAATGACTTCATTTCCTAAATGCGACATCGAGCAGAGGCCTGGTTTTTTTTTTTTTTTTTTTTTTTTTTTTTTTTTTTTTTTTTTAACCGAGTGGGGTGGTGGTTCGTTTGTTTATCGTACAACAATCACTACGAGAAGGCAATCTGATAACACGCTTGCCTGTGTTCTTTTCTAAATTATTGAAATGTTCATGCTCTTTACTCTTGGCTGCAAGATTCTTACTTTGAAAGAGATAGATGGACTTATGGACGAGCGTGTAGATGAACTGATAATTAAACTTGGTGAAGTCGACTCAGACACGGACACAGATTCATCGGTAGACACAGATGAGTGGGAGAGTGGGAGAGTGAAACTGAAGAAGGAGAACTGGAAAACATTTAGAAGGTGAGCTCAGTTCTACCGTTTATATATTTTTCATTTTTCTATCGTTTTATTTCATACGTTTCTTATGCTGGTAAGAAATATCCCTAATATAACTTAATTCATTTAAGGTTTAAAGTGAAATTATCAAAATGTGTTTAGAATTTAGCGTAATGAATAGGTAGCGTAGGTGACGGGATACTAATTCATGCCTTTCACATACAATGGATTGCAGCGTCTTGGTTTTAAACTTGTCAAGTTATAGGTGTCTCAAAGGTGTTTTGGAGTTGATCGGCATTGGGAGTGTCACTATTTCTCTTAGCGACCCCGAAAACTATTGATTCCACACTAATATCGGTCATTTTCGATTATTTTTACATGTCACCCCCTTCCCACCCCCACCCCTAGGGGTACTAGGGTGTCTTGGAGATGAACGGCATTGGGAGTGTCCCTATTCATCTTAGCGACCCCGAAAAATGTGGATTCCACACTAATAACAGTCGTTTTCAATTATTTTTACATGTCACCCCTTCCCACCCTCACCCCTAGGGGCTGCCAGGGGTGTCTTACCCCTACAGTATTTCTTTCCAGACTGTAAGTCATATGTGTATCAAGTTTGGTCATCGTGCATGTCACCAATTAGCTTAGCGACTCCAAAAACTATGGATTCGACACTAATGTTGGTCATTTTAATTTTCACCCCCTCTCAACCCCCCTTCCCGATAGGTGATGGACTTGAAGTTGAACGACATTAGGAGTGTCATTATTCATCTTAGAGACCCCGAAATCTATGGATTCCACACTAATATAGGTCGTTTTCGATTATTTTTACATGTCAACCCCACTCCACCCCCACCCCCAGTGGTGCCAGAGGTGTCTTACCCCCAGAGTATTTCTTTCGAGATTGCAAGTGATACGTGTTCCAAGTTTGGTTGAAATCACTCCAGGCGTTCGAGAGTTATGCTGGAACAAACATACACACATACATCCATTTTTATATATTAGAAGATTGAGGATAGTTAAGCATTTATGTTTAATCTTCTTCTACGCTCGAGTGAATGTTTTTCTATTTTCCAACAATTTATATGTGGTCATGAATAAAAGAATTGAAAACTTAGACGTCCGCACAGATTACTATGTTTACTGCACAATCACAGGTAATTGACCTCTAAATTATTAGGTAACGATAGTATAAGCCGGAGACGGATTTCTTAAAATTTACAGGAGAAAAGACGAGAAAGTACTTACAGAATTGCGTTCTTGAGGACTTTCTGAAGCCGGGGAAATTGTTTTTTAGAATCGTGCAACGTATTTTGCCTGTAAATAAGGTATTTTTCGTCAATCATGCATCTCCGTTGTACTATAGCTCGTGCCGCCATTACCGTCGACTACGTGAATCAAATGTTCCGTGCGATCGGTTATGTAACCCCCTCACAGTGTAGCAAACCACTCGGTAGTTTTACAAGATGACGTGTGAGCGGTTCTTTTTTCAATTTAAGGTAACACTCTAGTTTAGTCCTTTTCCTAAGGAATATGTGTCATATATCGTTGGAAAGCTTATTTTATAGGGAATTCAACAACGTAAATCCCAAAGCGAGGAAAAATTTCCTGAAGGAGTGAATCGAGAAAAACCGATGTTGTCCGGATACGCGTAATTGAACGTACTGAGGAATTTTTTAGATGATGAAGCACATATTTAGGGGTGAAATGAGTGCTAATGGAACCTTACCTAACAGGCCTAACCTAACCTCGTAGGCATACCTCGACCCCGTGAATGGATAGTGGGGCTATCGTGAACAAAATGTGTAAAAAGAAAAAGGTACTTACCCGAAGAGATGCCGGGTGCCGCACCACGATCGCGCACCGCGAACACAAAGAAGCAATCGCCATTCAGATAAGGACGTAAAGTAGAGTCTAGCCTCAATTTTCGCTTAAAAACCTTTTGTGAATAGTTTGTGCGGCATTTATCGGTTCATAAGTTTGGAAACACTGCACATCAATTGACGATACTGCATATCAGCTGACGATAGACAACGTGAGTCAAGATTTGCCAGCCGAATTAGCAACGACCAATAAATGATTATAATGTTAAAAATAACGCTTTTTTCATGGAAAAAAGTGATCCCCAGCTTGAAAAATGTTCTGCTATGCATATGAGGTAAGTAGCAATGATTTTTATTTGAAAATAAACGAGTTTAATGTGTCTCCGGCTTAAACTACTGTTACCAATTATTAACAATTTGCGAGTCTGTGCTTTTACGCTAGATGTTCAATTGTTCGTTCAATCACCAAGAAATGGGTTCAAATGCTACCAGCACCATCTGTTAATTGAGTGTTGACTTAGTTTTGAATATCTGGCCAGTTCATTCAAGAATTTGTGACTAGTCAAATACCGTTCCGTTAATTGCTAACATGGATGTACTCACAGGGCGTACAGCAGCCCAAGTTCATTTTTGTTTTATTTTGATTTCATCATACTAAGTAGGCATTTCTTTCATGGCTCGATTTCGATTTAAGTCTGTTACATTTTGCTACTTACTGCGTGTTTCTTTGACACTGGTTTTTCATGTCCATATACTTCTATATATTTCTGTACTTGCCAACAGCCGTTCGTTTACTATTATCTCAGTTACGAACTGCCCCTCGTACCTAGGTCACATGTGTGAGGTACGAAGGGATTTCCGGTATCAGCTCACGGAATATGTTCGGTTTACTGTAAGGTAAGGTATATATTCTTGCCACCAAAATGTTAGAAGATTTTGTTCAATAAATGCTTTCGTAGTTAGGTTAGGCGGTTCAGGTTTAGTTCGCCTAACATTTTAATAATAATCCTAGTAATGTTTTGGTTAGGTGGGTCAGGTTTAGTTTTCTTGGCATTAAAGTAAGATCCATTACTGATCGCGCCAAAATGTTTGAAAGTTTTGTTCAATAAATGCTTAGGCTACTATAAATGGAGAATGCTTCGTCCATGGGAAGCGCACATGTTTGCGTAATGTAATTTTTAATTATTTTTTCAAACATAAATAACTTTCTTTCGAAATTCAAATAGTACTCATTACTTTAAGGAAGGTTCAAAGTTCGCGTGACAATGGTTGCCAAAATTCTACAATAATGTCTTTCTGCTAGGAGAATTTGAAAAAAATCATGAAACAATCGGACCGTTACCGGTACAGCTATACTCAGTGAAAGCAGCTTCAATTTGTATTAAACAGGTTTATATCTTTTACCTGTCCAAACTCAAACAGCTTTCAAACTCTTCAACGAAGGCAGCGCTGTTTTAACACCCGTGCTTCCGTATCCGTTAATGCCACGAGGTGGCGCTGAACGTTCGTGACGAAGGAATCTTCCACGAGAGTTGTTTCGGTGGGGTGTTACCATGACGACTGCGTGGAGATGGAAAAGGATGGTTTCAAATCGTTCCTTTCGTATCAAGACATCGCCCTTCAAGTGAAAGACTTAATTGAGTATCTAAGTATTTTGCATAATCGCTTCCCGACTCGGAGTTAGGGGGGGGGGGCGAGAATCGATTCTGCGAGATGTCGTTCTGAAGGGGAGGAATGGCAAGGTGAAATTAACGAGTGCGTGTTTAGCCCTGCTCTTGCATTCATTCCGGATACGTTCTGTCAAAGATTTTTCAAGACATAGGTAACAAAATCTAGATTGAGTTGGTGTTTGGTGTTCTCTAAGTCCACGTCATGCACAGCTGGGCTAATCGGGACTGGGGCTACAGCTGGGATCCAAACTACTATGTGCATCCTTCGGGTATCGAACCCGGGACCCTTGATTACAAGGCGGCGACGCTACCACTGCGCCATCGGCGAACATAAAATCTAGATTGAAAAACCACCAATATATCTTGGGTGTTCTGGAATAAGCACGTAAGTCAAAAATGAAAAATTACAGGATGCAGTTATTTATGCTAATTCTTTTAATAGGATACATTACAAGCATGATATGCATCTCGGATCTTCATTGTTTAGAATGTTTTTTACACATGCCCAATAGAAAATTACACTTATAATACTTTATTTAATTGATTCAGTGTGACTTAGATGAAAGCAGAAGATAATAGCAGTTTGTGACTTCAGTGCTTAATCTCGAACACCCTAGATATGATTGTTATACCATGAGTAGACTTCTGATTTTTAGACACTAAAAATGTGCTTTTAGGTTCCCAAGATAGTTTCTAAAATTGACATTAGGCTTGAAAAATCTTGAACCAGGTTCTAAAAAAATGGTTCACAATTCTTGAAAAATACATTAGCTACAATCGTCAAAGACAAAATTTCAGAAGAACCGTAAGATATTTAAATAGGTATATGTAGCAAACAAATTTTTATCTGAATACATCATTTTCAAAAATATCCACTAATTATTGCAATACAAATACGTATGCTGTTAGTAAAAGTCACTTGTTGATATGAAAAATCAACATGCTGTAAAATAGATACTGACAATCATTTCCATATTATTCATCTTATGCGCTGAAAATGATCATTCAACAGAAACACTTGTCAGTGGTCCAAAATATGAATGCTAAAACTTCACTTCTCAAGGCGTGAATGCCAAAAAGCACCAAATGACACGAAACAGCAAGACTACAGGGGTCAGAGGTTTTGTACTTAGGACTACGCTAGCAACAGTGACGCCATGCAACTTTGCAAGAACATCGTGGACTTGGAGGGAGAGAAATCGAGAGAGAGTATGTTTTAAACAAGTTAGTCATAGAATTTCTTCGTCACCAAACAGAGAAAATACATCTGTGTGATATAAAGATCCTGTAAAACATTAAAAAAATGCATAATGACCTTAAAAAGGGTTGATTTAGGCACATAAACTTGCAATAGGTTGTAACAATCAAAATAGGTTATTTTAGGAACTATAAAACTAAATGAATTGTTACTTTTTTTAATGAAACGCTGATGTAACTTGTTATTTCTTATATACCTGTATAAAAAATAGGCCTTTAATCTTATATCCGAGGTCAAAAGTTTAATCCGAGGTAAGAAAATATATTTTCGTAGAGCGAAAAGATAAATCAGTTACCAAAATGACAACAAAATAGCCCCATGAAGGGTTCTGTGACAAGATACGGAAGGCTACAGGGCGTTCACATTTTCAATTAAGATGTGAGTAACATTTTTATGGAAAACGAACATTTATACAATCCTTTAGGTATTTACTATCAGACTTGACGTGCGCAGGAGGGGCAAGTAAAATATTATTTGAGGGGGCAAACGAGGCATATACTTCCATAACAGTGACACCCCTTCAAAAAACACTCCCTTAGTTTGAGGTTATGATGTTCCTGCAATGCCATTTTAATAATGAACATAAATTAATGTTGCTTAATTAAAATTATATGTGTGAAATATATACTTTGAGGTTGACATTCATTTTGGAAGGTGTACGAAGGCCTCCCCGATGGCGCAGTGGTATCGTCGCCGCCTTGTAATTAAGGGGACTCGGGTTTGATACCAGGTGGAGGTACACTTGAAACTCGAGGTCCAGTCCAGATTAGCCTTACTGTGTATAAAATGGACTATCAATTAATCAAAATCCAAGGTGTACGGACCTCCCTTGGCCTACGTCCATAACAGATGCTTCAAACCTCTGGCTTCCACGGCCGTCCTATGTCTCTTTATGACCAAGAGATGGCAGTAGTGAACTTCTCAGAAGCTCTATCAACACAGAAGTGGCATGTGTTTAGTTATGACTGTTCCAGACAATGCTGTAAACATTAAATTCCTGTAACCTACCGAGAGTTTCAAATACATTGCAAGTTGTGAATGTTCTTGTAAGCCATCAGAGAATGAAGATAACACTCGATATTTTGCGTATGAACTGTCGCCTAAATTAAAGTATTTTTTAAAAAAATGAATATTAAAGATCACTGTCTAAACGTTCATGTTTCAAATAAAACTATTAATCATGTATCAAAAGTTTGAACACTGCATCAACAACACAGACGTGTAAATTGAAACTTTGGTAAATTTTAATTTAAGTTTCTTTTTCAAAATCAAGTATCAGTGAATGTCAGTGTTAAAGTGAATATGTAAACTTGCGCAATTATTGCAAAATAATTTAGCTATTAAACTGTGTAAGTTGAGGCCAATGCACACTTTCTCATTATTTCAAACATAATTTATGAAATAAACACGTAATTCAAAGGAATACATTATTTCATTCTTGAAAGTTATTAAGATATAAAGTTCAAATTTTCCATGTAATATAAAACAAAATTATTCCAAGATTTGTCTAAAACTTATTAAAATGGACAATGAATATATTCTGTACATTCCTTGGTAATCCTAAATTGGTAAATACTTGCGTGTGTGTGTTTTTTATTGATTGATTGAGTTAGCGTTTTAAGTCCACTTTATGCACAGTAAGGCCAATCGGGACTGGAGCTGCAGTTTATAACGGGACCCCTTGATTACGAGGCGACGACGCTACCACTGCGCCATCGGGGAGTCCCTATGTATGTATGTGTGTGTGTGTGCGTGGGAGTGATTGTCTACATTTTTAAATCGAGGCTACCTGTACTACAAAAATTGCAATTTTGATATTTGCAAGAATATAGGCTATCATTATTATTCGCTTATAATAACTTGTGTGAAATAAATTATTTATGCATATTATTAGCAGGATAAAAAACAACAATATTTAATTGAACTGTTATCATCATCATCATCATCATCATTATTCTTGCCACCTTCTGTTGAGAAGTATCGCATTAAGCCTGGCTTCTATTTGTGTTGATTGGAGTTCACTATTGACGTGGTGTTGGTGATATGACTTCTGTTACTCCTGCCTCTGTCGCTGGGAGTGTGACATCTGCGATCGATGTCTCGTTTTTTGATGCACTTATCGTAGAAAAGAGGAATTTCCTGTCCAGTGTATTGAACCACGCGCGACAGCCATTGAGTAAATTTCAGCAGAGATGTATATTAAGTGGGCATGTTACTATGTCAAACTACTGAACTGTATTTCATACATTCAAATATGAATTTGTAAACAAGGAAATATTTTAAAAGAGAATGAGACGAGGTGGATTATTCTATAGTAATTTTATATCTAAAAAAATTAACTTGTTTCTATTTAACTTACTTTTAGTATTGTTTTATAATTTTTCCTCAATAAAATGCAACATCTCACACACAAACTAAAATTTATTTATCGTTTTCATTACATTAAATGCTAGTTCCATCTTTCGTATGTAAACAAAATTATTTCTTGCATCACAAGTTCAGGAAATTGCATAACTATAGTATAATATAGCTGGTGTTTTAATTGCCGAGGTTTGCTTGAAGTCTATTTTGTGCTCATATAAGCTAACCGGGACTGATCCTACACTGTGAAAGTGGTATCAGAACTAATAAGCATTTTACCTCCACCGGATATCGAGAACGGGACAAATTGAGTCAAGAGTGTTGATACTTGCTACTACATCATCAAGGAAGACTTCGTGTTTATTTGTTTGATTGATTTGTTGTTTTAAGTCCACTTTATGGCCCAGAAAGGCTAATCGGGACTGAACCTACAGTTTAAATTTGGATCTCAAACAATATGTGCCTCCACCAGGTATCGAAACAGGGATACCCTGATTACAAGGCAACGATGATACTACTACGCCATCGGCGATGTCCGCCCTCATTTTTGATAGCATTTTTATATATAATTTCCAAACAATAATAACATTTAAATTCAGAATTTATAACCGTCTTACTGAAGTATAAAGAAGGATAATGGACGAAATGACAGTTTAAAAATGGAAACGTCGTGGCCTTGTAATCAAGCGGCCCTGTTTTCGATACCCGGTGGAAGCACATAGTTCTTCGGATATACCTTTAAACTATAGTTGCAGTCCCAATTATCCTATCTGTGCATAAAGTGGACTTAAAAAAATCATTCCCAGCACTAGGATAATTTGCAGTCCCAACTTAATCTTAATCTGCTGTCTTTCACGGCAGCCCTAGTCTATGATCTCACACTAAAATTTCCAAATTTCAATTATATAAGATGTTTCCAGAAATCTGAAGGGGGCACATGACCACCCCCGACCCTCCTTTGCGGCCGCCATTGCATAAAACAAAAATTCAAAGTCAAATCAAAAGAAAGTTGGTATCCTCTACAACAGGGGTTTCCAACTGGCGGCCCGCGATGCCTTTTTTTTTGCGGCCCGCGAAGCCAGTTTGCAAAATACATTAATTTTATGTATTTTTATTACAATACGTTCTATTTGTGGACTTCCTTAAACAACTGGCGTTTCTAACAGATATCAGAGGTCATCTGAACGAACTGAACTTGAAACTGCAGGGAAGAAACCAGCTGGTGTCAGATTTAATGGGAAACATAAATGGGTTTCGTAATAAACTGAAGATTTTCAACGCTACTTTGGAGAGGAATAACATGGTCCATTTTCCAAGCTGTCGACGGCTAGCAGAAGATGAAGAAACACTGGACTTTTCTGAATTCAGTGCAAATATTAAAGGGGCCAGAGTTTATCAAATACCTCTCAAAGGAACGCTTTCCAAACCTTCGTAGTTTTGGGCAAAGAATGACATGGATGTTCGGCAGCACAAACACGTGTGAAAGTGTTTTTTCTTCAAGGACGTTCATCAAGAACCGCTACAGAAGCCGACTGGCAGATTCTTCACTGCTTCACCTTCTGAGACTTTCAAATACAGAAATGCAAGTGGACATTCCAACTTTAATAAAAGAAGCAGATCAGCCTCAATTTTCACATTGAACACTTACTATGAAGGATTCTTATTTGTATGGTATGTTTTTAATTTTTTTAAATTCATCCATAAGTATTGTGTTTTTGTGAAATAAATTGTAATTATACAATTTTGATTTGTGATTCCATTGTTTATATTGTCTCATTTTAGAAATTTAGGTCATGCAAAAGTACTAAATTTTTAGTTCAGTACTTACAATTTATGTAATTTTTAATTCCTCCCCAAAAAGAAAAATGCGGTCCGCCAATCAACTGCGGGATATAATTTTGGCCCTCGGACCTTTTGAAGTTGGAAACCACTGCTCTACAACGTAGTGATAACATCGTCGGCTTGTAATCAAAAGGCTTTGGGGTCGATCCGGTGGAGTCATAGTGGTTCTCATCCTTCTTTAAACTGTAAGTCCCGTCCCCAGTAACCTATCTGTGTATAAAATACATTAAAAAAGTCAAAGTCGAAATAAATTTTAATATCTTGTAGAAACTTCAATTCAAATACCTAAATAAGTTCGTACTGCAACATGATATCGCTTGATGTCATACAGCATTTGTTGTTAAATCACCTTTTCCGATCAAACCTTGATGAGGTTGATTTTATAAATTGCATTTCCTTTCACGAAGGTCTTTCTGAGCCTAAAGAGATTTAAATGCAAACAGAAAACATTACAAAACACGTATTCGTCACCGGTGAAATGCAAATTGAAGGGTGTGTATCAAAAACAAGGATTCAGCGACCACGTTGTTAATATTTTAACATAATCTCACTCTACCGCCGACAACTTGTGCATCAGCCTCTCCTCCCCCTACAAATTGTCAATTAGTGAAGTGACTCCCCACTTCGCCCTCTCGCAGCTGAATTTTACAGTGCTGGAGGCAAAATCCTGCAGCAAAAACAACTTTTCGCCTTTCAGCGATGCAGAGGTGGCTCCGCCCGTGTGGAAAACGAGTACAAATGCAAACAACATGTGTTACCTTTTAATTCACACACAAATATACTGATATATACTACTATATATGTGTATGTGTGTACATATGTGTGTTGTAATTCCCCCATACACACACACACGTATACACTAGAGAAGTGGTTGTAGGGCCACGTTTTCCAATGACCCATCACAAAATCCCTCTACAATTCATCTAGTCTTTAATATCAGCCGGAGCATATTGATCACTACATTACCTCTAAAACAAATAGACCAATAGAAATCATTCAATCTATTTTTCACTGGGTTTTTTACCTTACGTCAGCACGCAGGCTCGATACCACACTCGTGTGCAATACTGGGACGTTGGCCAAAGTTAAATCCTCAAGTCTAAGGTGACCAGACATCCCATATTAGCAGGAACAGTCCTTTTTTGAGTCTGCTTCAATTTTTGGTCACGTACAACGGGACGCCAAAATCTCCATACTTTGTGACAACCACTTATCGACATAGGATTACTATGTAACTCAACAAATATTGGAAGAAGGAAGCTGCAAAATACATCACCTAGCGATTGTTGGGTGGAATTCACTTCACATTTCAATGTCAACAATGTGCCATATTCCAATTTTCTTAAAATATTGGAGTTTCTTCTCTGTTTACCTGAAACTAACGCTCCCACTGAATGAGTGTTTTCCTACAAGAATGGTTTCCGTACAAACCTTGAAAGCTATGTTGAATACTAAGATGAATTTTAATCACACGTGTAAACTTTTACAAAATGTTATTTGAAAAGAAGGATACACTGAAGAAGATTAATTCATCGGCAAAATATCAATCAATGGCTTCGAATTCTAAAGGTCTATTTGATTGTAGTGCAGTGTAGTTTTCAAACATAATCAGTGTTCGAACTAAAAGGGGAAAAGCCAGAGTATTTCCCCCTTCTACTTTTTTCATCCCAGGCTCTACATTTATATTTTCATTCGCAACCAAGGAAAGTCTCCAAGATGGCATAACAAGCATTCACTGTTTTAGTCATAAATTCGACACTGATTCAGTTTCACTTTATGTGCAGAAAGACTAATCGGGATTGGACCTACAGTTTCAAGTGGCCTCCGAACCACAGTACTATGTGCCTCCGCCATGTATTGGACCAGGGGTATCTTGATTACAAGGAGACGATGTTACCACTACGCCATCGAGGAAGGCCTCTTGGGAAGAATGCCATCTATTACAAGTTATAAGAGAAGCGTTCCGTACCTTATCCAGCCGTAGCCAGGAACGCGTCATGAGCACCCTGTATTTCACATTACGTGGGTCACTGGTTGGACTAGGATGGTGTTGCAACCTGTGTATCTTCGTACAGCATTATGGCAGGGATCAAGTCAAGGTACAATGAGTGAAGTGTTAGGGGTTTTCCGCTCGTTCCTCTTGTTGAGGAGTTCCGGACGTTGAAATGACAATATCCAGAGAATGGCACGCTGCTATAGAGGCTAGAAGAGGGACAAGGTGTGACAAAGATGCCTATTGTCAACTGTGGCATGTGCTGTTGTCTAAAAATTAACAATGTCTACTTGGTGAATGTTAAGAGTTTTAGAACATCGACCGAAAAATATTGAATATAGCTCAGAATGGTATGGAATATCTGGTTGTAGAAGTTAAAAAATTCGGACTGATGTTAAATAAATCAAATACTTAAACAATGCGATTAAATGCAAGGACTCAAGATCATATTCAACTATAAAACGATAACTCAGAAGATGTAGACAATTTTACCTACTTAGGAAGTGTAGTTGCAACAAACGGAGGGGCAGAAGATGCTGTAAAACAACGCATCAAAAATTCTAATGGGACCTTTGTGCAACTTTATCCAATATGGAAGAGTAGGATTATAATTACAGAAATAAAGTTAAAGATTTTTAGAAGTAACGTCAAATCAGTATTGCCATATGGAGCAGAATCCTGGAAAGTCACAAAACAAATCACAAACAGAATACAAGTTTTCATTAACAGATGTCTCAGGTAAAAAAAAAAGATAAAGTGCTCCCCTGTGCTTAGCACCAAACCATGAAGGCGTATAGGGGGTAACGCCCCACACTTTCTTGATCCGGTCGTGAGTATGGGTGATGTAATCAGTATCACGCCCCTGACCGCCTTTACCCCCCCCCCCCCAGGGTTTCCCCGAGGTACCCATGTCTGACGCTTGGTGGGCGCCGGGGCCACTTCCAACGTTAGAAAAGTTCCCGGATTTGAACCGGCCGGGGATCGAACCTTTAGCATGGTAGTCAGAAGCGTTACCGATTGAGCCACCGCGGCCACTCAGATGTCTCAGGAGAATATTAAATATACGTTGGCCAGAAGAAATCACAAATCAAGAACTTTGGACACGAGCATCAGAAGACCAGATTAAAAACCGAATTGAAAGAAGAAAATGGAACTGGATAGGACATACACTAAGGGAAAGCAGACAATGCAATCGAGAAACAAACACTTGATTGGAACCCTCAAGGTGCTAGAAAAAGGTCCAATAGCTCATTTGGTTCGAGTTTATGTTTTAAGTCCACTTTGTGCACAGTAAGGTTGATCGGGACTGGACCTACAGTTTACGGTAAGATCCGAACCACTATGTGCCTCCACCGGGTATCGAACCCAAGATCCCTTGTTTACAAGGTAACGACACTACCACTGCGCTATCGGCGAGGCGCCAAATAGCTCATGGAGACGTACTCTTGAAGAAGAAGGAAGACAATAGGTGAAAAGTTGGAGAGAAATGAAGAGGATCGCTGCAATAGTGTGAGGTGGAGACGCTTCGTTGCTGCCCTATGTTCCAATAGGAATTAAGTCAAGTAAGTTAGTATGGTATGCTACACTCGTCTTTCCGAACGTAACAATAATCTCTCGGTAGACGAGTGCGTTGGGTGACCTCTTGTGATATCACCAACAAAAGTGTACTGTATAAATACAGAATATATTGCTTTGTGGTGTCAAGTCATCAATTTTAATAATCATCATTCAATCGGAAGCAGAAAAATCTATATAAAAAAAATACAAAATATAAATAGTAGTGTTTAGGCGACTACCTCTTATTCGCCATGTTCAAACGGACGGCCATCCTAAGTGAGTTTCCTCGAAAGATTTCCCAGTTCAAGTTTGGAAAATCCTAAGTTGAGTACTGCAGCCAGCAGCACGTCCGTTTCTTTCCACTATATTTTTCCTTTACTACAATGTACTCTCGACTCTTAGTTGTGGTTAACCTCAAGGTACAAATATAGTTCAATAATTACATCAACTAACGCATCCAGGAGCAGTCTTCAAAATAACCAACAGAGAAAAGAAATTCATTAAATAAAAATGTTGATTCTTTCTTTCTATCCTACCAAACTCCAAAAACTCATCATCTTAGTAATGGGATTCAATAATCCAAGGGACGTTACAAGATTCAATAATCTCAGGAAGGTCAATAACTTAATAACTTACGGGAGACTGCCAAACTTTTGACGTAATAAAAAAATGAAAGAAAGAAAGTTTTCAATAACGCTAACACAAATGGTCTTCAAGATGGAGAAAATGTCGAGGTATAAGAACATTTGACGCAGAGACATACGAAGGACGGTATTTTGTTAATATTCCAAGCAAATGTTTACTAATAGGTTGAAAGCATAGGAAGAAGATTTTAATTATTTGAGACTGAACTTGCGATGAGAAATGAGTAGATTTCGACAATCAAGCAGTCGAACTTGGAAGGGATTTGTGTTCCACGAAACGGTTTTCGGACGATCCTAACCTAAGGCAGGTTTTGATACTGCCTCGTTCATATTAAATGTGTATAGTTCATGTCCGGGAAAGAACATTTACGAGTACATTGCCAGCGCATGGGAACAACAGTTAGAATAGTGTGTAGCATTTAGAAACATGATTTACCCAGAGGCCTATCATCGATTTTCACAATTGACATACTGTTTAACACATTTTAATATTTTATGTCTTTGTTGGTTGGTTGGTTGATTTGGTGTTTTAAGTCCACTTTATGCACAGTAAGGCTAATTGGAACTGGACCTACAGTTTAAAGAGATTACAGGGCAACGACGCTACCACTGTGCCATCGGGAAGGCCCTTATGTCTTTGTGTGTGTGTGAGATTGTGTGTTTGTGCGTTTGTCAATATTAAAATGTATTGACTAGAACCTTAATTCTGAATCCCATATCACAATTATACACACATACATATATACACACACACACATACAGAGAGAGAGAGAGAGAGAGAGAGAGAGAGAGAGAGAGAGAGAGAGAGAGGGAGAGAAATAGGGAGGGAGAGAGAGAGAAATAGGGAGGGAGAGAGAGAAATAGGGAGGGAGGGAGGGAGAGAGAGAGAGAGAGAGAGAGAGAGAGAAATAGGGAGGGATAGAGGGAGGGAGAGAGAGAAATAGGGAGGGAGAGAGAGAGAGAGAGAGAGAGAGAGAAAGAGAGAGAGGGGATAGCTGTGGTGTTCCATTCAGCAAGACGTTTGACTGCTACACAACAGACCCGCTTTCGATTCCAGAGTACAGTTATTTCAGGTGGGCATTTTATCTGCATGTAGTAGCTCTACGGTCACCCAGCCTCTAATGGGTATACATCTGTGGGATAATCCTGGACGGTAGAGGAGATCGAAGCGTAGTGCTGATCACATCACCTCCACAAATGGTCTCCACATCCCCCTCTATATTTCCACTATGTGTTGTTATGTGCAGGAGTTTGTTTACCTTTACCTATATTATATAGTATGTAAAATAATGGAGTAAAAATAATAATGATTTCAACTAAATTAAAGTATCTTGTAACTTTGGCAACGTGTTCGCACAGTGCTGCAGAGCGACGTTCACTTCCATCAGAATTTGCAAATTTCAGAAACTGTTACTTCGTTCTAACATGTTTCCGAAGCCAACTACAATTAATATAAATATTCTTATGCCAGGCAGTCTGTCTCCATCCATTCCATTATGCAGAAGGGAGGCCTCCGACATACGTTAAGCCCATCTTCTCCCCACGGGGTGATTGCAGATGAAGTTACGGGAGCAATTACGCTCAGAGTCTTAGATTTACTGGGCGCATTACTGCTTCAAGAGGAAGAGAGGTACAATGACCGAAATCGCCAATTTCTGTCTGATTGCAGGACGAGCCTCTATAGAGGTGGAAGGAGAGGCACTTGGCACGTGTTCGGTTCATGTTCAAATGTAATTTGAAAATTAGTTTGGCTCATTTGCATAATTAATTTTTGCGAATTGTGACTAAAAGTAAACACACAAGTACCCCGCCCCCATACACACACACATTCATATCCATAAATTAATGATCATGGTACATCACAGTCGCTATATATTACGCCAAGTTTGTAACAATTTGGAGGAGTTTCTCGCTCGTGAAAATCACAGCTGGTCACAGCTCACGTCAGAGCTGTTGTCCATACTCGATAGCTCGGAATATGAACCACCATCATGCGAAATATACTTTTTTATGGTAATATAGTGATTCGTTTTGTTGTGAGAATGACGGCCCAATATTTCAAGAATATGCCAGACAGGGGTTTTTATCTGGTACATTAAGGAACTAAGCATTGTCTCTCGTTATGATTAATGAATACTTCCCTGAGAAAAACCAGGGGAAAAGTCACAGAGGCAGTAGGAATATGAGTGCAGTTCCCTGTGTTTTTTCAGGATCATATATTGCGTTTTTAAAAGATCACTTTATGCACATATAAGCTCATTGTGACTGCACCTACAGTTTAAATGTGAATTCGAAGTACTATGTGCCTCCACCGGGTATGAAACCCAGGATCCCTTGGTTACAAGGGGACAACGGAAGCATTCCAACATTTTTGAATTCCTTCATAGGGAAGTAATACAATCACTGCAAAGAAATACAATGTAAGATCCAATACAACCATCCAATCAACACTGTTTCAGTCACGGAGAGGCAGACAGAAGGATTTATTTTCATCTCCTTCACTCTCAGGTGGCTGGATTCTGTAACACCCACATCATTACTTTTTCTCAGAAATTCCAAAAGTGTTCAGATTTGTACATACATATCGCTTTTGGAACTAGCAATGCGTTTTTCTGCTCTGTATCAAACCATAATTTGTAAAATTTTAAACTAGAGTTTGTATTTGCATAAGAGTCATGTAAATATTTAGGAGTGTAATATTTAATATTTCTTCAGTACTACAATAAACTTATAAATTCCGCGCACTTCAAAAGCGCCCAACATCACTGCACCACGAAGACAACATAAAACTCAACAGGCAATAAGAATCTTGGAAGCTTCAATGAAGAGGTCATATCAATAATGATTGCTAACAATTCTTGCAGGTTTTTTTTTAAACTTTCATGTGCACCCTGGAAGTGCACAGATAGTACCATAGGAATCAGTGTCAGTCCTGCAGTAAATGGTGCCACGAGAATTATGAAAATGCTGTTAGGAGAAAAAAGTGTGTGCGTCACTTGTCAGGTTTCACCACTTTAACGCAGTACTTGCTTTATTGTCATATTTTATAGTCTTTTCTCGTTATAATACTTACTGATTCCCTTTGGCCTGTTAGTGATCCGTTTTACCCATGCTTTGAGGGGACCAACTGCAATGTGTAACAAAATACATTTTAATAAATTATATTATTAACTTCTGGTGAATACGGTGCCGTCAACTTGTAGTAAAAACTACATTTATTATTTTGGCATAGTTTGTATCGGTTAAAAAACTGATATAAGCCAGAATTGATCCATAATCACCTGGATTACTATATTAAAAAAGTAGCAGTACGTATTGTATGTGATTCTGCTTAAAATACTATCACGTTGTAATCTTGTAGTGTCAATACCTCAGCCATTTTCCAACAGATTTTAATGTTTCATAGCTCAAATTAAATCTCTTTATGTTCCTTTTTCAACTGTAGACAATATTAAAGGTGGTGGACAAAATATGTTTGGCACAAGAACCTAGAGGTGTATAACCTACATAGCACTATCACTGGGATAAGTTTTGTACTTTTATCCAGACTATAACCAAAAAAGCTATAGGCTACGGTTCAAAATAGGACAATAGATTTTCTACCGAAAATTGTACGCTCGTTGTTCCACACGTAGTGACGCGCGTACTTCATCCCTTCTTATAAACATTTTAGCTTTCTTCGTACAAAAATATTCTGTTTGGAAAATTAGCAGAAGATATCCATTCTATCGAGTTTTCTAGGGGACTAAACGTATTCAAACAACTCAAGCTTACTGAAGAAGGAACTCCGGCACAAAGCTTTATGGAATTAGTCCAAGGTATGTAATAATAAAAACAAAATTTTATACTATTTCCTGAAAGTTACAAATGTTGCCGATGCAGATCACGGAACCACAAGGGCTCGATTTAAAAATCAAAAACGTTTGAAGCTTTAATTTGCAACAGGGACTTCATCCAGCCCCTACAGACATGAGCAACATATCTTGCTTAAACTCTATGATTATCTTCCCCTTGTTTACAAGGCCAAAACATTAATTTCCAGCGAACTGCGAGTAATTTTGTGAGGAATCTCCCCTTCACATAAATTTCACCCATGACGTTCATCCCCAACTCAAGGGGTAAGATGAAAATTACAATCTTATCTTTTTTCGTTACAACAAGTTGCCAAGTTGTTCAGCAGTGTTGCAAACTTCAAACACTGATGAGTCATGGACAGGTAACTTAATTTTCGGTATTATCTTTGCCAAAAATCTGTGTAGTTTTGTCAAAATTCGTGTCTTGATTTTATGACACGCTTCTTCATTTTACATCATAAATTATGCTTTAAATGTAATTTTAAACTATTCTGGGGGATTGAATAATTTTAACAACACAAGCCAAACGTTGGTTGTAACTACATGATGCGGAGTGTAAGTTTGATAGTACTTTAAGTCACTTAAGACTGAACCTAAAGGTTAAAGTGTGAACCAAACCACCAGCATGATGTGCCTCCACCGGGTACCGAATCCCGGACCCCTTGATTACAAGACGATACCACTACGCCATCCGCGAGGCTGCTCCGAATAAAGCCTCAATAGAATTTCGCATTTATTATTATGTGAGCACTTTATATTCAGCCAGATCAAATGTTCCAAATATCTTAAATATTTGTTGACAATTCTCAACTTCTCCTCATCAAAACTAAACTAGAAAATGATGAAGGACCAAGGAATAAATATAAGCATTCTTTCTTGTATTGGTAGCTAACTTTGAAAAAAATAATACAGACATCATTGTTTTCAACATCTGAGACCTAAGGTAAAACTTTCTGAAAGTAAACAACATTTGTGAGCAGTGTCTAGAAAGGATCGTTTTCGTCGAGAAAGTTTCTGCTGAAATGATGCAGAAATTCCAAAAGAAGATCCTGGTAAAAGTATTACTTGGAAAATTTTTATATTTAACACTTCCATTTGTACATATGTATATAATACATAACTATGAAGTTTTAATAAATAAAGTGGACTGATGATGTTTTTAAATATTGGTTAGTTACGTCTCTCATTCACTTGGTGAATAAGGAAAAATATATTTTCGTTATTGTACTTTAGCAACTCGTTTTTCTACCTAGCTATTCATCGCAAACATTATGACGAACACAGAACTGATGTAGGGGGTGAATGAAGCAAACGCCTTGAAAAAATGCATAAATTTCCCAGAATATAAACAAGGATCCATGTCATCGTACATGGCCATCTTAGCTACTCCGTCATGGAGGCTCGTCAACTTATTTTTATTTGCTAATTTACTTATTGTTCTGTTTACTGATAAAGCACCAAAACTACCACTCTAGCAACATATTCTGTAATTTAATTTTATATAAATATTTTCTATATTTTCGCATGTATCAATTATCTCATAACATTATATATTTGAACCGAACTGCAATTTGAATTTCATTCATTGTAATAAATTAATGCAATTTGTTGAATTGTAATTTTATTTGTAATTTTCAAAACTCATTAAAGCTTTTGGTGTTTTCCACAATTTACATTTCTTTGCCAAGGAAAAAGAATATGTGAAATCAGGAGAGCGTTGTGTAAACAATTGGAACAGATAATGGTAACAATTGTGCCTCTAAGATTGTCATTGAATGGATGTTCTTTGTGAGCGTCCCTTAATCCATTTCATCATATCATTACTCATCCTGGTCGTCTGGATTTGCCAAATGTGGCAGAAAAGCAAGGCTAAATAACAATAATAAAAATCATATCAAAGGTGGTACCTTATCTGTCGCTATTAGCAGTGCGTAGTTAGACAGCTCTCCAGCTTAACTATTGCCTATATTGGGGGAATCAGAAAAAGGTTTCTATACTCTGTATAGAATGAACACGTGAAAGGGAACGGGATTCCATGGAGGGGAGAGGGACAGCAATTACCAGCCTTCGCAGCAGAGTGTACTGCTTCGCTTTGCTCACTTGATTTCCCGCTATGCGCCGCCTTGCTCCAGTGATTACCTGGACAGAGTATATACTATCCGAGCCTCACAACACAAGTCGGTAGGTACTGGGCCTCGCCGATGGTTCAGTGGTAGCGTCGTCGCCTTGCAAACAAGGAATCCCGAGTTCGATACCCGGTGGAGGCACATAGTGGTTCGTATCTCACTTTAAACTGTAGGCCAAGTTCCGATTAGCCTTACTGTGCATAATGTGGACTTAAAACACCAAATCAATCAGAGTCGGTAGGTACTGAGTTGATAACATCCAGGAGTGAGAAGTGGTCAAAAAAATGTTTTTGAAGTCAGTTGGCACAAACAAGGGTCAACTGTGGAGGGAACTTGGTCTCCTGCAAGCTTCCCTTTACCCTCCGCCCCGGCTGAATAAGCCTCTGTCATGGCTTCGAATCATAGGCGTAGCTACGGGGTGTGCCGGGTGTGCCTAGGCACACCCTAATGGGCTGCTTCATCAAAGAGAATTAAAGACAGATATTTCAATGAGAGAGAAAATAAGCGGCAGTTTGTAAGAAGTTGAAAATGTCATTACTTGGTACAAACGTGTGCATTATCGCTGATGTCTATAGATTTCTATTTTTTGATGTCATTGGAGAAAGAAGATATTTACTGCATTCTACTCTGTACTGCAGCGCCTTTTTTCTATACCTGTCACAAGCTGCACGTGTGAGAGAGCTTCCTCCAAGCTTACCCAAGTTAAAACTAAATTAAGAGCAACTCAGAAGCAGGATAGATTGGAAGCCCTGCTCTTGCTATTTGTGGAACAGGAAAAAGCTTAGTCGATTGATGTAAATGAAGTTATTGATGAGTTTATGAACATTGTACATTTTGACAGACGTCTCTTGTTATAGATGACGTGTATTTTGATGTATTTGTTTTCATTTATGAACATTTTGTGTGTGTGTAATTTCTATTCAATTTGATTTTTTTCTACTACATGTATTCAGAAATTTTCAAAACTGTCATTTAGTGAATTTATATTCCTTTACAAACATTAGAGCAGTTAAAGAGCCAAGTGATTGTGTTGCTATTAAAAAGGTACAAGACCTCATTTTTTTCCCTTGTGCACACCCAAATATAAAGTTCTAGCTACGCCTATGCTTCGAATAGACCCCAATCGGACTCCCACTCAATGCTTGTTCAATCTCGTTAAGGGCTGCTTCAAAAGACATTACAACTGCTATATTCCTATTGCCTGATATCCCTACCCAAAACACCGCCTCTGGCTTGATCAGTTTTCTTGCTTCGTTTGTCTTCGGTGATTTCCAAAGATTTCAGAACAGGAGGAACTTTACGTGTGAGTAGTTTCGACCCGGAACTCGTACAATTAGTGTATTTCGGCCACCTATATCGAATTTACTTTTATTTTATTCATTTATTTATTCTTTGCACTACTACACCTCCAAGGTGTAGACTGCGAGCAGTTCATACAGTACAAATATCATGGGAATGTAAAGAGGGATCCATGAGTATTGCAGTGCAAATTATCCATGACATTTTCATTAATTACTTTCTCACATCGTATGTGTTTTCAAGCGATGGATTTTTCTGTATGCCGGTGCAAAAGTTGTCAACAGCTTGTTTTGAGTTTTCCTTTAATTCTTGAAGCTCTTCTTGGGTCAAATAAAGTGCAGGAACATGGTGATGGACAAGTTTCATGGTAAAACTCATGGATCCTACAGTACAAACGCATATTCACATACACACGATATTACGTATAATACATGAGAACATACAGACACTTACATACATTTAGACAAAAGTTTATACGTAATTCGTACTCTGTAAATGTAACACACGAAATACATGTATCAGGTGGCGCAAAAGTCATCATCCTATTTGAACTGACCTTTATTTTGACATCTTGTTGTTTATATCAGTAGTGTTTTGTCAGTTAAATAGAAGATACTCACGAAATTTATTGTGTGCGAAAATGAATAATTATACCCCACATACAGCCCGCGAAACATTAACTCTTTTGCGTGACACTTTCCCGGGCAGAGTAATATCCCGTTTTGGTGATTTGCCATGGCCGGCCAGGTCCCCCGATTTTTCCGCTCCATATTTTTTTTCCTTTGGGGATATTTGAAGTCATTAGTGTATGTGAATAAGCCAGAGACGTTACAGCAACTAAATGACAATATTCAGCATGACATTGAAAACATTTCCCCGCACAATCTTTCCAACACCACCAACGCAATAAAAGAAGCCCTTGCATCAATTCCAATGGTGGTTATTTATTGGATGTTATATTTAAAAATTGAGGACATAAACCTTACAAGTATCAATAAAAGTTTAACACAAAAAAAAACTACTTTGTTCCATTTAAAACCAAAGCTATAGGCTAAGAAAATCAGGTGATGACTTTTGCGCCACCTTGTATTAACAATTTAACAATCCATATTCTATTGTTTCATTTTCTTGTACAACTGAGTTTATTATTCTTTTATTTCTGTCAAGTGGAAGTGAAAAATCTATTTGTTGGTGGTTTGCAACAAGGATGTCATGTTTAACTATTACAATTACTATTGATGGAATAGAGACAATACACTCATACTCTACTACGGGAATCTCAGGAGCACGGCCTCGCATAGAGGCAGAGGAGGGGAGAAAGCGAGTGGGCGAAGCGAAGCAGTCGCACCCCCGGCCCCCACTCCCGGCCAATCCTTGCTGTGTACAATCTCATATTATATTCTGATGTAGTGATATGAAAATTTTATACTTGCATAGTGTGTAGCCTACGTCTCATTTTCAGATCTTCAGATACACGAAATTTGGAGGAAAGCACTTCGTCACTGCTGAAAATACCAGCTTGTGCATTTCTCTGTGAAAGTTCAGCGAAAGTTTTTGCAATTATAAGTAAAGAAGTTTAGTATCAGGTGCTCGCATAAATCTCTCCAGTCTTATGAGTTTCACTTGTTTCCTCTGAGCGCTGGAAGAGATTAGCGAAGCATTCCCTGCAGAAAGCAATTTCAGATCAGAACGCCATCCATCGCTCCCGGACGTGAGGGGAAGGGGGAACTCCCCTGTGGGGGATTACGCCCCCCTCCCCCGGAACAGCCTCCTCCTTCCAATTGCCACCAGCAGGTAGGATCCGTGTACCCTGTCTCGGGCGTTGTCCCGGGGGACCTTTGACATTGGCGGAATCGGAAACCGTTAAGGGGAAGAAAATTGCAATTCCAGCGCCAGAGTCAAAGTGCTCGCGGGGTAGGAGAGCGGTGAAAATATTTTCGCGATATTAGTTCGCGCTGCCTTTTCTCTCTTTGCTAAAGTGTTGTTTACCTCTTCGGTGGGCGGATGGAAAATGTCTGAAACTATCACAAAGTCATGAGTAAAGAGCATTATTAGAGTGAAGGTACACTCAGCGGCAATAAAAAATGGACACCTTGATCTCGAAATATCTGCTTCCCTGTAATGCATCACGTGTGTTGCTTAAGGCACCAGATATGCATTTATTTCAATATCGTCGGGGTGAGCACTAGTAGTGTAGGTGGGCCGGTTCACAAACCGAAAATGAGGCTCGGTGAGGCTCGCCTTAATGGATTTCTCTCGTAAGGCATGAGCCTCATTTTCTCGCAGTGTTGCCAGCTCCTTACTTGAAAAAATCACCAAGGTTTTTTTTTCTGGTCTAACCTAACCTAAAGCAAGGAGCTGGCAACACTGCTTGAGGCTTGCTTTAATGGTTTGCTCTTGTAAGGCATAAGCCTTATTTTCTTGCAGTGTGGCCAACACCTTACTTGAAAAAATCACCAAGGTTTTTTTTGGTCTAATCTAACCTAAAGCAAGGAGCTGACAACACTGCTTGAGGCTTGCCTTACAGTGCATAAAGCAAGGTTGCCAACCTACTGGTATTTTTGCCATAGCTTTTTACAAAAAAAAAGAGAGAGGAGAGAGAGAGAGGGGGAAAAGTTAAACAACCGACAATGTTGCTAATATTTACCTACAGCTTTTTTTTTACTTGGCAAGGGCTTAGCCAATTTATATACTGGCGTAACATACATACACTGGGCAAGGAGAGCCGGCAACAAACACACACTGCCGTAAAAGAGAAAGAGATGGATGGATGGATGGCAACACAGTATGTGTGTGCGTGTGTGTGTATAATATGTAGCATTATTAACTAGAGTGTGTTGGCAACCCACCTGCAACTAAAAAAAAGATAGAGATACCAACATTGCTGTCAGATGAAGAGAGAGAGACCTAGAGCTGGCAACAGTGGTGAGCGAATATGCATTATTTCCAAGTTTTGGGCGCCAATGTATATCGTGACCTTTGTAAACCTCTCTCGCGGGAACGATGTGCTGCACACGCACACACACGTACGTACTTCTCTTTATTTCCGTATTGTGACGCAAACACATTTAGAAAAACTACAATTTTGTTCCCTCTCCTCTCTGCGTGTGCTATCAATGTTGACGCAATGACACAAATTCAACAATACATAGGCCTTGGGACGATGGGAGTTAACTTCCTGCCCTACTGACGTATACAATACACAGGATGTTATCTGTACAGCAGGTTGTTAACAAATTCAACAATACGTAGGCCTTGGGGCCACTGCTATCTATGCTGCTAACTGACGTCACTATTTCTCAACAATTGCCAGAGCTGATGTTAACAACCTGCTGTACAGATAACATCCTGTGTATTGTATACGTCAGTAGGGGGCAGGAAGTTAACTTGTGAATGATGTGGCTGAAATGTGGGGGAAGAATATTCTAGAGCAGATTGTCTCGGATTTCTATTGGTCCACGTTGCGTTGGCTAACATTTCACTTTTGACCTCATTAGAAAACTGTATAAAACTTAAAGCACTGGTGTAAAAAGTTCTGTTTTATTTTGAAAGTTAGTGAAAAGCATTTCTGCAGTATTTTCCAAAAGTAAGTAACTTTGTTTTTTTAGCTTGCATGAGTTGGCTTTGGTTTATAAGTATATTTGAAGCATGCATCTTGGTAGCTGGAATATCTTTTTTTTTTCTGTGTGCTGTTGTTGGTAGGTAGGAAATATGTGTGCGGGGCATATTTCAAAAAATAAATGTGTTAAATTGTTAGAGGAAGGCAAGAAAAAATGAAGGAGAGTTGCGTGTTTTTGATATCTAGTGGAAGTACTGATTGATTTGATGTTTTAAGTCTATTTTATGCACAGTAAGGCTAATTGGGACTGGACCTACAGTTTCAAGAACCACTTGTGCGGGTATCGAATTTTTAATTACAAGGCTATTGCTGTGCTATCGCAGAGGCTAGTGGAAGTACTGATTGATTTGATGTTTTAAGTTTATTTTATGTACAGTAAGGCTAATTGGGACTGGACCTACAGTTTCAAGAACCACTTGTGTGGGTATCGAACTTTTAATTACAAGGCTATTGCTGTGCTATCGCAGAAGCTGGTGGAAGTACTGATTGATTTGATGTTTTAAGTTTACTTTATGCACAGTAAGGCTAATCGGGACTGGACCTACAGTTTCAAGAACCACTTGTGCGGGTATCGAATTTTTAATTACAAGGCTATTGCTGTGCTATCGCAGAGGCTAGTGGAAGTACTGATTGATTTGATGTTTTAAGTTTATTTTATGTACAGTAAGGCTAATCGGGACTGGACCTACAGTTTCAAGAACCACTTGTGCGGGTATCGAACTTTTAATTACAAGGCTATTGCTGTGCTATCGCAGAAGCTGGTGGAAGTACTGATTGATTTGATGTTTTAAGTCTATTTTATGCACAGTAAGGCTAATCGGGACTGGACCTATAGTTTCAAGAACCACTTGTGCGGGTATCGAACTTTTGATTACAAGGCTATTGCTGTGCCATCGCAGAGGCTAGTGGAAGTACTGATTGATTTGATGTTTTAAGTCTATTTTATGCACAGTAAGGCTAATCGGGACTGGGCCTATAGTTTCAAGAACCACTTGTGCGGGTATCGAACCCGAGATCTTTTGATTACAATGCTACCGTTGCGCCATCGCAAAGGCTAGTGGAAAGTACATAGTTATTCGAATCTTATTTATTTAAAATATTTAGTTTTTTTTATGCACGCTTATTGATTTTTAAACCTAAAGTTAAATAAAATCCGGCAATTATATCCAAATATACTTATGGCTACAACGAACATTCACAAAAAATGGCTTGAGATTTTTTTTGCTACGTAAACAAAATGGTCGACATGCCAAATATGAACAGGCTATATAGATTTGAGAGATGGATAGAAAAAAAAAGTTAATTAAAATTTAATTTCATGATTGCAACACGGAACTTAATGATTGATTGATTGATTGATTTAGTTTATTTTAACTTTGCGTTTTGTGCCTCTTGGCTAATTTGCGAAGATGGGGATGAGTGATGAAATTGATGAAAATGGACATTCACAAACAACCACACCCGACCGGGATTTGAACCCGGGACCCTTGGCGTCGCAGCGCGATGTGCTAACCACTCGGCCACAGGGTCGGGCAAGTACTGGTATATACATAGACCAAAGTTACATGGTTCTAGGCCCCATAGGAGTCGAGAAAATCAATGTCTTGGAAAACGTCTTAAGACAAATATCTTAATCTTTAAGAAAGTCGACTTCCGGTATCTCAAGATGTTACTTCCGGTCTGTCAAGAAAATTTTCTTAAGACAAAAATCTTAAGACGTTTTCCAAGATATTGATTTTCTCGGCTCCTAATTGAGCTAGGATGATGATTTTAGGTTTGTTGGATAGGATTCGACGAAAACTATTCGACTAGCAAATAAAATCGATTCCACCCCCTCAAGTTTTGGAAATACAGACAATTTTTTTTATTTTTTGAGAAACTTGATTTGCCGGCTTAGTTTTTACTCTAATTCGAAAATTTTAATGATATTTGATAAAAAATTGAAGGTATTCTGCAACCTATTGGAAACATAATGATTAGTGCTTACTGTTTTCGAGTTATTTTAAATTAAAATTTCAAGATGTAATTTCTAAGTTGTTTTGTAACTCGTAAAGTATGGGTCGTAGAAAACCTATTCTTGTTTTATCTGCTATTGCCCGACAAATACTATAAACACAAATAAATTTTTTAAAAAATGGAGATCGAAAATAATCTTGTTTTCTGAAAACAAAAAAATATGTATATGGAAAAAAAATATGATTGTGTAATTTTTTATGATGTATGTTTGCATGTAAAAAATAAGTATACCTGAAAATTTTAGAATTTCAAAATAGCTATATATATATATTTGCTATTATATCAGCCAAAACAAAAGAATATATATAAACAAGAATATTTTTATAGTTTCACACCTCTATTAGATTGGTAGAAAAATATATTAGTGGGCAATAAAATCTGAAGAAGATTTGTGTCTAGCAAAAATAAGCTAAATAGAATTACACATGCATACAATATTTATTGTGTTTTTTTTTCTTCTATCTACAATCATATTTTTCTTATATATTTTTTTAATTTTTTTATAGGGTTGATTAAAGCACATATTTGAGGAAGACAACACTACCCATATATAAATAAACCCCTCAAACTAACACCAATTAGAATTAACTTACAAAATTTTTCTCATAAGACATTTTTTGTTTTGTAAACACTCTACCACCAACAGATCACATATAAATAAACATACCCCGAAAAAATGCGCTCCATGAAAAGTTGCCCTGTGTGCAAAAAAACTATATCAAGCAAAAATTTTGCAAGACATTGTCGCACCTGCGTGCCAGGCAAGCATTTGGCTGCCACCGAACTGTGTTCCGGATGCAATAAATACATTACAATTGCGTATGTCAAGAAGCATAAGCTTATTTGTCTAAGCAAAAATACATCTGGGGCCCAGCCTTCGACCTCCACCAAGAGGAAGACAGAAACAGCCTCCATCAATGCACCACCCGCCAAACGCGTCAAGCCAGCGATAAAAGCGAACCAGTCTGCTTTCCAGCGTTTATTAGAGAACTTTCCTCTTACTTCGGAGGACTCATGCGACGTGCGTAGCTTTTTGGAGAACGTGCAAGCCCAAATTATTTCCATCCTCGGCGATACGCTTGCAACGCACTCCACCAAATTCTACGCATCGCTTCGTTGCTGGTACAAGAAGCCGTCTGATGAAATTTACAGCTTCTGCCACAACACCAAGGCGAAGACGCTGCATCTGGCGGATGTCGACAACCTCGAGGTCATCTACAACAAGTTTGTCGAGGAGCTGGTGGCAAAGCAAGAAGAACATCAAGCCAAGGGCTCGGGGGGTTCGCTGTGTGGCAAGCCTCACGAACTGCGCGTCAAACTTTCCAAGTTTGTGCCTCTCTCCGCGTCCAGCTACGTTCCCTTACCACCTGCCATTGCGGCAAAGAAGGCTGTCCTGAACATTCAGAACAGTGACGCCAAGTGCTTTCTCTGGTCTGTGCTTGCAGCATTGCACCCTGTCCACTGGAAAAACCAACCACGTCGAGTTAACCACTACCTACCCTACGAGCCAGAGCTGGAAGATGCCATTGCTGGGATCAACTACCCGGTGGAGGTCTCGGACATTCGCAAGTTTGAGGCCCACACACACAACCCGCGGTTGGCCATCAACGTTTATGGCCTCACTGACGAAAATGTGGTTTACCCTATCCGGGTGAGCGACATAAACGACAACGGTGCGCAGGAAATTCACCTTCTGCTTATCAAGGATGAAACTCGCCATCACTACACCCTCATTCGCTCGCTCTCTCGGCTTGTTTCGAGCCAAACAAGCAAACACGAACACCACAAAGAAGTTTGTCGCAGGTGCTTGTCTATTTTTGATAATCGAGAACAGCAGGATTATCAACGCATCAAAGGTCCCAACATCGCTGCCGAGAAGCTCGCTAACCACAAGCTCTACTGCAATGCCAACGAACCGGGGGTGGCAGACTTGCCCGAACCTGGCACCGTGGAGCGTTTCCACATGCACGGTGCCATGGTGGAGCACCCCGCTATCATCATCGCGGATTTCGAGGCCTTCCTCAAACCCCTGTCCACTTGCGATCCCGATCCTGAAGTTTCTTCCACCACCCCTTACCAACTCCACGAGGCATCCAGTTTTGCATACGTTGTGGTGCGACGAGACCAACACATCGCCCCCGAGCCCTACGTGTACCGTGGTCCCGACGCAGCCAAACACTTCCTCGAGAAAATGGTTGACGAGGCCATCGAGATAGGGAAGTTCCTGTTGACCCCCAAGCCTATGGAATCGCTGTCTTCTGACGACAAAATCAAGCACGAGGAGGCTACTACCTGTCCTGTGTGCACCTGTGAGTTTAGCATCAACAACCGTAAAGTCCGACACCACGATCACTTTAACGGTAGGTACGTTGGTCCTTGGTGTGACGACTGCAACCGCATGGCCCGGGACTCGCGCTTCATCCCCGTGTTTTTTCACAATGGCTCGGGGTACGACTTTCACCACCTGATCAAGCATCTTGGGTACGACGACATGCGAATCAATGTTCTCGCCCAGAACGAGGAGCGTTACATCAGTGTGAGCAAATGGGTTCAAATCCCAGTATTATGCTCTACCGTCGAGCTTCGCTTCCTCGACTCCCTGAGGTTCCTCCCGGCCAGCCTCGATGCCCTGACGAAAAAACTCAGCAACGAGCAAATGCTTATTACCTCTGCAAATTTTCCAAACTTGGACGCCGGTCTCTTCAGGCGTAAGGGGGTCTACCCCTACGAATACGTCACCGACTCTACCAAGTTTGCGGAGACGTCGCTACCTCCCCAGGCGAAGTTCTACAGTCAGCTACGAGGCTCGAACATCACCGACGAAGAATATCACCACGCCCAGTCCATGTGGCGCGAGCTGGGTTGTCGAACTCTCGGAGACTACCACGACGCCTACCTCAGACTTGATGTGACGCTCCTCGCCGACGTGTTCCAGACGTTCCGGGCGACCGCAATGAACATCTACCACCTGGATCCTGCCTACTTCTATAGTCTCCCCGGACTGGCGTGGTCAGCCATGTTTCTGGTGACGAAAATCAAGCTGGAGCTTCTTTCGGACGTGGACATGATGCTGTTTGTGGAACGCGCTATCCGGGGTGGCATGGTCCAGGTGTCGCAACGGCACGCGCGCGCCAACAACCATCACATGGCTACTGGCTACGACTCCACCCAACCGTCGAGCTACATCATGTACACGGACGTGAATAACTTGTATGGGCACTCCATGATGCAGCCACTCCCTTTTAGAGGGTTCGAGTGGGCTGATCCTTCCAAATTTGACGTTGAAGGTTTCGACGATTCGGAATGTGGATTTTTCGCCGAGGTGGACCTTGAGTTCTCCGAGAAGCTACAGGATTTGTTCTGCGATCTTCCCCCTGCACCCGAGTTCAAGTGTCCACCCGATTCCAACCAGACGAAGCTCGTCATGGATTTCGAACCCAAGAAGAATTACGTCCTTCACTACCAGAATCTCCGGTGGTTGATGCAGCAAGGGGTCACAGTCCACGCAGTTCACCGCATCCTCAAGTTCGAGCATTCTCCATGGTTGCGTCCATATATTGAAGTCAACACTGAATACCGCACCGCAGCCACGTCCGAGCTTGATAAGGATTTCTTCAAGCTTATGAATAATGCAGTGTTTGGCAAGACCATGGAGAATGTACGGAATCGCGTGGACATAAAATTGGTGACGAGGAAAGAGCGATGTCGTCAGCTTGTCGCGAGTCCATTGTTCAAGTCTCGAACAATCTACAACGAGCAGCTGGCTCTGATTCACATGAAGCAAGGTAAGGTGCTACTCGACAAGCCCATCTATGTGGGAGCCACGGTTCTGGATCTGAGCAAGCTCCACATGTTCGAGACGTACTACGACATATTACGTCCACACTACGGCCACAACATCTCGCTTCTCTACACGGACACGGACAGCTTGGTGTACCACGTTCGCTCAGCCGACGCATACGGGGATATAGCCACAGTTCCATCTTTGGTTAACCTCTTCGACACCTCGGGCTATCCCCAGCCGAACCAGTACGATATCCTGGCCCGCAACAAGAAGGTGCCTGGCAAACTCAAAGATGAGAAGGACGGAGACGTGATTCTTGAGTTTGCAGGTCTTCGCGCCAAGGCCTATACCATCAAAGCCGAGGGCAGCGTTACCAAGAAGGCCAAGGGTGTCGGCAGACAGGTGGTTCGGGAGCATCTCACATTCGAGGACTTCGTGGATTGCCTCAAGACCAGGTCGTCGGTTCTAAGAGCAGAACAGCGCATCCAGAGCGTCGACCATGTGTTGACCACCAACAAAGTGAGGAAGATTGCCCTGGATCCCAACGACGACAAGAGGTGCGATCTCCAATGCGGAATCCACACACTGCCGTGGGGGCACTATCGCTTAGCAGAAAGCAAAACCTGCAACATATGCCCATCTTCAACAGAAGATTCATAAAACAAAACAAAAAAAACAAAAAAAACCATTTTGTTAGTCATTACAAAAAAAACACTGACTGTCATTACAAAAAACTTTGACCGTATTCTTAAATAACCAGCATACCTATGAATCTCTTTGGTTTCCGAAAACAAACCAACATGGAGACTGTACACCGCGCGACGACAGATCATGAATTTCTACCTTCCATGTTAACTAAACTCAACGGTCTACTGATTGTTCACCTTAACAGCATTTGGACGAAATTGGATGACGATGTAGGCAAGATGTTTTAAGTCTTCAACAACAATTTACATTTTTACAAAATTCCGATCGATGGAAAACTTCAAATCACCGTGAATCCGGAAAACGTAGGCGAAATCAAAATATCTACCGGCAAGAACATTTTTCGAATCAAGCACGACAAGATGCTTTCTAACATTACGTACGATGTTTCTGCAGGAGATTGTTTATACATGGAACTCCTAGGAGATTACGACAAACTCATTCCTCTCTTCGTAGAATTACGAATCGTCTATCCTTTAATAAATAACCCGTAACCAAAATGCCTAACGACATTTTCGGCCACACCAAACGTGTAGACCACGCAGAAGAGATTCTCATGTTGGACGTCCGAATTAAAAAGTTGAGGAGCGATTTGATCGCTTTGCAGGAGACCTTAAACAAAAGTTTAGAGTCGGAGATCGCTACGCTCCAAACGCAATGTCTCGACCCCATTCTGAAAATCGATTCCGAACTGAAAACGCTCATAAAAAATTATGTCGACGTACCTTCTTACGACAACGTTCAAAATATACAGTTGAGCGTGGATAAGCTTCAAAATGATTTGCTCAAATTGCAGCAATTTCAATCGAAAAATGAAGATTTGGAAAAATTGAAACTCGAAATCGAAGAACGAACTTCGGCAATCGAAAAGAATTTCTCTGAACTTCAAACCGTCGTGAAAGATATTGATGTAGAACGCTTGCATGTTGTTGTTTCCAAATTACAAGAAGAATTCGCCAGCACGTTGGAAGAAATTAAATCCAAGTTACAGACTTTGGAAGATACCATGACGAACCTACCATCGTCAGACGAACTGCAGGTCATCGGCAAAAGCGTCGCGAACATAAAAATTCAATTGGAGGCTTATCAAGATTTCGAACACATTCAAACCACCATCGCTACGCTTCAGGCGTCTCTGGAGTTGATCAACGAAGAAATTAAAAATATTCACGCTGAAGCCAGTGCGTTGACGAGCATACAAGACACGTTGAGCACGGTTCAGCAGAAGATTGAATATTTAGAAAATTTGAACGTCGAATCGAACCTTGCTCATTTTCATCACGTACTGGACAACATACAGGGTGACTTGGAATCGTTACGGACGAGCGTACCTTCGAGCGAAGATTTGGAAAAATTGAAAACGGCCGTGACGGCACTATCCGATTCGAGCGATGTCAAAAGTTCATTGAGCGATCTCGAGAGTAGGGTGGCCAATCTCCCCACCTCAAAAGAATTACACGCTTTGAAAAGGAACATATCACGTATGCTGAAACGACTAGAAACGGAAACGGCGAACGTGGAACAGATTCGAGACGAACTTGCTTCGCTGGTGTCGACGCTGCCCACTTCGCAGAGCATCGCCGACCTTCACACGCAGTTTACCGAGATGCGAAGCATCGTGAACGATCTTACCGAGAAAAGTTCGAAATTGAATCAAGTCGAGAACCTTCAGAGTATCGTCGTCAACATCAGAGATCAAGTTGGAGTGCTGGAATCCACGCAGGAATCGACGCTGGTCTCTTTCGGTGCCAAATTACAAGAACTCAACGAAAACTTCAAGCAGTTGAACGTGGAAGTGAAAATCAAACCGTCATTTTCTACAGTAACGGATACCATCGTCGAACATTTGTTGCCCGTACAAAATACACTGGGACAGCTTCACAGCAACCTCGTTAGCGTCGATACTAAATTCGCTAAACTGCATTCTCTGCAAGCCATCGAAATCAACAGCGTACCCAATCAACAGAGAATCTCCACGTTCGTCGAAGGTGACAAACTGTACATGTTACATCCTTATCATCCGTACTACAAGTTTCTCCTCGATGGCACGATTCAGATAAATGAATTTTCGTACTGGTCTCACGGCAGAAAAGCTAGCGTTCCCACCATGACCTTGATATCGAATCGTGGTGTTCAGAAAGCAGGAAACATTCCTCTGGCACGTTGGAACGAAACGCGCAACATATATGAAATACACGAAGACGAAGATCTTACCGTTTTTGACGTGAGTGCCGGCGATAAGCTGATCATTCAAAACACGAGCGAATTGCCACCCTCTTTGAATCCCATCACGCTCGTGCTTCTCTTCAAACGTAATCTCTAAAAAATGTCTAGGCAAGCCATCGTCGAAGAATTGCATAAACCTGCACGCCGCAACTACGAACGTTTAGCTGTGGTAACCAAGGGAATCGATGACCTTTGGCAAAGTGACCTCGTGGAGATGAGTAGCGGCAATCTAAAAAATGTGCATAAATTGAACAAGGGCAACAAGTACCTCCTCACCGTCATAGACACGTTTTCGAAATTCGCATGGGCTCTACCTTTGAAAGCCAAAACGGGGACATGCGTCACGGAAGCATTCAAGGCAATTTTTTGCGAAAGCAACAGACGACCTCGGTTTTTGCAAACAGACAAGGGGAAGGAATTTTACAATGCCGTATTCCAAAAGTTTATTCAAAAACATGACATTCGACATTATTCAACCTTCAGTCACATCAAAGCCAGCATCGTGGAAAGATTCAATCGAACCTTGAAAACACACATGTGGAAACGATTCACGCTTCGAGGAAATTACAAATGGGTCGACATACTGCCGGAACTCGTCGACACCTATAATGATACGGTACACAGAACGATAGGCATGAAGCCAGCTGATGTTACGAAATCTGACGAGCAGCGTTTAATTTCTACAGTTTACTGTCCAAAGTTCACTCCCACGACTACCAAGAAATCAAAATTCAAAATTGGAGACCAGGTGAGGATCAGCAAATTCAAACGCACCTTCGAGAAGGGGTTCACAAAAAATTGGAGTACGGAACTTTTTACGGTGGTTCGAGTTTTACCCGGAAACCGACACACGTATATAATAAAAGATAGTAGCGGCGAGATTTTGAAAGGAAGATTTTACGAAGAGGAACTCTCTAAAACAAAACATCCCGACACGTACCTCATCGAGAAAGTATTGCGTAGGAAAGGCGACAAACTGTTTGTCAAATGGCTGGGACTTCCAGAAAAGAGTTGGATCGACGCGAACGAAGTGATCTTGTGAGTACGTGGAACGTGGTGAAACGTCTACCGGATTCGGAAAGTCAAACAAAAAAAAAGAACGGCAAGTTGCTTCCCGACAGCATCCGCTGTCTGATCGTAGGTCCTTCGGGGTGTGGAAAAACAACACTGCTCGTGGACAATTTTCTCCTCGCACCGAATTGGTTAGATTGGAAGAACAGGCACCTCTACGTATTTTCGAAAAGTTTGGAGCAATCCAAATACCAGCAACTGATAAAACTGTACAAAGGTCTGGACATTGCAACGTTCGCTTCGGAAATAAAACCACTCGACGATTGTCGTAAAAATTCAGTCGTTGTGTTCGACGATGTTATCCTGGAAAATCAAAATGAAATTCGCAATTTTTTCACGCAAGGTCGTCACAAAGGAATAGATTGCTTCTTCCTAGCTCAAACGTTTTCCAAAATTCCAAAACAGTTAGTACGCGACAACGCTAATTTCATATGTTTGTTTCGTCAAGATCACACCAACCTCAAGCACGCGTACGATGACTACGTAGGCGGAGACATGAACTACAATCAATTTTCGGAACGCTGCTGCTCCCTCTGTTGGAACAGTGACGATTTCGGATTCGCGACGATCGACATGACGAGAAAACCCAACGACGGAAAATACAGAAACAAAATCAACGACTTTCTAAACGTTGCAACGTTGTGAGAAACGACGTGTATAAATAACGTTATGACGAAACGAAAAATCGAAGACGAAAATCTCAAGCTTCGCGATTACCTCGCGAAACGCTTCAAAGGTTGGAAATCCGAGAATCGCGGATTCTACGAAGAGAAGAAACGTCAAGATAAACCTGTGATCGACGCCATCAGCAATCTAGGTAAAGAAATTAAAGGCGTCACGGAACAAAATAAAAATTTGATCAACGAACTCGTACCACTTGCAGCTAAAAGTTACACCGTACCCACGCCCATTTCGAGCATTCCTTCGACGCCGTTCGAACTGAAGGACGTACCGGCACGACGTCGAGCCATAGGTAGCACGCCGTCGTCTTTGGATAAGATCGAGTTGGGACCTTTGGCACGAGACTACCTGAGCACGGGAAAATTCGACAAAGATGAAGTGTTCGGATTGTATCCAAGCATGGAGAGCAACGAAGGCGGCGGTGTGGTTTGGAAGATTGGAAAATCGAAGGTGAGCTTCGAAGGCAACGACATTAAAGTTAATTTAGGCGAGAAGGATAGTTGGAACAGGTATCCGGGTACGGTGGGACTGTGGGAACTCGTTGCCAAAAAGCAGCCGAAAGATTACACCGACGAAGATTACCAGAGTTACAAGGAAATTTTGATCATGACGGATGCCTTGTACCAGAACAACGACGCCTCGCAGAATAGGGTGAAATCGAGCAGCGGCGAGAAGTACAGAAATCTCATCAAACCGATTTGGAACCAGGTGAAAACAGGCAGCGGCGTCAAACTCTACAACACCCTGCCCAAAGAGTTTGTGTGGGTGGACGACGTGCGCAAGCTCATAGACCGATTGTTGGTTATTGCAGGAGAGGAGAATGCAGGCAATCGTAATTTCTACAACGAGAAGGTAGGAATTGTGGACATGATCAGCACAAAACTTTCCAACTTCATCGTGAACGACGACAAGGGCATAGGTTACCTCATTAAAATTATCAACACGCTGCCTCCGAGATTCTGGAACATGGCCGAAGGAAAGGGACTCGTGAACGACATCATCAACAAGTTACCTTTCGAGATGCATTTACCCGGCTACCAGTACTGCGGACCGGGTACCAAACTCAAGAAAAGATTGGAGAGAGGAGACAAGGGTGTGAATCCGTTGGACGCCGCATGCAAAGATCACGACATCGCCTACAACACCACTCGCACCGATCTGGATGCACGTCACGAAGCAGACAGAAAGTTAGAGCACGCAGCTTTCGAAAGATTCGTTAGCAGAGACGCTTCGCTGGGAGAAAGAGTTGCAGCACTGGGCACCACCATCGCCATGAACACGAAACAAAAATTTGGATGGGGTGTGTAGAAATAAAAAAATTTCTCGAACCGTGAAAAATTTTTTTTTGGTATATAAATAACACTACGTAAAAAAAAACAAAAAAACCTCCAGTTGTGTTTGTCATCTTATAAAAAATGAGTAAACAATCACTAGACGCCCAGGCATTAAAACAAATGCTAAATTCATCAGTCGAATATGTAAAAATTCAGGAATTGGAAGTGGACAAACCTTACGCGATAACTTCCGGTTCAATTGTTTCTACCCAGTATGGTCCCAAGGCGCGTCTGTTGCTCAACGCACAATACAGTCTATTTTTACCAGATCGATACGCTAACATGTTATCCGACGAGAAGCTAGCTATTTTAATCGAGAACAAAACTCGAATCGTGTACAAGGGTACAAAGGAACTTCTTGGTAAGAAAACAAAGCACGTAATAGAATTTGTGTAACGGCTCTGCGCGGAGTATATCCTTGAAAAAAAATTACGCGGAACAAAAAAAAATCTCAGAACATTTATATATAAATAACATACCGAAAAAAAATTACACAAAACAAAAAAAATCTCAGAACATATATATAAATAACATACCGTGAAGATAACATATAGAGCATCAACATGAAGCCCAAGGGTGTCGTGTACCAGATACCATACTCCAATCTGAAAAATCTAGGTGCCCTCGATGGGTTACTCACCAAAAAACAACGCGAGAAGAAACGTTCTTGCTTGACGAAAGGACACGGAATGAAATTACTTCTCAGCACACCTCAATTGAGACGCTTGCAGCGTTCGCGGAAACAGCAAAAGATCGGAGGTTTCATATTCAGCATCCCAGCCATCCTGGCAGCATTGGGGGCCGTTGGAAGTTTGGCCGGCGGTAGCGCCGCCATCGCGAAAACCGTCATTGACTCGAAGAAGAACAAGGCAGAATTGGAAGAACAGAAACGTCACAACCTGGCTATGGAGAAGAAGGGGAAAGGTATAACCAAAAAACAAAAAAGCAACCTCGATGCTTTGAAGAAATATAAAAAAAAAAAGAAGCCCTGTCCAACTTCGATATTGAATCTCTGATCGAACTGTTGGGAATAAAGAACTTCAGGGGTGTTTTCATGTCCGATTCTCTACCCTCTGCTGTGAAGAAAAAGGAGTATGGCGTGGTCAACCTGGACAGTTACAAAAATCCTGGTACACATTGGATATGCTACCTCAAAATTGACGATAACAATGCATTTGTTTTCGATTCGTTCGGTGGCACACCACCTGCCAGGTTGGTGAAGTATCTCAGTGTTGCCAACCTCTACTACAATGACAAACGCATCCAGGGTTTCACCGATGTTAACTGCGGCCACCTATGCCTTTCCGTTCTCGCATACATGTCTAAAATAAATAACCCGTCGGTGGAACATTTTCAGAAAGTATTGTAGAATCTTAAACACGATGGGCGTGTTCCATCTCACGAGCGAATCTTCAATCTTGAAACTCACGCTGCACAACGACATCGTCTATCCTAAATCCGTAGCTCTGCGTGCATTCTACAGCATGTACCTCATACCTAACGTCACGCAGCACAACAACAAAATTAGTGTCGGAAGCGAACACATCGTCGTCACGCCAGGCCAATACAATCTTTCCACTTTGCAAGCTCAGTTACCCAAAGGCACGTACCTTTCTCAAAATTCGGTCACGCACAGAGTGGAAATCGTGTCGGCAACGGAGACCGTGGACCTGGGCACCATGGGAGAACTTTTAGGTTTCGAGAACAACACCAAACTCGAAGCTGGCATCAAACACACGGCAACCAACATTCCTAAATTTCTAGCCATAGAAACTCTAAACGTTCACTGCAACGTGGCGGAAGGCATGATCACGAAATCCTCGGACGGATTGTTAGGAAGTCACAAGCAGACAGGAATCATAGCCACGTTCAAACCCAGTTCCGAATTCATGGAACCGATCATCTACACACCCTCTTCGCCGATCTATTTTCCAGTATGCCGCAACCGCATAGACGACATAGAGTTGGTGGTGACAAACGAGAAAGGAGACGTGGTGGATTTCGCAGGTGCAACGACCACTGCCATCGTGGAGATCAACGTATAATAAATAACACGCATAGTGAAAATGGAGCAAATCGAAAGTTACGAATTGCAATCTTTCCCTCCCAACCGTCGCACGTTCGCCAATCTCAACGAAGCGAACAGGGAGATCGAATACGACGTGGACGTAGGCGACGGGTTCGTTCATCCTCACAGAGCGGACCTCTACCTTCAATTCGACGTGGTGAAGAAGGAAAGCGGAGACGCGTTTCCGCCCAATGCAAATTTGATACTCGTGGACAACTTCGTGCCTCACCTGTTCTCGCAGGTGGAGGTGAGGAAACACAACACCGTCATCGACAGAATAGACTATCCAGGCATCACGTCGACGGCAGTGGGAACATTGAAATTATCCAAAACGGACGCAGCATACTACCAGGTGGGAGGATTCGAAGCGGGGACCAAAATATCGACTAGAAGTCACACGGTGCTTTTTCCCATGCGTCTGCTGCCGGGATTCTTCTCGGACTACAAGGAGATCATGTGGAAGGGAGGATTGCGCGTCACGTTTCGAAGAGCGGCCAACGACAACGACGCACTGATGCGATACACCAACTTGAACGCCGACGGCACGCCGATAGCCAACACATTACCTGAAGCGGCCAAGTGCGTCATCCGGAGCATGGAATTGAGAATGCCGATCGTGGAATACGAAACAAACTACGCCCTCAAGTACAAAGCGGAGATCTTGAAGAGTCCGCAGGTACCGATTCACTTTCACGGTTACCAGTGCGTGCAGAAGATGGCGTCGGGAAGTCACATGGAATTCGACGTGACAACGCAGTTCAACAACATACAGTTCGACATGCCAGATTTCGTCGTGGTGCTCTTTCAAACCGGTCGCGATAACAACCAGGAAAAAGATTCCAGCAAATTCGACAACTGCAAGATCAAGAACGTTTATCTGAAGAATGGACGCAACGAAGTCTTCCCGCGCGAGAATTACAACCTCGACATGACCAAAGACGATTACCTCAAACTTTACGAAGCTTACACCTCTTTCAAACGCGTGACCGAGGGAAGCATGGACATGTACTACACGCCCAGCGAATTCAAAACCCGCAGACCCATGTTCGTCATCAACACATCTAAGAGAAAGCAGGTGGTGGTCAACGATCGAACCAACATCAAGGTCGTCTGCGAGTTCCACGAAGCCTTGCCCGAGGACACCGTGTGCAGCGTCATCCTGATCGCAGAGAAGTCCTTCGTCCACGACGTGAAGAACGAGAGGGTCACAGAGCAGTTTTAACATATTTAACATCTTTTCTTGCACAAATAAGAAATTTCTTGTACTAGCACAATCAGTTACAATAGCACAATACAAATTTCACTAGTTCAGATCAGTTACAAATGTCAATTTCATCAGTTATCAGTTACAATATCTTTTTTTGCACTATAGCACAAGAGACAAATCAGAAAATTTGCACAAAAAAAATTTGTTGTTGTTTTTTTACACGAGAAAATTAACAATAAAATTTTTTCTTTTTTTATCGTTTCAGATGCTGTCGAACATCAAAAACACATACACACACACTAGAAAAAAAAGCATGCAACTTTATTTGTAACACACACACATACATTCTCCATCTTCATCAAAAAAATATTATAATAAACATAATTATTTTTATCTATATCTCACAATAAAACTCTATATCCAAAAATATTACAACATCAAAATAACACTAGAGTCGTTAGTACACGTTGCATGCATTACGCAGGTCCTCTGTAGGGTTTCATGGAAGTTTGGGGGAAAAAAAAAAACACGTGAAACTCTACAGAGGTGCGGTTATCTACAACCGCAGCCGTTAGAACCTTTTACTTTTTTTGGTTGGGCACCACGCACCCTGGCGAGGTTATAGGGGCCAGGCATCCTAAAAAAAAACAATAATTATTTATTTGTTTGTTTGCCTCACAATACGAAAAATAATAAGAGGCACCAGCGCGCGCACGTGTGTATAGCACATCGTGTTTCCCCCGAGAGAGGTTTACAAAAGTCGCGATAGGTCTCCCCCTCTTTATCTTACAGCAACATTGGCATCTCTATCTTTTTTAGTTGCAGGTGGGTTGCCAACACACTCTAGTTAATAATGCTACATATTATACACACACACGCACACACATACTGTGTTGCCATCCATCCATCCATCCCTCTCTCTCTTTTACGGCAGTATATATTTGTTGCCGGCTCTCCTTGCCCAGTGTGTGTATGTTACGTCAGTATATAAATTGGCTAAGCCTCAAGCAAGGTAGCCCTTGCCAAGTAAGAAAAAAGGGCTGTAGGTAGGTGTTGGTAATACTGTCGGTTGTTTAACTCTTCCCTCTCTCTCTTTTTCTCCTCTCTCTCTTTTTTTTTGTAAAAAGCTATGGCAAAAGTACCAGTAGGTTGGCAAATTGCTTTATGCACTGTAAGGCAAGCCTCAAGCAAAGTTGCCAGCTCCTTGCTTTAGGTTAGGTTAGACCAAAATAAAAACCTTGGTGATTTTTTCGAGTAAAGTGTTGGCAACACTGCAAGCACACAAGATTGCCAGCTCCTTGCTTTAGGTTAGATTAGACCAAAAAAAACCTTGGTGATTTTTTCAAGTAAGGTGTTGGCCACACTGCGAGAAAATAAGGCTTATGCCTTACAAGAGCAAACCATTAAAGCAAGCCTCAAGCAGTGTTGCCAGCTCCTTGCTTTAGGTTAGGTTAGACCCAAAAAAAAACCTTGGTGATTTTTTCAAGTAAGGAGCTGGCAACACTGCGAGAAAATGAGGCTCATGCCTTACGAGAGAAATCCATTAAGGCGAGCCTCACCGAGCCTCATTTTCGGTTTGTGAACCGGCCCACCTCATCTACTAGCACTGCTACTGGAAACACAAATCATAGCACAAGAGGGTATGAACTTCTCCCCATGTTGCAAGTTCAAGCGACTTTTTAAGTTTAATATTAAGCTTGATACGATATATCCTTATGGAGAAGCAAATTTAAGTTACGGCTAATCAAGTGGAAGTTTCGATTTTTCATAACACAATCAAAATCTTCAACCTGTTGTGTTCCCGTTCATGTGTTTTTCTACGCAATCAGAAGTTTGATGTTCTCAAGATAACATGTAGAAGAATACTCCCATAAGCATAATGGTAAGCTTTCTCACCTCCTACAACCATCCAGCGCACAGAACTCTCCCCCCCCCCCCAACACGCCTTGAGGACAGGTCGGTGGGAGAGGAGCACTTTCGGGTCCTCGCGTCTGGCTGGACATGGAAACTGTCCCTCGTGACCTTAACTCTACCACGATTAACCAACTTCACGATAAACTTTTCAATGGCAAGCTCTGATATTGCGCATGGTTAGGCAACACACATAACGCAGTGCAGTGAAGCAGCTATTTCAGGATCTACGTGCCCCTTTTTGCCTATGACTGTACATTATACAACAGATGCAAGGTTATTAAATTAGGTCCCAAATATGTTATAAGCCTCTACAAACCTGGGGATTAACAGTCTACAGAATTTGATCTATTCAATAAAGTAAAGGGAAAGGAAATTATGAAAACAAAACATTACGTAACATTCCGTTAGTGTAGCACCGAAAGTCATAATTCATGAACAGGCTTGTTTATAAATAATAAAATTAGTTTATCTCTTAAAACAGAACAATTTATTAATGCTAGGATATCATGTGCAGTTTATCATGGAAGGTGGTCTAAAATTACTTTTTTAAATTTGATAAATATGATGATTATAAAAATGAATTTTATATATATATATATATATATATATATATATATATATATATATACTTACTTTCCCAGTTATAGAAATGCAGGATGATTCAAAAGTCTGGTCCAATCGCAACTCCGTTATTAGCGCAAAAACGAAAACTGGAAAGAGGGGAAATTTAATAGAAATGTGTGAGTTTCAAACTAAAGTTCTTGAATTTTCAACGTACACTCCACCGTTGAGAGTGTGCGCTGATACGAGGCTCAATGGTAATCGAAAATGTATGTTGAAATGTCACAGTACTGGGTAGATATTAAGAATTGATGACAATTACGGGCGAAGTAAAGACATTTAAAAACGTGAATGTGTGACAGACCACTAGAAAATGATAAACATAAATGAGTGGTCAGCGTAACACACTACGAAACCGGAGATCTCAGGGTCTGACCCTGGAGACAACATCATCATTTCATCGGTTCATAATCAGTCCTTAACGTCGCGATTAACCAGACAAGTGGCACGAAATTACAGAAATTGGCATTGAAACAGCAATCACGAATCTGTACAGCGTCGTTTGCATGCACAGGACATAAAATACCTATTTTCAAAAGATGGTAGCATGCACACAGAACTCGAAATGCACTTTTAGTGCACCAAATGACACACCCAAAGGTAACGTGTCATTGTAGTAAAGAAATGTTATGCATTACTTTTGTGTCAATTGATACATTTTTAGTTCTGTGTGAGAAACGGGTCGTCAACAAGCAATTAAAGAGAAACTTCGTCGCTCCTTTTTACGTTTTCTGAAAGTTTATTGATATTGTGGGGCGACACGTTCTATTTTGGCTGTAAACACATCGTTTTTTCAATCAGAATCGATGCACAAGATAAGAAAATTCCATAATGTTCTATTAACTGAAATCTAAAATCATTTGCCCGTTGCCATGCAGCTGGAATTCACGGTTGCGAAACCCCAGACAGGAATTGTAAGAGATCTTCCCGAGGATGTTAGAAGCCACAAGAAACACGTACTCCCGATGGAAACCGATCCTGGAGCTGCTTAAAGAACAATCGTCGCTTGAACTACGCAAGCAGAGTTGAATTAGGAATTCTATCTGCGATCCATGTCTTGCATTAATTCCCACCAATCTGAATTGCAGATTAATTTTCACGTCATGACGATTAATTTGCGTATCTTGCAAGAAGTCCTCCCGTTTCTGAAAATCGTGAAATTTCTGAAGATCCTTCCCCAGAACTGACTCTTGCCAAGGAACCCTTCTCTGTAAGCCGAGCAAGAAATATAATCCTCACTGCAGAATATGGTATGCATATGCTAGGGCTTGGACGGTTATGCACTTAAAATACAAAAAATATGCATGCAAATATGCACTATGCAAATATATATGTACTTTAGAAAAACACCTTACATTTTTAAAACGTTTTGTTTCAGTTACTGCAAAAGCCCAATATAAATCCTGGTTTAAATCAGATTATCTTTTTTAAAATCACTGATTTAAAACACTCTAAATAAATAATTTATGGAATAATGTACGTAATGATTTTGTACATATCAGAATCACTTTAGTTGAAAGTACAATCATCTCGTAATCATTTAATAGTGTTTATTAGGCTCTAAGAAATGAAACAAGATATAGCTATGTACTGATGGGTGAAGCTCTTCGAAAGAATTTGTAATGTGTAAACTGTAAACACACTTAAATTCTCTTGATTTAAAATTCAATAATTTTTATAGGCAAAAATAGCAAACATTTTGTGTATAGAAATATACGAAATACTAATCATGTTATCATTAAACTGTAAATAAACATGATATCTGATATCTTGCATATTATTATTTAAAAAATTGCCAAATTTCAGCTACAAATACCTAAAAATAATTAAGTTACAATCATAGAGTACATCCATATTTTTATATGAAGAAAGGTTACTGAAATGATGTATTATAAATTCATTAAGACACTCAACAAACATTCCCTTAGGTTCATGTATGTAGTATCAGAAACAGAAAAATGAATATTTTCATATTTTTATTTGCTTTAATCAAACTGTTCAAATATTTTACAGAGGCATTTACAAGAAAAAGTTTTCTATAAAAAAGGCATATCTACATGTATGGTGCCAAAAATCACAGCATCAATTTTAAGCGTGTTTTTTTAAAAAAAAATCGATTTAAATCAAAAAAATAAACAAAAATGATCTTTTAAAAATAAAAATCGTGATTTTTATCCATCCTGGTCCAAACACTCTAGTTTAATTTACATTGCTGTTTTACAGATGAAAGAAAACTTACATTACTTATAAATTATGATTGCACTTGATTAAAATATGATATGTCCAATTTTTAACCTTGAATAAAACTTTAATAGCTCTATTTTACAAGATACAATAGGACAATAAGACAAGAATATCTGACGCGTCACATTCATTACCATGTATAGACCATCTATTTATCTAGAGTCTGATACACTGTCACCAAAGCTGCGTAGCCGCTGTTCTTTTCCAACAGTCTGAAATTGAAACTTGAGACCCCTGGCGTCTTCGTGCGCTGTAGTAACCTCTACACCACGTAGATCGCCAGAAGGAAAATACGAGGAAAATACACCCAACGCACAGACATAAAATACAATGTAGTAATTGCTGTTGGCTCTAAAATATACAAGAAGTTTTAAAATACGATGTATATAAACAATATGGATTTCCATATGCAATATGTAAAATGCAAACGGAGCTCTAGTTGTCAATATTACGGTTTAACTGCTAACAAAGCAACATATCATTTAGTACTTTGCCGAAGTTCCAAGGCAGTAGAAAATCTTATATACGAAAACCCTTTTAAAAAAATAAAGGGGATAATGAAGACTGTAAAAAGAGTGAGGGAAACGATAAAAAAGTGTGTGTGTGTGTGTGTGTGTGTGTGGGTGTGTGTGTGGGTGTGTGTGTGTGTGTGTGTGTGTGTGCATATATATACAGAGTGTTTATAAAGTCCCGGTACTATTACAAAAAAAACCTATCCCCTGGCCACCGCGCTCTCCTGATATCACACCCTTGATTTCTTCTTCTGGGGGTACCGTACTCCTGTTCCAGATGTTGCTACTCTTCGAAGAAGAATAACAGATAATATCCTAACTGTTACTGATGATATGCTGGGGCGTGTATGGGCAGAAGTGGATTACCGCCTTGATGTTCTGAGAGCAAGTAGAGAGGCGCACATTGAGGTGTATGTAGCTCATTTTGCAATCAACAGCATTGTTCTATTGCATGCAGTTTCCGAGCTACGTTTTTAGTAATGGTACCGGGACTTTATGAACACCCTGTATATCTCTGTGTGCGTGTTTGTGTGTCATTTGACACACATGTTCGTACTGGCTGCCCTTAAGGAGGAAGAAAGAAAAGTCGATAAAAGAAGATCTTCCAGCCCAAATGTACACTTCAAGTGGTATTTATTAGTATATTAAATGTTGACGGACCTTGAGGAAGTATTACCGCCGCCTCTTCTCTTCCTCTCTACTTTATTTATTTTACTTTTTGCTGTCGTTACTGAAGGTTGTCTCAGACATAACTATATTTGGCTAGTTCCAATGTTCAGTAAAGAAACCAGCAGCAACAATAAGAGCGATCTAGTTTGCTACATCAGTTGGCGAGACAGTTGGTACGTATCGGTCCTCGTAATTCGGCTGCCATTTTTTTTTCAGTAGCTCATCTTGATCCACGAAGCTTAGTGAGGCTGACAGACGACTATGGGCACTCCGTAAAAACCCGGAAAAGCAAACAAGCAATGTTCACAAATTCCCGTTACTTTATGTCCTTTTCCCGATGCTACGACGTGTCTGGGCAACAAAACAAGATCGAAGCGGAGGCAGTAAAACCACCTGATGACCCAGAGCCGCCTTGCATCGCGAACCCAAAGTGTTAATTGGAAAAAGTGGCGAAGCGACGCGCTGAGAATTCGTCCGACGAACAGGATTTTCTCCCCGAAAAGCCATCCGCGACCGAATGCAGTTCCTGTCCACTCAGCAAGGGTCGGGTTACGTCGCCTGTAGATTGGATCTCGTCGCGGAATGGCTCGTAAAAGTCTCCGAGGGACCGGGGTGTGTGGGTGCTGAGTAAGAGGGACCGGCTATTCCCGCAGCTGGGGCAAACGTCCGAAGGAATAGATGTATGGCTCTCTTACGGGTCACAGGCAGACTTCGCCACATACTTATGTATGCAGGCTCGGCGCTTTTATCGTGGATCTCTTGTATCATCGCCAGATGCGTAAATCTCTCGAGGTTCCCTCTCTATTTTTCTCACCCTCTGTCTTTTTTTCCTTCATGCTATCTCTCTCTCTCTCTCTATTTCTCTCTTTCTTCTCCTTTCCTCAATCTCTTTTACCTTGTTTCTCAATTCCATTTCCTTCTCTCTATTGCTCCACTTTCTCCCTACCACTCTTTTACTTCTTTACTACTTCTTTTCGGCTTCTTCTTCCTCGTTCTCTTCTCCTTGATCTTCATCTTTCTCCTCTCCTTCTTCTTCCTCTTTCTCTTCTCCTTCTTCTTCCTCTTTCTCTTCTCCTTCTTCTTCCTCTTTCTCTTCTCCTTCTTCTTCCTCTTTCTCTTCTCCTTCTTCTTCCTCTTCTTCAATGCCATCCTTCTCTCTTTCTTTCTCTCCTTACCACCTTCTCGTCTTTCACAGTCCCAACATTTTTCACTTCTTTCTTTCCATTCCTCTCTGTCCCCTCCTGTCTCACTTTTCTCTACTGCAGCTCAGAAGTGTACAGTCTTTTTCTTAATGTGCAAAAAAGTGACACGTTGTTTAGATTAAAAAAGACTACTGTTACAAACACACGAAAACATTAGCATAAGACTCCACTAGATGCCACTCTCAATACAGAGAATTTTGGTTTGTTCATTAATTAATAAAAACAAATCAAATTTATAAGAAATTCAACTTATTATATTTATATTTTTGCAACGTACTACATTTACCTTTATAATATGCACTTCCTTTACTAAACATCACTTTTTACAACAAACTTTCCTTGTTTTCACAACATTAATTCCCACTTCCTGCTTTCTATTTATTCAATGGAAAAAAATTGCAGTTACAATAAATCCATGGTGATATTTTCAATACCTTATATCAATATAGTTTGACTACACTACAATAAGGCAACAGTTTACAAATGACAACAGTAAACATGAACGTTGTCCTAAATATTACAAATAACAATCATGCACTTTGTTCATAAGGGGAGTGTGTGGTAATAGCCAGTATTGTTTATATTTTATTTATTATAAAACTGCAAATTCGAGAAGAGATCGATAACTACTACTCGAAACTTTGGTAATATAAGATATTTGAAAAGTTTATCCAACGAAATTTATTTATCTGTGCTACCTCTTCAGATATGTCAAGCGTGCCCAAGAAGTATCCGTGAACATGAATGTACTGTACATGAGTTGAAATTACTAGAGTACCTGAAAAATGTTCATTTTTTTAATATGGTGTCAGTAAGATGGCGTCCTTGGTGTTGTACACATTGCTGTAAAGGCGTATTACAAAAACTCGGATAGTGTTGTTGGAGATCAACACGTTTTCCGTCTAGAGTTTCAGTTCCCCCGCTTGCTCCTTGCTTCCAGCAAGATGGTGCAACTAGCCATACTGCCAGAGTGTCTATGGATGTGCTTAGACTCGCATTTCTGGTCGTCTCATCAGCAGATTCGGCGTATTCCGTGGCCTGCCCGTTCACCCGATTTGCCGGCTCCTGACTTTTTCCTTTGGGGTTACCTCAAATCCAAGGTATTCAAGGACAACCCTCCAAGAACCAGGGATGATTTGAAGAAACGAATTCGGCAAGAGATCCACAACATTCCGTTGGAGATGCTACGCAACGTCATGGGCGGATTTATTAGGTCAGTCAAAAAGTAAATGCAATCATTTTTTTTTTATTTTTCACAGCAACAATAGAGAAGTTACAATGATATAATTTTCTAACATAGTCCCCCTGCACTTCAATACACTTGGTCCAACGTTCCACAAGCTTTCCGATACCCTGAGAAAGAAAGGTTTTCGGTTGAGCAGCAATCCACGTATGCACCGCTTCCTTCACCTGTTGATCTGTGTCGAATCGACGGCCTCTTAAAGCATCTTTAAGTGGACCGAAAAGATGGTAATCCGACGGAGCGAGATCGGGACTGTATGAAGGATGCTCTAACACCTCGAAGCCCAGATTCTGAAGAGTTTGAGCGGTGTTGGCGGCGGTATGGGGACGCGCGTTGTCATGCAACAAAATAATGCCTTCCGACAATCGACCTCGTCATTTGCTTCCAATTGCAGGCTTCAACTTGTTCGAAAGCATATCATTGTTTATTGTTGTCCCTTTTTCCATATAATGTTCCATAATTACCCCTTCTGAGTCCCAAAAAAGTGTGAGCATCACTTTTCCTGCAGAGTGTTGACTGGAGATTCAGGGTGTTTCCATTCCATGCTCTGGTGTTTGCTCTCAGGTTCGAAGTGATGGATCCATGTTTCATCTCCAGTGATGATTCGTTTCAAAAAGGCTTCACCTTCGTTAGCATGTCTGCCCAATAATTGCCGACAGATTCTCACACGATTTCGCTTGTTCTCGTCAGTGAGTTCTTTAGGGACCCATCTCACACAGACTTTATGAAAGTTGAGCCTGTTATGGATAATTTCATATGCAGAACCATGACTAACGTGCATATGGTTTGCCACTTTATCAACAGTCACTCGTCGGTTATTCAGAACCAGCTCACGGACTTGCTCAATGTTGTCATGAGTAGTGGATGTGGCTGGACGACCTGCTCTTTCCTCGCCCTTCACACTTGTTCGACCGCTTTTGAACTTTTCAATCCACTGATAAACACTTCGCAGCGATAAAACATTGTCACCGTATTGTGCTGAAAGTCTTCTATGGATTTCAGCTCCTGATACACCTTCAGACTACAAAAGACGGATTACAGAACGCTGTTTTAATGTGGTGCACACAGACAGTGGCGCAGTCATGTTTACTTGGCAACACTGCAGAGCGAACTGAAGTGATGACGCTGTAACCTGCCACAGGCGAAGACAACGATACTATCTATCGGCTTGCGAGCGCAGAAAGCTGTACAGCTAACCTACGGAAGAAAAGAAAAACATTGCATTTACTTTTTGACTAACCTAATACTCTGAGACTCCGACAATGTGTGCAAAACCAAGAACGCCATCTTACTTTCACCATATTAAAAAAAAATGAACATTTTTCAGGTACAGTAGTAATTTCAACTCATGTACAGTACATTCATGTACAAAAAATAACTAATATTTGCTCTCTCTATTTTTTGTGATTTTTTTTAAATCTTCCCGTTCGACTGCCTCACCCTATTACAATAGTACATATTAAAAGTAAGTCAGTAAGTCACAGAGTGATGTGGGATAGCTGAAGACAGTAGTGAGTAGTTTCTAAAGGTGTAATTAGGTGGCAGCACAATTCAGCTTTATGATATTCAGTTAGCAGTCTCTAGATAGACGCACGCATGGGCAGCTGAGTTTAATAATGGAGACAGTGCTCAAGAAGTGTGCTGTTGTGCGTCTTTTGTGGGCAAAAGTAATTCCTGTATGTGTGTGTGCGTGTGTGTGTGTGTATGACCGTATCTATAGATTAGATTTCCATTCTTATATATATTTTTTCTTTGTATTTTTTATTCCTCTGTGATTGTATATATTTTCTTTCTTTCATTTTTCAATATTTCAATATTCTACATTCAAAAATTTTTGTAAACATGGTCAAGTAGAAGAAAAGGCTCCACAGCCTTAACTTTGCCATGTATAAGAAGACGAAACAAATAAATATTCATAAGAAAATGTTTCCTGTTTTCCGAGATATGTTTGTCGCGTTACAACCGTGTCTATAAATTCTGGCAAGGACTGTCAAACGTTGTTCACCAAGACTGAACTAGTCATCCTTTTCAAATTGCGACAGAACCAACAGTGCGGCGGTCGGAGGAGATGATTAGACGTGACAAGCGAGTGACGATAGACAGCATAGCAAGTGCAATAGGGTATTATCTATACACATATATCTCGCATATTATCTTTCCTTTACTGGACTACTGCGACGTAATTTTCGGACCAAATCTATCCGTTCGAAACAAAACCAAAATCCAGAAAGAAGGGAAATACATGATTACAAAACAAGGGGAAAATCGAAACTTGAACTTCCAAAGCACACACTAGTGCTTTTCGAATCATCATTTACGTATTCAGCTGCAAGAGCGTGGAATGAACTTCCTCCTTCCATGACGTCCCTCACTAATCGCAACAACTTCAAAGACAAACTAAAAACTCTATTGTTAAATGAACAATATCTGTGTTCCAGCACTCACGAATAATAGCTCGCATATCAGAACCAACTTCCTAATAACAAGTATTTTCATCTTCATTTTGCTTGTTTACTTTTCCCCTTACATGTTGCCAACCCTTAACAATATTTTGTCCTTTCTCGCATATTAAGAACATTTATATGTTTTTTTTACACATAACATTAATATTAATTTGTATTATTCTTAACCATATCACACCAAGCACAATTGTGTCAATTAATTTGTGTATCCTTGTGTATTTGTTTTCAATCTTTTTATTATTATTTTTAGTGTGTAGACGAGCCTTTGTTCTCAATTTTGTATTTGTTCTTTTTGTGTCTTCTTTATGTTTCTCTCTTTCTTCCTTGTTTGTTATTGTACAAACATTTAGTAGGTAGAATGTATTTAGTATGTATATGTACCCATCGGGGTTAGGTGGTAGAACAGCCACAGGCTGAACCTCGCCCTTTAATAAAGGAAAATTGAAATTCAAATTGAAATTCTCATGGTTTAGCCTATAGACCCGACTTAGCTCCAAGCAAGAATGCAATACGGCTCACATGAAGATGTTGCAAGCGAGGTGCAACTGTAGCTCGGACATCAGCGCAAAGACTTTTATGCAGCAGGTTTTGGAGGTCTATTAAAGAGATGGAATAAGTGTAGAGATTATGGTGGAGATAATGTTGAAAAATAAATAGAATTTTCAATTCAGTATCTCACTTAGAATTCTATTAAAACGTTTGTGACGTACTTACTGACTTACCCTCGTACTATACATTTCGAGACTCGAGAAGACTACGAGACTAGAATCGAAACGAGATTGAGAAACCCATTTAAAACTCGAGGTGAGACAGAGATACTGTCAAGTCTCGTCTAGCCTCGATACCACCCATATTTACTTTCGTATATTAAAACTTCCCTCATCCTTCAACAGAATTCAGAAACAGTTCATTTGAATGCAAACACGATAACCTGTAATTGTTTCTCGGAACAATCGCGATCAACTGGCTGTGGGTCACTTTGTTTGCATTTCTATACCTCTACAAGCATCGTTACCTTTGAGTTATAAGGGAGTCATGCTTCATAACATATAAGAACATAGGGCCTCCCCGATGGCGCAGTGGTAGCGTCATCGCCTTGTAATCAAGGGGTCCCGGGTTCGATACACGGTGGAGGTACAAGTGGTTCGGATCCCACTTTTAACTGTAGATCCAGTCACGATTAGCCTTACTGTGTATAAAGTGGACTTAAAACACTAAATCAATCAATCCATCAATCATATATAAAAAATTGTTTGTTTTTTTTAGATTATGGGCATGGGCGGAGTTTGAGCTTTTGTTTTGGGAGGGCAGACTCTGGGAGAAGAAGCATATGATGTACCTGAGGGTTATTGAATATCCCGTAGTTTATAAGGGGATTTCCCCCGGAAATTAAAAAAAAAAAACTTAAAAACACTGAGTTTTAGGCCTTTTAGATTTGAAAATGTTAAATATCCTTGCTTAAGTAAACAAATATAGTATATTGGTTGTCAGTTTTAAAAGAAGCAAAACAGTACGATTACTGCATTTTGCATTTCATTATTTTTTATTGATACAATACTCGTATTACTTTTAAAAAGTTACGGTACAATAGTAAGCTTCAGACATTTTAGAAAAATAAATTGAAAAGTTCTTTTGATGCCTCAGCAGTAACTGTTGACTCAACACAAAGTCATTTTACGTTTTCCTTTCTTCAAACTGTACACATCAATCAAATCGTCTAAAACCCACTATATCGGCGCAAATACCGCACATTCCATCATGCCAAACGTCAAGATTTGCGGTATGGCTTTATAACCAAAATGTAGTAACTGAACATAATCATGTGTTATTTTTTTAATCTTTTTTAAATTGGGGGGGCAGGTCCCCCTGGCCTCTCCAGAACTCCGCCTATGATTATGGGTGATTGACGCATTCTCCCTGTCCACCCAAAAACGACGACCTCGGTAATAGCATATATACCAAACCTGTATAAGGCCATACGCACATCTAGATCAAGATTTTTCGAGTGTTCAGTGCCCTCCAACGCCACACATACGTATGTGCCCCCCCTTCCCCTTCTCTCACTCTCTGGATATTATTCTCTCGCCCAATCTTCACTATTCTTTCTCTCCGATTCCCAGCATTGTTAAGCACGCAACGTTCTTGTTTATGAGAGGAAAATCGCAAGGAAATTGTTTTTGTTATAGAATCATTAAAACACACACCAAAATGTATATAAATACTTTAGAGCCAGATAATGATCAGCGAGGTTTGTGAGTGTCATAACCTCCCATTTGGCCCAATATTCCTACTGGGAATGAGGAAAAGTGGCAAAGTGAGGACTGACTACTAAAAGAAAAATAATATATCTAACCCCCGCCCCCTTGACTACTGTGGCAGAGAATATGCAAGGGCTACATCTCAAAAAAGCGAGGATCTACAATCCTGAACGCTGCGTTCCTGAAGAAGATATTTGCCAATAAAGAAATCAAAACTAACGAACCAAACGACTTTAAAGTTCCAACAATCGAAGCATTTCACCGAATAACGCTGTATGGCACATCTCAGTGAATGCGAGAAAAACGGAAAAAACCTATAGTATATTACTGGACTACAAGGGAAAAAAATAAAACATTATGCAAGCACAGTGTCAATGTTTGAACAATATCCGACCTTATGAGTGCCCAGTTTGTAGCCTGTAGCCGCATGGCAGACCACTAAAATATCTCCAGTGGATTTGATTGATTGATTAATTTGTTGTTTTAAAAGTCCACTTTATGCACAAAAAGGCTAATCGGGACTGGGCCTACAGTTTAAAGTGGGATCCGAATCACTTGTGCCTCCACCGGGTATCGAACCCGGGACCCCTTGATTACAAGGCAACGAAGCTACCACTGCGCCATCGGGGAGGCCCATTTCCAGTGGAATACCGCTGTAAGTGCAGAAGTATCGTACCAGCAGGTACGATAACAGTACCGAAATCTAATTGTATTGGAAAAAACTGGATGTGTTACACCAAAACATGCACTGAACTTATCGTCACATGGCAAGTTACTCTGATGGAAGTGGTTCAACCAAGAGAAAAGAAGAAATGGTTCGGTTACACCAAAACACACACTTCACTCATCTGTACATGGCAGGTCGATGTAGAACTGTCTGCATTCCTCGTCCATGTACTGCAGCATATTATAACCATCGGGCCTTCTTCTTCTTCTTCTTCTTCTTCTTCTTGACTGTCAGCAGGCCACGGTGCAAGACAGGTAGGTTCTCTGCAACAGTGTGTACATCTTCATGTACAAGGTATAATCTAGGATGATGTATCTTGTCTGTAAAGAATGGCTACATGCTGATGTGACATAACATTATGTTTGTCTCTGCATACCACAAACCGGTATCATACTACATATAAGACATTCAAATTTACTCAGTATTGTATAATACATGACAGCAATCCAAATACTGTACAAGCTGTGCTGCGAAAAGGCAAAGGTTTCATGTACCTTACCGTTTACTGCAACCGTTTTATAGTTTCATTTGGCCATACAGCGTTTTGCACTTACCTTCGTTGGCTGCCTCTTTACCATCACATCCTTGCCTTTCTACTTGTGTATGCTTCCCCTGCATTCATTAACTTCTTCCTCTTAACGTTCTTCCGTTCAGAAACATTTTTTTGCGTTTTGTGCTTCTATTGATACGATGTACGTCGCTAGAAGATAACGTTACTTTTCTGCGGTCCAGCATCTTGCTTGCACATACAGCGTTGCTCCACTCAGAGACCAGTTTGCCAGCATACTTGTGCCAACTCTTGGGCAATAGAGAAACGAGTCTTTTAGTATATGTCTGTCATGTTCGGTACAGCATGATTACACTGGTATCTCAGAATATTCTAAAATGTGCCATAAACCGTGGAATGATTCAATTGTCTTCACCTTCGTTAACTGTATATTTACCTGGAAACCAACCGGTAATCTCTTCCAATACGATATCACTATACCATGAATTTATGAAGAACTGCAGTTGCTGAAAATATTGAACTACGTCTCTAATTGATTTCAATTTTCCTGCAGCTTCGCCAGAATCTTGACTGGCTTCGGAGGATCCATCGCTCTTCCGAGGCGCCCTGGCTGCGGTCCAAGTCCCTCCGCCACCTTGGGCCCCTGGGCTCGCATAAATCACACGCGAATGCACCGCAGTTGATCAAGGGAACAGAAAGTCAAGCGATTTCCCGACGGAAATAACCGTGTAGGAGCAGACGATACGTCCTCTTCCGAGACGATCAAAGCGAATTCAATGAGAGAAAGCATGTTGTACGCGCAGCAGCAAAAAGTACGTCGTCGTCTTTTGTGACTATTTTTTGCATAATACGAACAGGGTAATCGAAGCAGGACGTAGAGCAGGGATTGGTCACTACCGAAAGACTGTTTTTCTCTTGTGATTTCGAATTCTGTTTCCATCTAGTGGAATATTCCTCGTTTTCTTGTTTTTACTAAACACTTTTTTTCTATGTGATCACAATATTATAATAATACCGTTGTCGCCTTGTAATCAAGGGGTCCCGAGTTCGATACATACTGGTTCGGATTCCACTTTAAACTGTAGGTCCAGTCCCATTACATTTTCTTCTTCTTTTATTTCTTTATAATTCTTGTTGATTTAACAAATGAAGTTCAAGAAGTTTAACATTGTATTAATGTGTAACCATGAATTTTAAAAAAGTGTTTTGCAGTTTCTAAAATAATTATTTTATTTAACTAGAAGACTATAGTGGTGAGCTAAGTATTGATTATAGGCTGAATCTTCTGATCGGTCAGATAAGGAATATTAATCCTAATATTCTGCGTTGATAATCTGAAAGTTGGTGTTACTGGGATAGACATTGCTACGATATTTTGTTCATTTTTATATTGCTTAGTTCAGTGACATTAGAAATCTTAATTATAAATCACTTGATGAGATTTTAATATTAGTTATGTCTCAAAACTAAAACCAATATTGTAATAATTAAGCCACGAATACTTTGATAAACAGACCATGGAGCACATATGGTCATTTTGCACCCACCAAAGTACACGAGTAAAAATCCATTTATCAAAAATCCTTGACTGAAAGTTATGAAAGGGGTGTAAAAATCTCCTTGAAAATGTTTCAGAGTGCAAGGTTGTAAGGGACGTAGACAGGACAAACGCAACATATTGAGTTTGAGTTGATTTGTCTTTAAATCCATTTTATTTACAGATAGGCTAATTGGAACTAGACCTACAGTTTAAAGTGGGATCCGAATCACCATGAGCCTAACCTAATCTAATCTAATCTCCGCCACTTTCAATACATTGAACTAATATGATACGGTAAAATACGGTTCTAAATCGATCACTTTGCCTTAGAGTCCATTGCGGAATCCTTGATATCATTTACGAAAGTAATACTGTTAAACCTATAACCTATTATCACAAAGAAAGCCCCTCACTTCCAAGTAGTACACCATGGACTTCATTTTGAGGACCAGCGAGACTCTGGGGTCTGTACTCACAGTCAGGATAATCCTCTATGGGGCTTATGTTGTCATCCATATTGTCCCTTCACCAATCTCACCATATCATTATCAGTCCTCATCTTGTCGTGATTAGCCAAAGTGGCAGAAAACCGACGTAAAATAAACTAAAACAAATCAAATCAATGTTAAAAACCCATAGCCAGAGGCACAAGGCGTAATTTCATAGTTTATGCACAGTTTACTTGAAGAAGCAAAGTGCATTGCAAATGAACATATTTCTGAGATACGTTGAATACTCGTTGGCCTGCTCAATTCAGAAATAGACGGTAATGTAAATTGTGGGGTACTGAAAAATCTTTATCTACATTTGGTTCAACTCTGAATGCTGCTGCTCTGTGGCTGTAATACATTAGGATGCTCGAGAGTGTTCGAAATTTCATTAAAGCAGAGCATATTGGGAAGTGGTGTTTACATCTTCCATCAGTTACGCATATGATCTCCTTTTGCTGCATCAGGGACAACACCTGTGCTACAACTGCACGTCTCTATGTACTACATTGAACACTCAAAATTGAAACTTTTTGTTAAGACTGCCCTTAATGTTTCCTTCAAATTGCAAAACACTGTGTTAAGAAAGTTTAATACTTTAACTGACTTTGAGAATATTGCAGTAAAATGCTTAGCTTCCATATTGATTTTTCGGAAAACAGTTATTTTTGTATAGAAATGCATGGAAAAAAAATAGTTCTTAGTTTATGGTGTCATCTACTGAGAAAAATATGACTATTGAACAAATTATAATGTCATAGAAAATAAACATTAATATATTAGAACGCTTCAAATCGTACAAGTAGAACTTCGTTGCATTGATTGAATCGTACGTGGATATTAAAATCCGATTGTCTTCTTTGCTACTTTTTACGTACAGGGTGAGCCAGAAGTCCCATTACCACATATCGATTACCAATATCACTATTCCATCTTCCATCAGTTACGCATATTCAAAATAATTTCACTGCAAGATTTAATAGACCTGCCCCACCAAAACCAACGATTTATCGATGGGAGAAAAAGATTTTTGAAACAGGTTGCATCAAGGACAGACCCCGTTCAGGTAGACCATCAACTAGACAAGCAACTTTGTGCTGAGGCTGCTGCATCCGTCGAACGTTCACCTCAAAAGTCTGTTCGTAAGCGATCGCAGGAATTAGGACTTCCGTACACAACATTAAGAAAGCAGTTTAAACCGTATTTTGTGATGACGACATGCAGAAATAGCACGAAGCTTATGGGCAATTTCTTGATGTCTGTCAGACAATCCCTGCATGGGGAAACGTAATTTTCTCGGATGAGTGTGCGGGTTCAATACCCGGTGGAGGCACATAGTGGTTCGGATCCCACTTTAAACTTTAGGTCCAGTCCCGATTAGCCTTACTGTGCATAAAGTGGACTTAAAACATCAATTCAATCAATCAATCGTATGAATGTGCAATTTACCGCAGTGCAAAGGCGAGAAACATTTATTTTTGTAGTTAAGGACACCTCCATTCCCCGCACGTGATGATGTGGTCTGCAATGTCTGCTGTGAACCAAATTAGCTATCTCACCATGTTACGTGACTGGATTATTCCTCAACTGCAAGATCGAGGACTTCTCGGTCGAGTCTGGTTCCAGCAGGATGGTGCAATAGCACATTATGGTATTGTCGTAACAGAATATCTCAATAAAGTGTTTAGAAACAATTCGATTAGAAGAGGTTCTGCACATTTGCCAGCACCTATGGAGTGGCGACCTCGAAGTAAATATCTGTCATCGTGTGATAATGCATTGTGGGGTTACATCAGACATAAGGTAGGTAGCAGACGTTACGACAGAACTAACGAACATAAGGAAGCCACTCGTAATGCATTTGCTTAGATCACTCCAGCAATGCTGAGGATAAATTCTAATCATACTTGGAGGCGAATAATTCTCTGTTATGAAAATGATGGCGCACACACAGACACTCTGGAATACATTGTTGCCAGTCGCCCCCTATCCAATTCGATCATTTTACCCCTATTGCACCCCAACTAGATGAATATAGTTTTAGCCAAAATATGTATTAATGGTATTTTAGTGGTGTAATAAATGTGTTTGTACCCCCTGAAAAACATCACCTCTGTCTCCCCACTCTTTTGGCGCTGCCTCTGCTTTCTCTCTCAGCTTTTCTTGAGTACGTTCATCGCATCTAGATTCTCTCTCTCTCTCTCTCTCTCTTTCCTTTTCTAACCCTTCGCAATGCAAAATAAAATGTAAGAATTTAATGTATTACGAAAGTTCTCTTTTCTCGTTCCTCTAATTCTCGATGATTCTTTTTCTTTCTTTCGTTTAATTTGTTTCCATCTCTCTTCTCTTCTTTTCCTCTCTGTTTAGACCTAGCTCTCCTCTTTCCTCTTTCCTTACCTCTCGTCACTCGACCTCAATCTCTCTCTTTCTCGTTTCATCCTCTTCCCCCACTTGTCCTTTTTTTACACTCAGCCTTCCCTTCGCTTTCTCTCTTTCCAGTAATTCCGTTTCTCTTATCAACTTTCTCTCTTTCTTGCAGCTCTCACCTGTTTCCCTATTTTTTTAACAATAATTTTCTTACACTGCTGACCAAGCAGCTTGAGTGAATAGTTGGCACTGAATATGTCATGCAGATAGGCGTAACTATTTTCGTGCGGACACATTCAAGATGTCGTTTATGGGACAAAGCCAGCAAGAGCCCTTAATTAGTAGGAGCAATGTATAGAGAATGAATGCTCCCAAATAACAGGCAAAATCGTTCGTAAAGTTTGTAATTTCAGTCCTCTATATTATCAATGATGACTGGATGAAGATGGCTAGCAGTTCGAACACTTGAGATAACTTTAAAAAAGTATATAGGCCTATATCTTCTTTAATATATATATATATATATATATATATATATATATATATATATATACAGGGTGATTCTAAAGGTATAGTACAAACGAAAACCACAGATACCTCCCATGAAATAGAGACGAAAGTTCCCCTTCCACTTTGCCGAGAGATGCCTCCGTGAGGAGCTAGACAACGCCGAAAACGTGTGAAAATGAACTTCACACCTCTGTACAACCAGTACCAGTGAAGATAGAAAGGCGGAACAAACGAAGTCAAAAGGAACACCAAAGTCGCCATCCGAAAAACACTAGGCGGCAGCTGCGCAACGTATGCGCATGGGGTTCCACAAAGGAAATTGGAGTGTCCCGCAAGACAAGTGAAGGGAAAGGGTAGCGATCGACAACGGTAGGGACAAAAGAAGCAATGAAGCATGAAGTAACAATTGCACAGCGGGAAACAAACACATGCAGTGCTTGGGGAGTCCCCAAACACAGTGGGGAGACACCGCAGCAAGAACAAAGCACGGTGCAACAAAAGGGAAAGAGGACCGGACGGGGAATGGTACCTGTCAAGGAGACAACAAATGCGGGACGAGGGATTCCCCGTAGCAGCACCGAGGGGATGTCACACAGAGGTCGTCCGCCAGCAGGACAAACACAGCAACTACGGGCACAGGAGGTTTATTGCCACGCAAAGGTGCACTTACAGATAGGAATAGTACGTAGTACGTAGTCGTACCCCGGACTGACGTTGTTACAAAAGTTGCTCAAATTGACGACCACCACATTCAATACAGGCATTGCAGCGTCGCAGGAAATTCTGGCGAACCCTATCAAAAATCCCTGGCATGGTACACACCTCGGCCGATGCTGCAAGTATCCGCGCTACCAATGTTTCCTTGTCAGGCACCGGGGTCTCGTAGACGAGTGTTTTCACATGGCCCCACAAGAAGAAATCCATTGGTGTGAGGTCAGGCGAACGGGCGGGCCAGGGGACGGGGCCCTCTCTGCCGATCCAGCGCTGTGGGTAGGTACGGTGCAAAAGGGTTCGCACTGTGCCATCAAAATGTGCAGGCGCTCCATCCAATTGAAACCACATACGATGTCGCACGTTGAGGGGTAGATCTTCTAGCAGCTCTGAAAGGACTGATGCAAGAAAGGTGCGATAGAGGCGGCCATTTAAACGTGGTGGCAGCAGGTATGGACCGATAATCTGTTCATCGATGATACCTGCCCAGATATTCACTGCAAACTGGGTCTGATGGTGCACCTCGACTGCTGCATGTGGATTTTCATAATCCCACACATGGCTGTTTCGGCAATTGAAGATGCCCTCACGGGTGAATGTTGCCTCGTCCGTGAAAAGCACATGGCGCAAAAAACGGGGATCGTCGGTACAAAACTGCAACAGTCGTTGACAGAATTCCACACGTCGTGGGTAATCCCCAGCCTGCAACGCGTGGACTCGCTGTGGATGATAGGGATACAGCAGATCATCATGAAGGACACGCCACACTGTCGACTGTGTTACTCCCACTGCACGTGCAATGCTACGGGTGCTGGTGGACGGTGTGTCGTCCACTCGAGCAAGTACGTCCTCCTCGACCGCCGCGGTGCGCACATGTCTTGGGTGACCGACATGATGGCCTGCACGTAACACACCCGATTCACCAAGGGTACGGTGCACGTTCGAAAACAACCTGCTGTCGGGTTGTCGCCTCTCCGGATACCGTCCGCGATAAAGGCGTGCAGCTGCTCGGCCATTGCCATCTGCAAGGCCGTAGACAAAATGCATGTCCCTTAGTTCTACAAATGTGTAGCGTTCCATGGTACGGTGAGGATAGTGCCAATTATGGAATACTGTACTGCAGTGCACAGGTGGCACACACACACACACACACTGGTCACAACGGCTTCGAAACAACGTACTCAATTGTCGTACGTCAAGCACACCACAACCGCACCGGCTCTTTCACTGACACGCTCCCTGACGCTGCACTTCCAATCAGCACACACGTCCGCACGGCGCTGTGGTACAATCAGCTGACGTTCCTGAGCCACCCGTGCCTGTGCTCTTCACTACCTGACCACTGCCGTCAGGTGGGGCCATGTACTCTGGGGCCTTGTCATCGTGGAACACATTCTTGCCCCATTCACCCACAACACGTACTTCGTCCGTCTTGCTCGAGCCGACGGGGAGCACTACGTACGATCGTGTGGTGTTTGTGTACACCAATGTGGGGTAACCCAGCAGTTGAACAGACGTGCATACCCCCACGTAGCTTCATTACACGATTGTCCCACGCAGTTTATCTGTCCAGCCTTGCTCGGCCCGGTCTCACACCCACGCGGCAGCGTGCGGCTGCGGTGGTGTGAGGCCACGCTTGGTTTCGGAGCGGAAGGCTGCGGCCGAGGAGGGACTCGAGTTGTTCGGCTGGGGTTGCGCTCGGAAGCAAGCAGCCGCGTCAGGTCTGGGAACGGTGGACCTGGTGATCGGGATGGAAACATTCCGACCTCGTCCATTAGTGTCGTCCACCGTACGGAGTGGTGGGGTCCGTACGACACTCCAGCAGCCTTTCGCCCGCTCCCACCCAGCGATGTGCCTCAGGCTTCATTTCTAAGAGGCTGATTGGGCCCCATCACGACGTTTGTTACAACGTCAGTACGGGGTACGTGGTCCTATCTGTACGTGCACATTTCATTAGCAATAACCTCCTGTGCCCGTAGTTGCTGTGTTTGTCCTGCTGGCGCACGACCTCTGTGTGACATCCCCTCGGTGCTGCTACGGGGAATCCCTCGTCCCGCATTTGTTGTCTCCTTGGCAGGTACCGTTCCCCGTCCGGTCCTCTTTCTCTTTTGTTGCACCGTGCTTTGTTCTTGCTGCGGTGTCTCCCCACTGTGTTTTGGGGACTCCCCTTGCGCTGCACCGCCAGCGCCGCCATTTCTGCCCCGAACCATGTACGCGTCTGTTGCCTGTCGAGTGTCACGGACCACTTTGCTTGCATTCTCGGTGTGTTTTTACATCCTACGTCGTCCTCCCGTGGTTCTGCAACCCCGCACTACTTTTCTCGACTGCACTGCTTCAGTCATGGTGTTTGTTTCCCGCTGTGCAATTGTTACTTCATGCTTCATTGCTTCTTTTGTCCCTACCGTTGTCGATCGCTACCCTTTCCCTTCACTTGTCTTGCGGGACACTCCTATTTCCTTCGTGGAACACCATGCGCATACGTTGCGCAGCTGCCGCCTAGTGTTTTTCGGATGGGCGACTTTGGTGTTCCTTTTGACTTCGTTTGTTCCGCCTTTCTATCTTCACTGGTACTGGCTGTACAGAGGTGTGAAGTTTATTTTCACACGTTTTCGGCGTTGTCTAGCTCCTCACGGAGGCATCTCTCGGCAAAGTGGAAGGGGAACTTTCGTCTCTATTTCATGGGAGGTATCTGTGGTTTTCGTTTGTACTATACCTTTAGAATCACCCTGTATATACCGCGTGAGGCACCTAAAAGTACCACCTGAAATAGCGAAGAAACAAGAAACAGTAGCCATGTGAGGTTTGCGGGAAACAATAATATGAAATGGGGCTCGTAAATCGGAGGTATGGGGTGGGTCGAAAAATATCGACAAATTGGGCATCTGGAGCAAAGTCATATTTTTTTAATTTAACGATATACAATAACATGCATAATATAAAAGAGCACAGGCAGAGAAACACAACGCCGTTGGCCTCATGCATCTACTGCACATAGGAACGAAGATATGGCCATGTGAAAATATGTAAACAAACTAACAAGTGGCCCACTTGACCGTCAGTACCACGGCATGTACAAGTATGAGATGTCGGAAGCCATTGGACAAAATGAAGACAGAACGTGTTAAAGGAAGAAAAAATACAGCAGACATCGTCAGCACCATGTATTTGACAGTGTTACAGCATAATGAAAATGACCATGACAGTATGTCAAAGAACCACTGCGTAAGAAGCGAAAACCTGTCAAAGTGTGTGTTCAAAGTGGTGGCCGTCAGCTGCGAAACAGGCAACGAGGCGCCCACGCAAAGATCGTTGCACAGAATGTAGCATCTCGTAGGGAATGTCTCCACAGGCCGCAGTAATGCGGTGTTGCATATCCTCTGGAGTTGTTGGCACATCCCGGTAGACAATGTCCTTCAGCTTTCCCCACAGGAAAAAGTCTAACGGTGACAAATCTGGGGAACGAGCCGGCCATTTGACAGGCCCTCCACGTCCAATCCAACGATTTGGAAATGTATTTTCCACACATGCTGTAGCGCGTCTTGCACAGTGAGCTGGATACCCGTCATGTTGGTACCACATTTCCCTCCTTGTCTGAAGTGGTATGTCCTTTAATAGTACAGGCAGTTCATGTTGTAAAAACTGTATGTATCGGTCAGCATTCAGTGTCCCTTGTATAAAAAAGGGCCAATGAGATGTTCACCCACTATACCACACCACACGTTCACACTCCATGGGCGCTGGCGTTCCACTTGGCGAAGCCAATGTGGATTTGTCACCGACCAATAGTGCATGTTCCTTAGGTTGACATTTCCATGATTGGTAAAAGTTTCCTCGTCAGTGAAGAGGATACGTGACAAATCGGGTGTGTCGTGTCGTAACAACCATGTGCAAAACCGAACACGGTCCACAAAATCATTCCCGTGAAGTTCCTGATGGAGGGAGATATGATATGGGTGAAACTTGTGTGTGTGCAGAATGCGCAATACACTTCGCTGACTCATCCCAGCATCCCTGGCAATTTCACGGGAGCTAACGTGCGGATTCACAGCAACAGCGCCGAGAACATTTGTTGCACCTGCCTCACCTGTAGTTGGCTTGTTCCGCACACGTGCTCGTGGTGTTACACTTCCGGTGTCTCTTAATTTAATAAATAACTTACCAAACAGACGTCGAGATGGCTGTCGTCTGTCCGGATATCTCTCTGCGTACACACGGTAGGCTTCTGAGGCATTCTTTCGGCATTCCCCATAAATCAGGATCATGTCCGCTTTTTCTATGTTTGTGAACACCATAATCTTCGCTGTTACCACTACGACTTCTTGCTATGAACTAACACGATCTCGTGGACCTGCTATCAAAACTTGCTCTGCGTAAAGGCAGTTCTGTCAGGCACCTGAGAAGTCTTACATGCCGTGGTACTGACGGTCAAGTGGGCCACTTGTTAGTTTGTTTACATAGTTTCACATGGCCATATCTTCGTTCCTATGTGCAGTAGATGCATGAGACCAACGGCGTTGTGTTTCTCTGCCTGTGCTCTTTTATATTATGCATGTTATTGTATATAGTTCCATTTAAAAAAAATTGACTTTGCTCCAGATGCCCCATTTGTCGATATTTTTCGACCCACCCCATACCTCCGATTTACGAGCCCCATTTGATATTATTGTTTCCCGCAAACCTCACATGGCTACTGTTTCTTGTTTCTTCGCTATTTCAGGTGGTACTTTTAGGTGCCTCACGCGGTATATATATAAATGTATGTGTGTACGTTTGTATGTTTGTTCCGGCATAACTCTCGTATGCCTGGAGCGATTTCAACCAAACTTGGTACACTTATCACTTACAATCTGGAAAGAAATACTGTTGGGGTAAGACACCCCTGGCACCTCTAGGGTGGGAGTGGGAAGGGGTGACATGTAAAAATAATCGAAAACGACCGATGTTATTGTAGAATACATAGTTTTCGGGGTCGCTAAGATGAAGAGTTCAATGCCGTTCAACTCCAAGGCACCCCTGGCACCCCTACGGGTTGGGGTTGGAGTGGGCGAACATGTAAAAATAATCGAAAACGACCGATGTTAGTGTGGAAACCATAGTTTTCGGGGTCACTAAGATGAATAGTAACACTTCCTATGCCGTTCAACTGCAAGACACCCCTGGCACCTCTAGAGATGAGGTGGGAAGAGGATGACATGTAAAATGACCGATAATAATGTGGAATCCAAAGTTTTCGGGGTCGCTAAGATGAATAGTGACATTCCCAATGCCGTTCAACTCCAAGACACCCCTGGCACTCCTAGGGATGGGGGTGGGAAGGGAGTGGCATGTAAAACGACCGATATTATTGTGAAATTCATAGTTTACGGGGTCGCTAACATGAATAGTGACACTCCCAATGCCGTTCGACTCCAAGTTTATATTACACTATAGTTAGAATTCATTATTATCCTGTCTAATAGAAGATTGGGATAAATAAATACGCGGACAATCAACTAGTTTAAATCATAAAACTTAGATCCTATGTAAGCATTGTCTTAATAAGTATTAAAAAATTCGTCCACATTTTTGGGACACTCTGTAGTAAATGGTCAGTGCATGTATCGTTGCATTACGGTATAAGCAGTTTTCCTCCCTACAATCGCGAGGCCACGGGGTAAAACCGGCCTTCACTGAGAATAGAACCCGGAACCCTTGATTATAAATCGAAAGCACTTTATTCATTTATTTCATAAATTGATAGCAACAGGTATATTACCCATTTATTGCGTTCATTATACAGTAGGTAACATAACATTATTGATTAATTACACAGATCAATGTAATACACTATAGGATTTAGACAGAAAATACAGTTAACAAACATACAGGTCTTAAGTTCTATTGTAATTTATGTTATTTTAATATTTTCATTTTCAATATTGGCGTCGGGAAAATAGGTCCACATTGTTTTCACTTTTATTGATATCATTAAATGTTTTGCACATGTTTCAAATTGGGCATATTGCCAGTGCGTTGGTTCTACTTCGGTGGAGGCTGACCAGTTGCTTTCTTGGTCGTAACTAGGTTGAGAGGGACCTAGAAATCGAGCTGTGGCAGGGCGAAGGGAGCTTCAATGTGATTATTTAGGACTTTGTGGAGCTGCTGCATGATGTATCTGTTGTTAGGTGTTGTTAGGTTAAAATATCTGAGAAGGCTCTCACGGGATTCCATTTGAGGGTAAATACCATCTAGTTTATACTTTACGTGTCTTAACAATTTAATTTGAATTTGTTCTATTTTGTTTATATCTTGCTGGGTTTGAGGGTGCCACACTATGCTTGCGTATTAAATCTTCACTGTAACGTAAGCATTATATAGCATTATAAGGCTTCCGACACTTTTGAACTCCTTGCATGTACGCATTATAAATCCTAGAAGTCTGTAAGCCTCATTTGTTACGAATTTAACGTGCACGTGAAATGTAAGTTTAGAATCAAACAGAACTCCTAATCTTTGATTGTTTCTACCTGTTCTATTTTTTATGCAATCAGAAATGTAGTCAAGAAAGTCCTGTGCAAGTTTTCCTATTACATTTCGTTTCAACAGGAATTTCTATTAACTGTTCAGAAACATCTTGAGGGAACATCGTTGTTCGCAGCAGCCGGCCTCGCTTTAAAATATGATCACGTTCCCATCGAATTGATACGATTGATTGGCTGAGCATTACCCAGCTATGTCCCTCTGGAAACTCCAACCTATGGCGAAAGCATCCTTCTCTGTGTGTAGCGAAGCTTGTCTCTCTCCCTCTGTGTGTCCTTATAGCCCAGCATCCATGAAGTGGACCAAATCTAAATTGAGTCTGTCCGAAATTTCACGGTTCACCTGCATCAGAAGAAAGAGTAGCCCAATTGCTGACGGCATACTTTGTTTGAACTGTGACTGGCAGAAACTTTTATTTTCTATTCCCGGACGTTCCCTTTTTTCCAACTTCCCACTCTACTCAATAGGAAACTCATGTCACAGACAATTCCCGTTGCTTCCATTTTCCCTTTGGAGTTCGCCGAAATTTCTTTGTGGCTGGCTCCATCGGAAACATGTCCGATATCAAAATGATGGCTGCCGTCTACCGCCTGAGCTGACAGGCATTAATAATGCCGCTGGCGTTTCAGAGACCTCAAGACATCACAAATTCATCTCTCGGTTTTTCCTAGAAACCCTCCGTCAAACGATACAAACGACCTAGAAAAAGTAAAAACTGTCAAACGGTGGAACGAAAATAAACTGTACTTAACGATAAACACGATTTTTTCCATAATATACCAACAGAGATAGTTTATACCTGTGTGTACGAACCAGGGTAACAGGCAGGAGCGGCTAAAGATTAAATTTTCACCCGGGAGAAGTGGATTTTTTTATGCTTTTTTAATGATATGACTGCATTTCTTTTTGTTCGCACACTCTCTCCCTCTCTACTTTCATTTATCTTTCTCTCTATCTTTCCCTTCTCTCTTTATTCTTTCTTTCCCCTCTCTCTCTTTCTTTGTCTTTCTTTTATATTGATACATTTCTCGTAAGGGACAGACGGATTTCATCAAATTGGATAAATTACTTACCGAATGCAGTTTCTTTATACTTCTGGAAGTTCGGGGAAGTGTTTTCTCGCGTCGTTCATTGAATTTTGCCGGTAAATCATCTATTTTTCGATATACATGTGTGACCGATGCACGAAAGCTCTTGCATCCATTTACTTCCAGGTGGATGTAGCCTATGTGTGATGACGTAATCCCGGTCAGTGTTTCCAAACATGTGTTTGTAACTGAAGAAGGTACTTTTCCGCAAATGGTTCGTGGGGCTATGCGATAATGGTGTGTGGGGCTACGCATATTTTTTTCGAAACCAATTTTTAACTATTGTAACCTATACGTGACCCTACCTAACCTAACCTTACCGGAAATGGTTCGTGGGGCTATGTATCAATGGTTCGTGGGGCTATGCGTCAATGTTTTGTGGAGCTACGTAGGTATTTTTGGTTGCAGTGGGGTGGAAACACTGCAGGCTGAGTACGGTAGTGAAACTGTGACCGCCATTTTGTGTGTTACCGAAGGCAGAGAGAAACGAAGAAAACTTACTCGGTATGTCGCAAATAGAGCTTATTTCCGTGAAATAAGCGAAATGCCACCTTCAGCAATGTTTCTCAATGCAGAATACGTAAGTACGAATATCCAAATTAAATAAAGTAGCAAATTTCAGCCGTTTGTCCCTTACGAGAAATTTACCTTTATATTTTCTATGCACATCTCTCGTTTTCCTTATCTCCAGTTTTCCTGTATCTCTTTTCTATTATCTCTCTCTCTCTTTATTTCTCTCTTTATCTCTCTCTGTTTCTTTCTCTCTTTCTCTCTCTATGTTTCTTTCTTTTTCTTTCTCTCTCTCACTCAATAGTATATATCTTCTGTTTTTCTGTTTTTCACTTCTTTCTCGCCTCAGAGTCCCTGTTTATCTATGTCTAGGGCGACCAAACGTCCAGTTTTGACCGAGAAAGTCCTCTTTTAGAGGCATGTCCCGGTCGCGTATTTCACATATGCACATTGAAATAGAGATTGGGGGCGTGGCTTGTAATGGAGAATTTTCTGGTTGGTTGGTCTATTTTTTCTTTATTGAGTACTTCTATGGCGTGCCTAACAATTGACTACAGGCTTGAACTTGTTCAATGATGTAAACCACTTATATTTTCCTTTTCCATCTATTTTCTACTTTTTATACATTGCTTTGATCTTTTCTACATCTTTCTTTTGTAGTTCACTTTCACTAAATCCATAGTTATCCTCCAGCGATTTATTTATATTCTTTCACCTTGTGCTGCCATCTACTTTTCTTTTTTGAAACTCCTCTCTTTTCATCTTGTGTTGTTTCCAGTATGTAATATCTGGTTTGTAACAACTTTTTACAAAACAAATAGCAGCGCGCTTATATAGTCGAAATTAAGGTTTTGGCACTACTCAAGGTTTTCACAGATTTTTAAAGTAAGAATTAAAAATGCTCCTTCTTTGCATCTGAAGAAAAGCGGAAAATGACCCAATATATTAAATAATTGTATAAGAATTTTCATCCAACGCAACATTTTAAAAATTATTGCCTCTTTTATTTCCAATAAGAAAGTCTATACGCTTTTCGAGTATTGATTACTATCCGATTGCGTTGTATTTTTCCCACTAGATGGTTCTGCTTGTAGTCTGTGGTTTACAGAAAGTGCTCGCACAAGTCAATGAAATAAATGCCAGTTTTCTATGTGCACATGTGAAATCCGCGTCCCGGTCGTCCAGTCAATATCACTAAAATAGCACTATTTATTCCTTTTTATAAAAGTGCAGGAGAGACAAATTTGAGAGACATTTCATGTTGAAATTAAATGTTGATGAGTTTTTTAAACTAGCGCCATGCCTACAACGTGGGAAAACAGCTAACTGTTTCAAGCACTTCATAATAAACAAATTTTCCCATTGTCTAGGATGCTCGAGCAGACAGTTGTACTGCTTTCTGTGTGTTCCGATATTTGTAGAGAAAAGAAGAAGCGAACGTGTAGTTTCGATATAAACCTGCAACAAGAATTTAAATTACTGCATTTTGACACAAACTGAATATATAAATCGCGTTGTGTGTCAGATATGTTGCGAGTTTTATGAACGGTTGGTGAAGAATAAGGCTGCTCTCAAGAAAATTGCTTCTTCTAATAAATACTTATGGTACTCCTCAGCATCAGCGTTAACATCAACGGTTGATCAGAAGAAACCAGAAACACTATGTAAGTCATACCGAAATTAAAATAATTCATAGCTACCTTTTCACAACAGGAGATCATATTTTATTTATTGTTTATGATGTATCATTTATGTGATTCATACTTTAATAATAATTTTTAATTAGCCCTAATCGTTTGTTCGTAAAGGGGGATGTGTCCCTTTTTGGGGTCAAAATATTATGGTCACCCTAGCTATGTCTCGCTTTTCTTCTCATATTGTACGTGCCTTATTCTACCTGTGTAAGTTAATTGTGATGGATGACCAGGAATAAAGGAGCAGGTTAAGTTAATGAAATATCGAGCCCAGTACCTTCTATGGAGAATTTTTTCCCTTCTCTTTTTCTTCTTGTTTACATATCTTCCTTTCTGCTTCTGTTTTCCTTATTCTTTACAATTTCCTCTTTTCTTTCAAACTGGTTCTCATCACTAGCTTTCTCTCCCCTTTACCCTGTTGTGAATATCTCCTCCTCTCTCTTTTCTCGCGACTTATCTCTTTCTTCTGTTATTCTTTCTTTATTGTATACTTGATCTCTCTCTTTCTCTCTCTTTCAAATGCATCTTTTTCCATCCTTTCTTTAACTCTTCTTCTTTCCAGAATTCTCAAGTTCTCTCCGTTTACTTTTCCAACTCTCTCTCTCTCTCTCCCCTCGAAGTTGCTCTCTATTCAATAACTTCTCTGTCTTTTTCTCTTTTCTGAATCTGTCTTTCTGCCTCCCTGTCTGCTTTATAAAATTTATATCTCCCTCTCTCTTTCTCTTTTCCCCTCCCTCCTTGTCTTTCTCTCTCTCTTTCAAACTGTATCCTCTTACAATGCTTTATTTATATCTTCTTCTTTTCAGAATTCTAACTTTCTCTCTGTCTGCTATTCCACCTCTCTCTATTCTCTCTCTCTCTTCCTCTCTCTCTCTTTCTCTCTCTCTCTCCAGTCACCTCTCTCTTTTGAACTTGCTCTCTTTCCCTTGTCTGTCTTTTCCTCTTTTCTGAATGTATGTTTCTGTCTGTCTGCTTTCCACAATTTCTATCTCTCCCTCTCTCTTTTTCCTGTCCCCGCCATCCCTGTCTCCCCTTTTGTGCCGGCATAGAAAGCAGGAGAGACTGGTAATTGACTTCTTATGCACAACGGACACAGCGGAGGGAAGGAAGAGGGTTGGATGAAAAGGCGTTTCAGGCAATATGACAGAAAATAAGCCAGGCCGTTGAATAAGCGGAACAGCTTGTCACTCGCCCCAAGGAAACAAGATTTATGATGGCGGGGAGGAACTCCCATAAATGAACTCATCATTGCTCTATTCAGCATCTGCAGCATACACACATAAACCCCCCTCGGAACAAGGAGGAATAATGAAAAGGTGGGGGAGAATTTGGTTCCTGAATTCAACGTTAATTTCCGACGCGGCTTTCTCTGGAATGCCATCCTCGTTTGCGCAAGTTGATTGTCCACATTTTGCCACAAGCTTCATTTTTTGCTTGCCTGTGGACTAGGGTGAAGAATCGTGTTTTAGCTCAGAGAGTCAAGGAGGAAGGAGGGGAGAACAAGAATTATCTCTTTACTAAGCTGCTGCAAAGATTCTTTTGAGACCAGGTCCTGAACGGTACTTTTTTAATTGGTTTGTTTGGTTTCTAAGGAATTGGACCTTTTAGAGCCATTCAGAAATCTCTTTACAGCTATCTACAGAACGTGCTCAGACATTGCTTTGTTATTGATGTATTTTGCAAGCATCCACCAGACGCAAAGCGCGCTAAGACACAAGGAGTCCCTGGTTCGAATCCTTGTCTGAGAATAGATGTTCGTTGTCAATAAGGATCCATAGTGCATGAAGCTCGATGTAAATATCTCCGACTGTTTTCATGTTATAAGAAATGAGAGCTTAGGTTGTACAACTTTTGAAACACTCTGTTTATATCTAAATAACTAAAATTCTATTAGAGGACTTGAGAGACGGAATTGTGGCTAGTGGATATAAGCAATGCAACAGAACAGATTTTAACATACAAAAGTATTGTCATTGTCATTCATCCATTTCATCATATCATGACTAATCCTCATCTTCACGATTAGCTAAAAGTGCGGCAAAACGAACTAAAATCAACCAAAGCCATCAATCAATCATTACAAGCGTCCACACCAACAGATGGTGTGAATAGTGTTACAAGAATCCAAGAAACCGTGCTCGATATTGTCACGTCTCATCTCTACAGCACCATTTGAATAATGATGTTTGTTATTATTATTAGTAAAGTTTGCCTATTTGTTATGACGTCAAAGTGTATTGACTTACCTTTATTTCTGCATTGAGGGTTATGAACTTCAATGGGTATATTATCCTGTTCCTACACACCATGCATTCGTATTGAATATATTTCTACTTGTATTTCTGAGACAAAGAAATGTAAAAGTGTATTGTATATTCAAACATGTTAACGTGGTTCAGATCCCACTTAGGTCCAGTCCCGATTAGCCTTACTGTGCATAAAGTGGACTTAAAACACCAATTCAACCAATTAAACATATTACTTTTGACAATATATGAATTTTATGTGTGTAAATTGAATTAATTGAATTGTTGTTTTAAGTCCACTTTATGCACAGTAAGGCTAATCGGGACTGGACCTACAGTTTAAAGTGGGATCTGAACCACTATGTGCCTCCACCTGGTATCGAACCCTGGACCCCTTGATTATAAGGAGACAACGCTTCCACTGCGCCATCAGGGAAGCCCCGATGTGTGTAAATTCATACCAAAAAAGTATTTAAGTATTCAAGACGAACGATGGGCAGAAACAGCCAAATGTAAAGTTTTAAGTCCAATAAAGATAGATAAAATGATAATGATGAAAATACGGTTATAATATTGAGTAATAACCATGTAACAAAATCAGTATTCGGCTAGAAATCACTTAAAGGCGGTGTGAGCCAAGAGAAGAAGAGCAGGAAGAAGAAGAAGATGGAAGGAGTCTTATGAATGCTGTAAGAAACTGCTATGTACAGTACTGTGGAAAATCATTTTTAGTGAAAGTATTGTGCGAGTTATTGGCCTGTCTGTTCGACTCGACCCTTGTATGGTGATTAGCTGTTTACACACTTTCCACTAGACTCCAGCAAAGTGGGATAATGGCTGGAGCTGTTAAGTGCTCTTTTGAAAGAATGAACCCAACGACGTCGTTGGCGATTAAAATGATAAAGTTCTGAAACGATTTGCACACTTCTTTCTTACGAGAAATGAATACAATAATGCACGAGGACGTGTCTAGAAAGAAAACTAACTTCCTTGATTTTTCTATTTCCGATCGTTCTTGGTTGTACAGTGTCTCTCAAAAGTTTTAGGACAACGACATTTTAAACTAGGCAACCCAATGCAGAATGGAGAAGAGTGCAGTGGAGTCGGAAATCTATGACAGGAGAGGATATACGAGGAGTGGAGATGAGTGGGATGGAGATATGATGCGAGAAAAGTAGGGAAGGCGGTATGAAATAAAAGCAGAGCGAGCAGAAGGAGGGGAGAGGAGAAGGAGAAGAGAAGAACAGAAGGGACTGAAGAGAAGAGGAAGTTGCAGAAAATATCGTCTCAGCGTCAAGAATTGATGCATTGGTCAAGTTATCGACATGAAACATTCAATAACATTTTCAAATGTATTGGAGAATGTATTAGATCGGTTCGAAATGCCTTTTGGCTTAGTTCAGAGCAAGGTAAAATCTTCCATGTAAGATCTTTGATTTTACCTGCGATTATACCACTAAAAACATGAATGTAATTTGTATATTTCTAAGAATTATCCAATTTTTGTCCACTTCTCGGTTCGTTGAAATGGAGATTTTGCAATTTAATATTTCCCCTCCCCCCATCTTTAATTCCAAACTGAATCATTCCGTTTCACACGGCGTGGACAATGAACAAAATGGGATAGGTCTAAAACTTACGAAAATTTTCTGCCTCCGGAAGGGTTTGAACCTACGGCCATCAGATTGACAGTCCTGAACGGTAAACACTACCCTACAAGCTTTCGCGCCTGAAAGTAAGTAGAAGGAGCTGACCAATGTGAAATGTAGATGCAACTCTCCTCCTACATGTGATGTGCAAACAATACTTGTTTGTAACAAAGAAAACGAAGGTAGTACGACTCGGCGAAAACATTTAATGGAGAATAGCACATGATGAGAACTTTTCATTCGATATTTGCGGAGGATATATCCTTGCATTGAACTCGAGTGGGAAAAGGGGTAAAATTAGTATGTCCTGAATTGCCACAAATATAAATAGTTATTTCATTAATATTTGTCAATGTCTTTGAAGCAGTACACAATTATCGTTAGAGTATCATAATTCACGATCTTATACATGAAAATATCTCTTTGAATGTGTGTCAATTCATTTATTTTTTATTTTTTTATAAATTCATATGCAGAACAATGTAGCCACTATACACCGCTATTACAAATAATGTTGCCATGCTCTTGTTTATAATAAAAGGAGAATTAAAAAAAGAACACCTATTATGGAGGATCGAACCTGGGATCACAATCAATGCTTTCAAGAACTCTAACCAATACACTACGCCCTTTGTTTCCCTTGGAGCAACAGTTCTTAATTATTCTGTCGCGTCAATATTGTAAACGTTATCCTGCAAAAATAAGTTCAATACTCTGATATAGCTCTGTACTTCTAGAATTACTCTATACACATGCATTTGAAATTTAACTCTGAATTTATTTCTTCGTTGTTAGTATATCTAAGCTTGTGAATATACTTTATTTGTAATTTTATAACGGTTACATGAACATCTACGAAATAGTTCCTTATAATAACCTCCGGTTGACCAAGTTGCCAATATAAATAAATGGAATACAGATTGTCTTCGAGCTTACATCGGATACACGTATTACTATCCCAATACTTATTCAATAAGATTTCTTGTTTGTCAGAAATTATGATTTAAACTATTGCATGTTGAGCTAGTGGCCACCTAGCCGCCTCTGATGAAATCTATCATTCTTCGGATTGTCTTTCAAATTCGACTCTGGTCACTTGTAACTTGCTGGGTGCAGACACTGTGCATCGACACACAATGTTTTGCAATAAGAAGTGGCCTTGAATAGCGTGAGTGAGTCACTTTGAATACGAGCAAGCTACGCTACCAAGCTTGTCTGCCTTTGAAAACCAAGTCATTTTTTTTCACCGTTTCCGAACGCGATTGCTATTGTAGAAGTATATATTCTCTCAAAAGAGCATGAAAGGAAATTTTACCAATATTCTTCCGTCGTTTAAAACCAAATATTATCTATTAAACTAAAAGTTCACGATTGTCAATAAACGGTTTAACATATCTGAGCATAGGTTCGATCCTGGATTCAGTCTCCGGGAATATTCGGCCTGCGTATAGGGCCGGTGGCAACCCACCATCGTCAGGAAATTGGGTAGCTCCGAGTGAGTGAGCGGAATCCGGTCGCGAAGTCCTACAACGGCTGGGGGTCTGTCGGGCCGACCACCCGTCCCCCTAGTCTGGCTGCAGATCTCCATGAACCATTGGTGGTCCGCGTGGGAGGGAGGCCAGCAGTCGGTACGTAAGCCTTGGCCCAATATTGGGCTGTAGCGCTATGGGATCATTATTATTTAAATAATAAAATTTAATAGAAAGATTCTCCGAAATTTCTCTCCCACTGTCTACGTCAGGCCAGTACCCAGGAGGGGGGCATGGGGGCCATGCCCCCCTCAAACCCAGAAAAAATATTTAAATTTGAACCTATCAATAACTACGAAAATAACATCGTCGGTTTTAGAAATGTGTAAAAATTTCAATTTTGTTCTTACATAAATGAATCTGTTTCTTGCGCAAAAGTCTTCAGGCTGCAATATTGGATGGTTTTAGTTTTATAATCATTGATGCAAGGCTACCAGACGTCCGATTCAGCGATTTTGTAAGGACAGTGCTTTACTTTCAATCCCTGTCCCGACTTTTTCGAACTGCAATTGTGATGCGAGAATGTATCTTTATTATTGCTATTTCTTAACTCACAATTAGACATGTTCTTTATTGTAATATCAGTCTCTGTCTCTCTCTCTCTTATATATATATATATACATATATATAAATTATAATTTTGGGTCTGGCCCCTCCCTCAAAGAAATCCTGCTTGATTGATTGATTGACTTGGTGTTTTAAGTCCACTTTGTGCACAGTAAGACTAATCGGGACTGAACCTACAGTTTAAAGTGGGATCAGAGCCACTATATGACTCCACCGGGAATCGAACCCGGGACACCTTGATTACAAGGCGACGACGCTACCACTGCGCCATCGGGGAGGCACTAAAGAAATCCTGCGTATGGGCCTGGTCTACGTCAATGACAGAAATGCAAGCAATATTTGTATTTATTTTTAACCCAATTAAAGGAATGTAGAAGAATTTAAAAGAAATAAGAAAGAGCAGAACGACTGTTATTCTACTTTAAAAATTGTTGTTCTTCGAGATAGAAGAATAAGAAGGATTTACTCCAGCACCTTAACACAGTGTCCCACGAGTCTTTGGTTTGAGTTGGTGTTTTAAGTCCACTTTATGCACAGTAAGGCTAATCGGGACTGGACCTACGGTTTAAAGTGGGATCCGAACCACTGTGCCATGTCCCTCCACCGGGTATCGAACCCGGGACCCCTTGACTACAAGGCGACGACGCTACCACTGCGCCATCGGGGAGGCCCTGTCCCACGAGTCTCTCTTGACTAATACTGTCAAATGTGAAGTGATTTTATGAAAAATATTTTCCGCCTGTTTACGTCTAACGTTGCGCAGATTTGGTAGTTGGCAAACGGTGTAATTATTTGGTGTTACCTTAAGCAACAGCAAATACATTTCGTAACACTGTTCTGAACACGACATTTGCGTTAGTAAACAAGCATTTCGTCTGTTGTAGTATCACAGGAAAAGAATATCGTCCTGCAATGTTCGAGCCTCTAGATATTTTCCATTAATAATGTCTAATCACAATAATAAGTTAGAAGAAATAACTCGCATTTTCGCACTACCAATATTCTTGTTTTTCTTCATCACTTCGAAAATTATTTCTCAAAGATATCTGTTATACTACAAGAAAGCCATTCAAAATTAAAGTAAAAGTTCAACTACATGTATACCCAACGACATTTACAATATTGGAGGGACAGAATACTTAAAAATTGTTGTTTCAATCGAAGGTAAGGGCGTGCTGTAGTGGTTAGAGTTATCGATTGGGCTGCTAGCGATCCCAGGTTTGATCCTCCATACTAGGTGTATAACGTTAAAAAGAGTATTTTGGTTTTGAAATGCGTTTGCCTGCTTTCGTTCAAGATACAAGCAGGATTTTTCAGTTTTTTTTACAAAACCTGATTAAATGAGTGAAGCAAAGATGAAAATTACATTTCACATGTTTTTATTACTCAAATTCTATTTTTACTTAAACAATCGCAAGGAGGCCCTTGTTCAGTCTCCTTCACCTGGTTTACACCGGAAAAATCCAGATACAGGGATATACAGAGAATGCCCTGATTGTCTCGGTGAAGTTTCAATGTATAAATCTTGCATAAAATGAACACAAAATAAAAAAAAATGTAACACATTGGAAATATTACTCACGGTTTTAGCTACCTTTTTTGTAGTTCAGCGCTGTACTTGTTACCTTATACTGTTCGACGCTAATAATCCATAAACCATATTCACGAGAGCTCTCGACACTTAAACCAGGCTCACTTATCACTAACAAAACCACTGTTGACGTATCTTCCTAATTTCTTAAATGCACTTCCTGATGATTCCGCTTCAGTCTGTAGAAGGCGATCCGATCCGGTTACGCTGCAACTCTTCCTTCTTCCAGGCTGCAAGTTCACCGTTCAAGTTCCTTTTTGGGGTCGAACTCACTATTCAATTCAGCATTTCAACGTAACGAAATATCAAAATGTCAACTGCTCGTGTCACTGTATATTTTCTAAGTTTTGCCAGCAACGAGCGCGCGAACACGAACCGCAAAGACGAGACGTCATAACACCTAACCGCCGACTGTAGTCTTTGTGCGCCAAAAGTCCAGAACAGTCTATTAATTAAGAGGGGTGTGAAGTGTTCTTTCTCCTCATTCGTTCCGGAGGATGAGTATTACAATAATCGGTTATAGATGCCTCTTCCCCAAAAAAGGCATTAGATGGACTGATCAAGGAGAGCTAATGTCTTTCCAAGTCTCTTTATCTCCTTAAATATTTGACCAGCCCTCGTACATACATTTTTTTAAAGAAAAAAAAATAATTCAGGTTGCAATTTCAAAACATCTTATAACATAGTAAACACATATAGATTTTCCTTCAATTTCACATATTAATTCTGTTCAATCGTTTCTTACAATCACATAGTAAGAATAATCTCAAGAAAATATACACAATTACAATTTGTAAACATTGAAGCATAATAAACATATTACTCAATTTCTTTTCATTACATATATACCTACATACATTACATAAAATCAACTTTGAATCATTACCACATAATTTATCAATATACTACAAGTAACTTCAATCATTTACATATTGTCTTGCAGGTTTTCAAATTGTTTCAACTGATTTACATAAATTCTCCTCTTACTGTTTCTGCAATTCCATAATTTTAAATTTTCTTCATGTTGTGATTCAATTATTTACTAGAGCAGGTACAGGCTGGTAAGTGTAGAACATTATAAAAATATTTTGATTTCTGTCTTTACAAAATATCATCATACTTCATGAAATTAACCTAACAGTAAACCTCCTTTCTCTTGTCATGATCTTTACCTTTCATTTCTTCTTTCTTCTTTAAAGTATCAGCATGCTCAAAGTACTAATTTCAGGAAATTACATCTTATCATACGTCGCTTATCTTTTGAACAAACTATTTCTTAACTTGCAACAGAATTCTGGACATAATCTTTCACTTAAATATCAGCATGTTCTTTATTACGTAACTACAATAATTTTCGGTTCGCCTTCGACCTACTATTTTTCAACATTTCCGGTCCGCCTTCGACCTTATATTTATGTGCCTCTCTCGCACTATATCTTAATACACACTGACTTTTACCTCATATAGCTATGTCCAAGAACTCTCAATATCCTGCTATTAATGCAATCTCCTCTTTTGTTAACGCTATTTCATCTTGATCTCTGAAGAATTTCCCAATTGACTTCTTTTGAGCACATCTGTACTACCTTCTTTCTCGTTCGTTCTTCACACTTTATTTTGCAGCATCATAAACAGCTTTGAGGTTTACTTTCATATTTCTATCTTCCTTTTCCTTTTCTTATTACAAAGCTATTTTTCAATTTTACAATATCTACCCGCTCATTGACAATAATAATATTTACCAGCACTTCTACCAACCACCAATATTTTTTTTTTTTTTCTCATCGAACCACAACTAGTTTTCACATAATTTATACAAAACAACTGACATCAAATAACTTTTTTCTTTTCATTTTCTCAATTTTCAATATACTTGGCTCATAACAACATACACACATTTTTTTTTTAAACAGCTCATTTACATTTGAACAATTTCCATCATTTTATCAAAATTTACATAAACTAGTAATTTGCAAAATGCTCATCAAGAGAAATGGAAAATTAGATTTTTCTTTAAAATTTACTGACTTATTAATTACATTATATTACCCAACAAATTAGAATGTCTCTCATCTTTAGATTTATCAGTCTTTCTTGTTTCTTCAGTTTCATAATATTTCTGTTTGTCGTCACTGTCAGGTGTCTTTTCCGTATTCCTCTTCCAACTTTCTTCAAGTAGGGAAACTAACAATCTCTCAACACTATTTGAACTTTCTCTTATCTTTAAAGTCTTTTCATTTTGTTTCCGATTTTCCATAGGTTCAATTTTCTCACTATGAGAATCACCACTAGCAACTTTCTTCATTACTTTCTTCTGATTCTTCTTGTCTCGTATCTTTTGTGGCTTTCTTTCAGGCTCATCAGATGAATGCATTGCTCTCTTTTCTGGTTTCATCTCTTTCATACTTGTGTCTGATCTTTCTGGTATCGTCATGTCTAAAGTTACACATTCTTGCAGTTTAGAAAACATATAATTTTTCTCAGGCTTTTCGTAAATATTTTCTTCTTTACTTATCAGTTCAGGAGATAACTGTATCCCAAAATGTAACTCATCAACTTTTTGACTTTTCATTCCCAACTCGCAAACTCGTTCCTCAAGGACCTGCACTTTTTCAGCATTCTTTTGATTTTCACAGCAACTCGCTTTTATTTGAATTGGTTCGTCTTTGACAACGACCACATTACGCCGCGGACTGGCAGACCGTACCAAAGCACTGACTTTCTGCTGATCATTCTCTTGTGCCCTAACTTCTAATTTCTCTACTTTTTCTCCTAATCGGTCGCTTATTTCCCGAAAAGTGCGTTTAGTCTGCTCTATACTCTGATATAGGAAATCAAATCTTTCATCCTGTTCTAACTTGTTTTGTTCCATAATTTTAAGTAGTTCCTGTTTATCTCTACTCCGCTCTAGCTTATCTTCTTCCCTAAATCTAAGCTGATCCTTTCTCATGCTTAACAAAATAGATTTCAAATCACAGCTCTCATCAAAAACTACATCTTCCTTTTCTTTAAATTTGTCCACTACTTTCGAGACACCCTGTGAAATTTCATTGTCTTTTCCCTTTCTAGACGTTTCATTCTCCAGCTGATCTCGACAACGCTTACAAGAAAAAATTTCCTCAGGCTTATCTTGAAATTTTTTAAACTCCTCTTCACTCATATCTTCGCATTTTCTGTGCGACCATTTCTTACACAATGTACATTCAACAGCGCAATCAATGTCCAGTCTTTTCCCGCAGCAATCTAACACGGTATCCCAGGGAATTTCGGGGGCCTGATCCTTCTCATAAGGTGACACTGTTATACGATTCATGTTGTTTTTGCTGACCTACTTCTCCCCTTTCCGATAACACAAAACAAAGAGGTGTCAAGTTTTTTTTTTTCCTTTAAGCCTAACAGCTGACGCAACTGAACTTCGCTTGACGACAGAATGTCTGGACACGGGTGTGTGTTTTCTTTTAACCAATAAGTAAAAGTCGTTCCCGTGTTTCTTACATTATACAAAAATCAATGTTTACAAATAAACACACTCGACAGTTTACAAACAATGCTCGCTATTATTTTTTTTCATTCAGCAATACAATCCAAAGCAGTTCCCGGTAGTTTCGGCACCATGTAACGATAAAAGTTGTTTTTGTACTTTTGAGTCGCCGTTTCGTTTACGCTAGAACATATTTTTTATAATACATTTCTGATTTACACTTTAAAACTGCTTAAGAAAACCCAAGGATTCTTTACTGGTTATTTATTACAAACTTCTAAAATGAACTAGCGATTAATAAATTTTTAATTTGCCCTGGTAAGCTGGAGGGCTTTGTTTTACATAGTTAAAACTAATACAAAGATTACCTCCAGTTGCCTTCGGTTAGATTAATCTTAGGTTAGTAACGTGGATTAATAAACAGAAAATAAACACTTTAACCTCAATTAAAAGAATATGGTCGACCTACTTATGAAATTTACTCAGCGCTGCGCTTTCACTTTGACTGTAATCAACACTTCCGTTATAAAAGTAAACATCTCGAGAGCTCTCGACACTAGGGGGGGGGGGGGACACTATTGGCAGAAGCTCCTTGATGTCTTCTTTCCGCCGCTTCTTCTTTCCCTCGAAGATCTTCAACGTCTATCCCTCGATGTAATTCGCCGCCGCATTCATAGTTCAAAGGTCGAACTTGATATCAACGTCGTCACCTCGATTAGCAATTCTCAGTTCACAACTACACGCTTGCAGTGTTCTTTTCACTTCTCGCGCTATAAAAATTGCCACGAGAAAACAGTTTGTATTTGAATAAAATTCCGCGCGCTCTTTTCCCAATCACGCGAACGTTCAAATGTCCGGAACACAGATCACTGTTAGCTGTTCACTAGGCAAACGACATCTACAAAACAGTCCACGAATATCTAACTGCAACTTTCTGCCGATAGCACTATCAAATTCGCGAATTCTTCATACCCAGAGATCTCGACGTCAACTGCTGCATGTAAACTTCTGTAGTCAACGCGCGAAGCAACGCGGCCTTTTCCTCAAAGGCTCTACAAACACTGCTCGAAAAACTTCACCGCGTTTTCCTTTGTCCCTTTACACAATGCATAGCAAGGACAGTTCATTTTCCCCGAGGGGTGTTAATCTCTCTAACCTCTTTCTTCTCGGAAGAAATAATCAGTCCTCAAAATAATCTGTTATAGGTGTTCTTTTTTTATTCTCCTTTTATTATAAACAAGAGCATGGCAACATTATTTGTAATAGCGGTGTATAGTGGCTACATTGTTCTGCATATGAATTTATAAAAAAATAAAAAATAAATGAATTGACACACATTCAAAGAGATATTTTCATGTATAAGATCGTGAATTATGATACTCTAACGATAATTGTGTACTGCTTCAAAGACATTGACAAATATTAATGAAATAACTATTTATATTTGTGGCAATTCAGGACATACTAATTTTACCCCTTTTCCCACTCGAGTTCAATGCAAGGATATATCCTCCGCAAATATCGAATGAAAAGTTCTCATCATGTGCTATTCTCCATTAAATGTTTTCGCCGAGTCGTACTACCTTCGTTTTCTTTGTTACAAACAAGTATTGTTTGCACATCACATGTAGGAGGAGAGTTGCATCTACATTTCACATTGGTCAGCTCCTTCTACTTACTTTCAGGCGCGAAAGCTTGCAAGGTAGTGTTTACCGTTCAGGACTGTCAATCTGATGGCCGTAGGTTCAAACCCTTCCGGTGGCAGAAAATTTTCGTAAGTTTTAGACCTATCCCATTGTGTTCATTGTCCACGCCGTGTGAAACGGAATGATTCAGTTTGGAATTAACGATGGGGGGAGGGAAAATATTAAATTGCAAAATCTCCATTTCAACGAACCGAGAAGTGGGCAAAAATTGGATAATTCTTAGAAATATACAAATTACATTCATGTTTTTAGTGGTATAATCGCAGGTAAAATCAAAGATCTTACATGGAAGATTTTACCTTGCTCTGAACTAAGCCAAAAGGCATTTCGAACCGATCTAATACATTCTCCAATACATTTGAAAATGTTATTGAATGTTTCATGTCGATAACTTGACCAATGCATCAATTCTTGACGCTGAGACGATATTTTCTTCAACTACCTCTTCTCTTCAGTCCCTTCTGTTCTTCTCTTCTCCTTCTCCTCTCCCCTCCTTCTGCTCGCTCTGCTTTTATTTCATACCGCCTTCCCTACTTTTCTCGCATCTTATCTCCATCCCACTCATCTCCACTCCTCGTATATCCTCTCCTGTCATAGATTTCCGACTCCACTGCACTCTTCTCCTCTTCTTTTCGTTCTTCTCTTTTTGTCTCCTTTGCTTTACTCTCCACTCCCCTCCTCTCATCTCCTCTTCTCCTCCTCTCTTCTTTGCTTCATTTTCCTCATCTCTCCTAGAATATTTTTCCATTCTCCTCACTACATCTCTTCTCCTCGCCTATCCTCTCTTTCTTCTCTCCTCTATTTCTCCTCTTCTCCTTTCGCTTTCTCTTTCTCCTCTCCTTTGTCACCTTTCGTTTTCTCTCACCTCTTTTCCTTTCTGTAGACTCATCAGCGATGAAATACTAAAAAACTTTTTTTTTTCAGAAAGAATTTTGTCACTTGCGATATAATAGTGATATTTTTAATAATTTTATATAATATTACTTGTTTTTATTCCTTTCGCGTATTTTATAAATATCTATTGTGCATGTGGCAACCCTGAAATTGAGCCTAACTCTACACGCAACCCACCAACGCCTTGTGTAAATTGGGTTGCCTAGTTTAAAATGTCGTTGTCCTAAAACTTTTGAGAGACACTGTACGTACGTAAAACGAAATTCTTTATTTTTAATTTTACTTCTCCTATGCTAAATACATCAGATCCCATATCCTGCACTTATGACCTCATATGCTCGTAGATTATTTTGTTTGTTCCTATAATCGATACAAATTTCCATGGACACTCTTATTCACGGTACAGTTCTACAAACTTTATGTTGATTAAAAAAATACAAGCAAACTCACAACACAGACTCTACACTCTCCTCAGAAAGCGTTTACATTGATCGAGTATTCTCTCGAGTTTACGCAAAAGTGAAAAAATCGATGGGAGAGGAAGCAACTCGGTAAGTTTCTGTCCTCCTTGTAGAGCCACTCGACTGTCCTGACTACTGCGGCTCCTGTACTCTACCCAGTTGTTTACACGAGGAGAGTAGCTCGCTTTACGCTACTCGCTCCAGCTACTCTCTACTCGACCAATGTAAACCAGGCTTCATTCGCTGAAACGCATGACATTTTTCGAAATGGTCATTATATGGGATTGAAACTACAGTGTGGCTCAAAAAGTCACTTAACACCCTCAGTACAAGGCCACTGCAGCGCGCAACATGGAAATGGTGATGACCAATCGTTATCAGGCCAAGAAGGAACCACATTGACGCCAGCCGCGGGGTCGGCGGCCATCTTGATGTCCGCCATCTTGAATTTAACTTCAGAAGTTTAAATGGGAAGGGGGTGATATGATATATCAAATCAGGCTAGAATTCCACAAGAAATGCAATGGTGAAGGTTTTTTCGACGTATCTTTAACCAGTAAAAAGTTATGACTGAATTCTTGTACCAATTTGCTCCTTTTCGAGGTGTTAGAAAAATGCCTTAAAATTTGTTTAGCGCATCGGTAATGCATCGAGATCAAAGTGATGTCTAGGGAGAGAATTCGCATGCCATTGCACACGATTTTAATCAGATACATCCAGGAAGAGCTGCGCATTATGAATGATTGTCACGAACAATTTACAGTGTGACGCTTCCATTGAATTAAATGTCCTTCATAGTGACAAGGCTAATGTTTATGTTCATAAGGAAGTCCATAAACAGAATATGCGACCCTTGTCATCTGATAACTAACTTTGGACAGAAACTGCTTCACAACGTTTCCATACTGTTCTGGTGTTCCTCCCTATTGAAAAAACTCTGTAAAAAAAGTACATTCTTCCATAATCAAGGATGAAGAAAACATTTGATTTAACAAATCCAAGTAGCCCTAAGCATTTGAGGTTCCGTTGATGGAAAATTGACTAACCAATCGTGTTCCTCACAGCACGCCACACCATTAACTTACCAACACTAACCATTCAGCTTTGATCTGTCGAAAATGAGTTATCAGATAAAAAGCATGGTGTGGGGCCGGGCGTAGTGTTGCTCACATTGGCCCCATCTACTTCGCTGCGCTTTTTGACTCTCTTTGCACACATGCGTCTACGTGGTTTGTTTGAAAAGTAAGGTAAACGAAGCAGAGATGGCAGCACTGAAATTACATAACTTGGAAATGAAACAAACTGACAAAACTAAATGAAGATACAAACCTGTAGTGTGGTGTACTGAAATAAATATTGTGTATCCAAATGTTTGCCCCGATTTAAAGAAGCAAATAATGATAGCCATACCATGAATGACGCAACAATGACACGGGATCATATCACAAAACTTCTCTCAAAGTTTCATTTGCACGGAATTCCACTGCGTAGTTCCACCTACCACCTATTGATGACTTGCAGATGTAATACAGTTGCTTTTCAGTGATGAGACAGCACTTTTTTTCTTAGCGGCAAAGTTAACAAGCACAGTGTGCGAATATGTGGAAAGGAAACGCACTTATGCTGAACATGTTCTTCCGCGAGAATGAATGTTCTCTGTGCAGTGTTCAAATTCAAGATATATAGCTCTTTTCTTGTGAACGCAGTGCCAACGGTAACTATTACCTGGATATGTTAGAACTTCGGTTTCTGCCACACAGAAGAGCGATAGTGAAGATTTTATCTTTCAACAAGATGGCGCTCCACCTCACTTTCATACGAAAGTCCGGAGTTTCCTGAACACCAATACAGATGGATAGGTGTGAGGGGCGAGACGACCAGCATATCTTGTCATGGCCTCCATGTTATCCCGACGTAACACTATGTTGATTTGACCTTCTAAGCAAGCAATGTTGAAGATTCTTTGCTTATGCAACAATTTCCAATATATCTGGTTGAGCTGCGTACCATTGACATGAGAATATACTGCACCGTGTGCGGGATGAACTAGGCTACCGACTTCATATCTGCAGGATAACAAGACGAGCTCACATCGAGGGTGAGTGAAATAACATTGCATACCACTCCGGGATTCAAACCCAGGTATATCGCGTGGTAGGTAGATGTTCTGAGCTACAGCGGCTCATAATGGCGACAAATGATATCTTTATTTTTGAAAAAAAATACGTTTTACTGTTTAAGAGCGCTTTTATTGCAGATATATGCTTATCTAATACCTACATATTGACATCAAAATAACAGTAATCTCTGTTTAAATTGCATGATTTTGCAATATACTTAATATGTTGTGATGCAATAACTTCAATTACTCCAACTCTTTTAGACACGCAACAGGTACGTACAGTCACGGACACTTCTGGATTGTAACGACCTTATTGAAGAAGCACTGAAGCAAGCCATCCATCTCTGACCACCAAGCGCCTTGTGACTAGACAACCCAACCAGCATTGCAATTCTGCGGCTTGTATACCAGTCACGGGTATACATCTCTGTAAATTGAGTAGTGATGCCAAAGAGAAATACGAATGAAGATTATTTACTATCTAACGAAAACACACAGATATAGTTAGAACAAGAAACACACCTCGCGTCGAAGTTTCCAGACTGAGTTCTGGCTTTTTTGCGACGGTGGTTATTCCTGTGTGTCTGTTTATCATGTTTGTCTAAAAATATTCCTCATTATTACCGTGATTAACCTAGGGAGAGACCAAAGCGACTGAAATAACAAAAGTACAGAAAATGCAAGACACATCTACCTAGGCATGTTATACCTTGGGAATTAGCAATCTGAAAATTAACTTGCGTTTCAGTCGACTACTTGCGAAAGAGTTTTGAGTTGTCTCGTTTGGAGTGTTGGTTATCGTGTTGAACTAGCATGCGCGCAACCCCAGTTCGATCCCAGCGGAAGGAAAGTTCTTTTTTTTTTGTCTAATTTCATCCAATCTTTTTATAAAACTGAGGTTTCTGCAAAACCTTTTGAATTGCATGCCACTTCGTATGTTGGTAATCTGAAAGCAGCAAAGATGAAAATTTGATGTTCCGAAGCGACGATATATTTGTGTATGTGTTGAAAAAGCGTAGTTATTTATAAGCGAAAAGCATGCAGCCACGTGATCATTGAGAACGCTTCTTAGTTGTCAGTGCTAATATGGCAGTAGCTACATTCTGTCAACACACACCAACTTTCACGTTCCCCGTAAAATGATTACCTTTCCACGTTTCAAAATCATGAGTGCTGTCTAAAGCAATACTTTGATACTTGCGTTTGCATGTTCGAATCTAAAGTAATACGATTTTTTTTACCCAGCAAATGACATTGAAACCATTAATAACTCTTTGCAATGTTATATTGATATCATATATGGAAAAAATAAAAATGGAGAATATCGCTTAAAACAACTTATAAATATATTAAATTATGTGGATACCTGATCTGAAACGTACGATGCACGACCAGAGAGCCTGAATGTTGCATTGAAAACTGCAGAGGACAATGACTGACTTATGAACAGTGAAAGGACATTACACTAACTGAAAGACTATTTTCAAAATTAATAATATTTGGATAACTGGCAGATCCAAACTTGATGTTAACCACGTAATGCACTTGATAATCACATCAACATATTTTTTCTTGAGCATACCCTTTATTTTGTGTCTTGTTTGTTGAAATAATACGTTGAAACGAACAGTAGTATGTTTTAGAGTGTGTTTAGAATCTCTTGTGTACTGCATAGGAATACTGAAGTCATTTTTAGTTTCCTAATCAAATAACAATTATTCAGTGAAATCTTTAAAAAGGATAGCCTTTGTTACTTCCGGTCGCGAAGTCCTATAACGGCTAGGGCTTGGTCGGGCCGACCACCCGTCCCCCTAGTCTGGCTGCAGATCTCTACGCCTCCCTGGTGGCCCGCGTTGGAGGGAGGCCAGCAGTCGGTAGGTAAGCCTTCGCCCAATATTGGGCTGTTGCGCTATTGGATTATTATTATAATATAATCCGTTTCTGTGGTCAAATAACTCCAAAGAAAAAGGCAATAATATTGTCAATTTGAGGAGACGGAGAAATAATTTCCTTTTATCTTACATTATACTCTGTCTGTATGCGTAGTGTGGTTTGTCTGTTCGAAAGCTGTAGGCAAACCTTTGTCTGTTGTAACGCGTGGCGTGTTTTGTTCCAGCTTACAAATCACGTAAAATACCTACGTTCATTTCAGTGTGCTGGTTCTGCAGGCACAAGGTCATGTCGACTGATAAGCACTGATACCACGTGACTCCGGGGCCAACTGTCAGCACCGCAGAGAAGCTTCGGTAACTTTTGCGAGTTTCCTTCTAGTCCTTGACAGAGCGCATGCTCCGTAATTATGTGCAGAAAACCCATGTTTTCTGTGTACAAAATTTACGTATGTTTGGATTGTGTTCTCAAATGTTGAAGTAAACATAACTCCGTGACACACAACAAAAATTACAAGAGCTTCAAAGATTAGAAACTTAGCAAGCGTTACTCACAAGACGATTATAGTATCCGACTGACAGAACACCAGGTGGTGTGGTGGTAGCGTGTTAGTTTGACACGCAGGAGATACTGGGTTCGATTCCCGTTTTGTTACCTCCAATTTTTTTCTTAACTGGAGCGACTAAATATTTCAATTTATTTATTGCAAACATTCTTATTTTATTTGCTGTGCGAATTGTTGAATTTTGAATTGAATTTTGTTTTCCAAACGATTACGATAATTTCTTGTGAATAGTATTTATGTATTTCTGGATTATTTTCTCGAAAGAAATATATACTTTTCGCCAGGCATAACATTTTATTGAGTATGTTTGTAAAATGATGAGACATGTGAAAAAACTATAGTAAAAAATAATTTTTACAAATAAAATTTTAAACGGTAAAGATTTCAACCAAGAAATAAAGTAAAAATGTATTTAACCTTTACATAATTTATTTAAAAATGCAATAATTAGTTGCTCGAGTTACTTAAAAAGCAATAAAACTGGAATCGAACCCAAAGTCTTCTTTCCGCTACCATGGGGCTACTTGACCGCTTGAAATTCATGTTATAGCTTCGCCTCATCAAGGCACTTGGAACTCATCGAAACGTTCAAGCGCTTTTCCTCTATTTTTTTCTTTTCAAGTCCACTTTATCCACAGTAAGAAAACTGGACCTATAGTTTAAAGTGGGATTCTAATCACTTGTGTCTAAAACGCGTATCAAACTTACCAATACTCGGTTCTAGCATGGATGTGTGTGTTTGTCCCAATGAGAATATAGAGAATATAGAGGAAATTGACATGTGTGACAACTGAGAGAAAGGTGAAAAACGGGTGATACTATTAATTTTGAAAATAGTCTTTCAGTTAGTGTAATGTGCCTGAAATTGAATGCCCTATTTTTAACCGGGAACGTGTTTTGTTTCTTCAATTAAAACTTTTAGTTTACAATTAATTCATCATACCAACCTGTGTCCTTCTGGCTTGTTTTTTTATAGTTATAAATAAAATCCCATTCGAGCATGGAAAAACTTTTCACTGTTCATAAGTCAGTCATTGTTCTCTGCAGTTTTCAATGCAACATTCAGGCTCTCTGATCGTGCATCGTACGTTTCAGATCAGATATCCACATAATTTAATATATTTATAAGTTGTTTTAAGCGAAATTCTCCATTTTTATTCTTTCCATATATGATATCAATATCACATTGCAAACAGTTATAAATGGTTTCAATGTCATTTGCTGGGAAAAAAATATTGATATTACTTTAGATTCGAACATGCAAACGCAAGTATCAAAGTATTGCTTTAGACAGCACTCATGATTTTGAAACGTGGAAAGGTAATCATTTTACGGAATAAACATAACCCACAGCGCTACAGCCCGTGGAGGGCCTTGGCTTACCTACCGACTGCCGGTCTCCCTCCCACGCTTTCCTTCGTCACCTCTAAGCGTGGAGATCTTCAGCCAGTATTGGAATAGCCGGGGGGTCAGCCCGACGTATCCCCAGCCGTTATAGTAGGTTTCCGGGACCGGATTACGCTTACTCATTCGAAGCTCCCCAATTTCCTTACGATGGTGGGTTGCCACCGGCCCTATACGTAGGCCGAATAAATTCCGACCAAAGCCGGATTCGAACCTACGCCGTCCCGCAGCGAACGTTGCATTTTCTGTACTTTTGTTATTTCAGTCGCTTTGGTCTCTCCCTATGTTAATCACGGCAATAATTAGGAATATTTTTAGACAAACATGATAAAAAGACACACAGGAATAATCACCCTCGCAAAAAAGCCAGAACTCGAGTCTCTAACCTTCGACGCGAGGTGTGTTTCTTGTTCTAACTGTATCTCTGTGTTTTCGTTAGATTCATGGTATTTCGTGAGTTGATATGAATAAAGTAAATAAATAAGACAAGTGGGTGGAAGGGACTGGAGAATCGTAGCTACGGAACCATTGAGAAGATATCTATCTCCTATATAGAGAATCTCTATATCCCCTTGTGATAGAGAACATATTAGAAGAATGAAAATACAGATCAAACGAACAAATTTGATGTATATCCTTTCGTCAAAATGCCTAGAAAACAATATTACATACTTCTTCACTAATAGAAAAGAATAAAAAAATTGTCCTTGGTGGGGATCGAACCTAGATCTCACTGGTGAAAGCTCTGTACGCTAACCAACAATTTATCAATAACACCATGTTTTCTTTTTTCCAGTCAGTCTGTTTCTTTCCTCAACATCTGAAGACGAAGATGCATCTTAATTTCTCTCATAATTGTTTCATTGTCTATTAATAGAAACCACGTATGTCAAAAATAGACGCATTCTTTCTGTGAAAAGTCCCATGTCTCGCACATCGTGCTTCTCCATTTACTGTTATTTGGACATTCACTTGGAAGTTAAAACTTAGCTTTGTGTGTTTGTTTTCACGTCCATGTGTGTGAGAAGAGTGGTGTGCACGTGTGTTCGATGTTTTTCTGGGTATTATTTTCGTTCAAAGCATTAATATAATTGTAAAATATGGAATTTACTGTAATGCAAGGAGTGAAAATATAAACCCAGTCCGTCAGGTTCGTTCCCAAACAACATTAAATAATGGAACGTAACGTGGACCGAGTATTATTCCATGTCGAGAACACGAGGCATTACGATCGACAATCTTCATCTCGTATTTCTCTTTGGCATCACTACTCAATTTACAGAGATGTATACCCGTGACTGGTATACAAGCCGCAGAATTGCAATGCTCGTTGGGTTGTCTAGTCACAAGGCGCTTGGTGGTCAGATATGGATGGCTTGCTTCAGTGCTTCTTCAATAAGGTCGTTACAAGCGAGAAGTGTCCGTGACTGTACATGCACATAATGATTCGAATCCCGATTAGCGTTTTGGCGCTAATACAAGGGGGAGTTCCCTTTTTGCCCCCATCTCCCCGGAGGGGCGCCCTAGTCAGTCGTCCGGGTCACTCGTCCCTGTGGAAGTCCACCATGGACCAGTGTTGCCACATGAAGGGAAATTTCCCATTTTTGAAGGGACATTTGGAGCTAATTTTAAGTGAAAAGGGAAATTCGATTAAAAATAGCGAATTTTCAGGGAAATTTTAAGACCGACTCAATATTAATTATATTAAACATTATAAGAGATTCCAGTTTTGAAAATGAGATTTTTTTAAAAAAAAATTCTCGTATACTTTGTTCTGAGAGAAAGGGTGGAATTTTGGTTGGTCCACATCTGGCTACCGTTTGGGGTTGGAGGTTATTGACCATTCACCCTTCTGTCCCGGCTTTGGGAGTGGGTGGCTAATTGCAAAGATGGGGATGAGTGATGATATGATGAAATTTATGAATGGACACTGACAAACAGCCATCCCAGGCCAGGATTCGAACCCGGAACCACTGGCGTCGTAGCATTTCAAATTTAAATTGTTTAACATTTTATACATACATACGAACATGGATCAACGATAATGTTTATTATTATTATTAATTCCTTAGATCAAGGGAAAAAATGGGCGAAAAAGGGACATTTTACCCCTTGCAAAGGGAAATTGTGCTTACAGATTGTGGCAACACTGCCAGGGACAGAAAAAAATGTTTATTCGTCACTATTATTTCTGTGACCGATTGTATGCAGTAAAAGAAGGCACCGAAATTATTTTCGGAAGAGCGTACCGGGATTTTGCCAGGTGTCCCGATGGGCCAGTCCGGCTCTGCCTCAAGTTATGAAACACCTGGTACATTTGACTAATACATGTGAAAAACAGAAATCAAGATTATGAAATTTTTGTTTCGTTTCTTTGAAATATTATTTGTTAACAATGTCGTTTACAGAAATGAGCACAAGATGACTCTAGGTTACGCTACATCCATAAAAAAATTTCGAACACGTGTTTTGTGATTATGTTGTTGGAATTATATGTTCTGATGAGCAAATATAATTACCTTTTACTAATGAGGACAAAGAAATTTTGACATTTGCAGATAGCTTGTTGCCCCTTATCTTTTGGTCTTATCCCAGTAGATGATGTCAGATATTATTACATTTAATTGGGGATAAAATCCTTAGGAAAAATTGTAGGTAATATGAAGATACCTCGTTGATTAAACTGCCTAATTGCTGAAACCACAAAAAATTAAAAAGAAAAATGGTTCGGTAATTTTCAAGTTACAGCGCTGAAACATTACACTGCTTAACGCTAGACGGGTCTCACTGCAGAACATGGGCTGCTCTTTTCCTCTAAATAGACGAACAAAATTTATATCCCCTGAAAATACGGACCTTCTACTTCCATTTTCCGGTGTTACTTTTCCGATTACTATTATATTGTTGCACGTAAAAAATGTTTTTCCTGCTACTAAAAGCAATGCATTTCTCCATTCGTTCACGTCCATATTGTTTACGCACAGTTGCTGTCATTTGTTTCGGGGTCTTCCTCTCCGCACAAGAGTTTTGCTACCTTGTGTTCCGACGTCAGATGAGGAATGCCTACGAGGTTAGGTTAGGTTCCATTAGCATAAATACAATGACAAATTATTATTCAGGCTAAGCGAACTAAACCTAGCTACCTAACGACGTAGGCATTTTTTGCTTTCACTAGATTTGTGCAGGAATGTGCGCCACCATGTATCTTTTCCTGCCAAGAGCGCCCAACCTGGATACGTATTTCTCGTTTTTTTCAAAGATTTTTTTTCCGCACCTTCAAACTTACTTTTCCCGATTACTAACTACAAAACATTACCAAAGAATTATGAACCGCGTTTCTCCTAAGCAGCCCATATTCTGCAGTCTTACCGCTAGACGAAATACAAATAGTTGATGACAGTGGCGTAGCACATATCACGAGGCCCTGGTCGAGATTAGAATGCGAGGCTGCCATCCGTTCTTTACTATTAAATTTCAATGTGAAAGCGATCCAAAGTCTTCAGGGCTACGTCAGCAGATTATCACTATCATATTGTGCTAACCACTCCGCCACGGGGCCCGGCTGTTCTAGTCCGAATTCGGCACATTTTATTAATATGTGAGTATTCCGACTGCATGCATTTGGATGATCTAGTCTGAATTGTGCACATTTCATCAATATGTGAGTATTCAGACTGCGTTCACTTAGGGTGCTCTGGTGTGAACTATCTCATTTCAATAACTGTAGCTTTCACCTAAACTTTAAACCTGCATTTTTAAGGAAGGAATAGTGACAGAGGCACGTCAGTATGTTATCGATTGCAAATGAAGTACCTGTTTTTCTGCTCCACTGTTTTCGGCATGGGACGGAAAAACAGAGCAAAGCACCATGGGAATAATTTTCCGTGTGCGTGCTCTGATCTGCAGCTCGTTAATGAAGTTTCCTTAACGACGGCGCCTATTGAAAGCTCCAACAGAACTTCCGCGGAGAGAGAGAGAGAGAGAGAAACGCTCCGTATTAAACCCTTGAGAAGAACCAACTCGGATCAGTTGGAAATTCGAGTCGAGTGGAGAAGGTGCGAAGGCTCTAACATATTTCAGATTCAAAGACCTGGAAAAATTTGAAGTTTTTATTCCGTCAAGTCCTTTATTGTCACAATAAACAGTGAAGATTTACAGGCAATTGTGCATTATTATATTGTCCTAAACTGAAAGTGTTTAAGCGCTTAAACTAAGGACAAATTTGAGTTTACGCCAATATTTACTATCATTTCACGATCCAACTTTGAAATAAGTATATATCATAATTTTCACAATAACTGAACGGATAATGTTATAGTCTTGTTATCCGGAAACCCTTGTTAGAGTCCCTGTGCTGTCACGGAGCATCGGTTCGGATATTACTGTAAATTGCATGTCCAGTCCTGAGTAACGTATCTGAGTGTAAAAGTAGACTACACACTATCCCAGGTATCTCTGGAGGAGGCGAACGAAAAACAAGTATCTATGCAAGTACGGTCGCGAGATGGCTGCACCAATGAGCACATGAGAGAGAACGGGATTCCGTGCTGTTTCGCTCTACCCGCTCGATTGCCTCCCCTTTTCTGTCGCTATGCGCGGCCTCGCTGTAGAGATAAAAGAGACAGAGTACCTTTGCACAAAAATGGCATCAGTTTTGGCAAGCAAAGTCAGTAATTTTAACGGTCTACTTCCTTTCTAGTGCAAGAAGAGGCTATGCTAAAATCTCTATCCTGTGCGTTGTTATAGAAATGGACGCAAAGGAACTTGCATGCCATTAATTTCTGTTACAAGCCACAAGAACAGTGCACTTAAATAAACGAGAAGAGATGGCAGAACAAGATCTAAAGAAACTTTATGACAGGTAATGTCCGCATATAGAAATATGAGTATGTGGAAGAAGACTAAAAAAATTCCGTTACGTGTATATATAGTGTAGTTGAGCAAGGATAATTTGATAATTCATGTTTATATCCAGTAATGTGCCGTAGACAATAAGTTTACGGCTACATGCGTTGTCTACACGTAATCTACGCGTAGATTACATTTGGTTGTAGTTTACATAGACTACGTAGACAATCTAAAGTGCCTTAAAATTAATTTTCAAGGGTTTCATGAAAGGAAAGTGACTTTTTCAATTATATTGGTTCCTAACGAAATGAAAAGATCCCTATTTACAACAAAATTTCTCTTATCTTCCATTATCAACTATGGAAGAAGATAAATACTATGCAAAAGACAACAACAGATGGCAGTCGTGAGGCAAGAATGGTCCTTTTCCCATAAAACACTAGAATATTTCCTATCTTAGGTTTCTTCCTAGTGAGAAATTGTTCGAATTTGGAAGAAAGAGTATGAAAAGTTCTCCTCACACATCAGCAACTGATGCGCAGTATAATTTTCTTTTAATTCCACGGCGCCCTTTGCTAAGTTATCACCATTCGCCATGTTGTTTACATAGATTACGTCATCTACGTGTATAAAATGGTTTACGTGTAGAATGTAGACTATCGTTGTTTACGCGTAGACGCACGTCACTGTTTATAGCGTTCGAATAACTGTAAAATGTACTTACCAATGTCACGGAAGAATCTGTTATAAGAATTGTATAGTATAATCTGTTAGTCGTGACAAAAATGATACCATATTTCTCCGACTTAAGAGGCGCAGCTTTTTTTCAGTCTTTTGATGAAAATTTAAGAGTGCCTTGGATTACATGGGGTCTTGGATCCGAGTATGTATAACTATACCACGATAATAGTGCAATATAGAATGGGGAATTTGACAATTTCAATAAACATTTCTTTTTCTTCCATGTTTTGCCGCAATACCTGTGTTGATAAAAAATCACCCGTATCGACATTTTCTTCCCTTTAAATTTGTTGTGTTCTTATAACAATCATTCCACAACAAGGAGTCAGTCTATTTATAGTAGTTATGTACGAATGTTAAACAGAGGAAGAAGGCTTATTCTCTTGCTCTTTGCAGTAAATAGGGTCAATAAGTCAGATTTTGTAAAGTGAATCATTCGATCACGTCAGCGCCGATTTGTTGATCTGTTTACGTCAATATCTTTGGTACCAAGAGAGCTTTCATGTACCAGTTCTCTACAATATAAGTCAACCTGATTAGCCAGACCATGCAAGAAAGTATAATCAATTGAATATCGACTTGCAGTTTCAACTTGTTTGCCTGTCGACAGCACCCCATTACATAATAAAAGACTTCGTTCTTTAAATGTTTCTACTGCCCCCTTTTTCACCATTCTCGTGGATTTTTGGAGAACTGAGTATGATGTACGCGAAAGTTAAATTCAATCCTGCTCCCAGCGTCAGCTGAATATAGTGTACTGAAAACTCCCGGCTATTCCACGATGCCTGCCAGGGGGCAACAATAATTACATGGTCCAGTAACTCTTGCGAGAGGGTCAAATTGTTCAGTGTCCTCCATTGTTGAACTTTTGATCGGTAGGGACTTTTATTTACACTGAGAGTGAGGACAGGCTTCCGATCCTTGTTAAAAACGTATTTTAACTCATTTCTGTTTTACTGTTTGACAAAATATTTTGACTAGAAATTGACCTTGTGAAAATGAATGTACAGGGTGAGTCAGAAATAAGAATACACGTTTGAAGTAATTGTAGTGAATTACTGTACATTTTTAGAGTGAAATGGTGAATGGTATATTAAACTTGAAACTTTTTTTTTCATTTCAGGTAAGTGCAATGCGTCTAAGCTTACATCATTAGTCAAGATGGTGCTGAGTAATGCAGCGCGAGTAATGGCATACCAGAATGATTACGATACTGACGAAACGTGATTTTAACTTAACATTGTTGCCGTCGACTGTGGATAGTGGAGAAAACGACTGCTTACATCAAAGTAATGTTTAGTTTAAGTCCACTGCTGTGCACACGGCCCTCGCGATCATTCAGGTATGCAATTGCCAAAGCTTCAGCTGTAACTTGCTTAAGCATGTTCAGCACCATCTTGGCCAATGACGTAGCTAATCTCAGGCGCATGACACTTAACTGAAATGAAAAATGAAGTCTCAAGTTTAATATACCATTCCCCATTTCTCTCTACAATGGACAGTAACTAACTACATTTACTTTAAACTTGTAGCCATATTTCTGACTCACCCTGCACATGGTAATCCGTGTGCTTAGCAATCCAAATTCATGGCTGCTGCAGTTAAGGTTGGATCTCAGTGATCCGACAACAGATGGCTCATGGTTGAATTTATATATTTATGATAAGTTATTTTATTTAATACAACGTAAGTTTTCAAAAGGCACATTTAGCTTCTAACTAACTAACTCTCTAGCCTTCTTAAACCCGAAGGTTCATGGCTGCAGCAACATAGGCCTTCCATCTTTCCCTATCTTGAGCAAGATCTATATACTCCTTTCCATCCCTACCGATTTCCTTTAGGTCCATCTCAACATTGTCTCTCCATCTTCGTCTTGGCCTTCCTACAGGTCTCTTACCATCAGGTTTCCCAACAAGAATCCTGTAAACTCCTCTTTCCTCTCCCATTCGTGCCACATGGCCTTCCCACCTAAGTCTTCTTGATTTAATTATTCTAATAATATCTGGACATGAATACAAATTATGTAGTTCTAAATTATGTAACCTTCTCCACTCACCTGTCTCCTCATCCCTTTTAGGTCCAAAGATTTTCCTAAGGATCTTATTTTCAAATACTCTCAATTTATGTTCCATAACCATATAGCAACACTGTAGATATTTGAAGGCAACAAAAGGTGTGTTTAGTGATGGTCTATGACATGGTCTCGGTTACAAAGTAACGCCACTCTTAATTCCCAGTTGCGCCGTTCGTGGGACACCCTGTTTGATGAAAGTTAGGAAGGAACACTTACGCCCAGGTCGGGATTCGAACCCGGGACTCCTGCCGTCGTATTTCTGTGATAATTATCTCGCCAAGGAGGACGGTGGAATGGGTTTAGAGTTTAAATTCGGAGCAGAAGCGTTGAAATTTGCTGGAATCGAACACAGGACACTCTCCTTCCTATTTGTAAGGAAAGTGCATATATTACCAGCCTTAACGACGACCTACGAAGCCGAAATTATTGAGATAGACTATTGAGATGTAAAGTTTATAGCTACTAAGGTTCAATCCGAAACTTTTACATCAACGCTACGGGACTGCAGGTCACAGCGTTTAACAAAAGATCTGGAGAGTGCAAAGTGAAAAATGTGAAATGGGAATAACTTCTTTAAACATCCCTTCTCCCTTTAAGATGATGGTCCATGGAGCCATCTTCTCTAACTGCATCCGCTCTGTGCCAAATTCCTATCTTCTGGCATCCTTCTCTGGATTCCCTGCCAAGTCAATAGCATATTGTTGCCATTCTGCTCTGGACGCTCTCGTTGCCGCCATTCTTCAGGTAGTGTTTGGAACGATTGCTTTCCCTATATTTTTTGTTAACTTTTCAATATCTGCTTATGGATTGAACTACAAGCAATTGATGATTTTTTTCTTGTTTTTATTAAGAATGGCCACAAAAGCCAGGTAACGGATATCAAATTATCTGAGCTTCGTTTCGGATACAACGGATAATCCGGATATACGGATAATTATGATATCCCAATAGTACAGATTTTATAAAGGATTTTTAGAAAATCCGTACAGTGAAATACTAACATGAAGAATAAAATAATATGTTGATAGCTCGTAAAACTGATAAACGAAAAAACTGTTCGGATAATGCATATAACGGATATCCGGACATTTCCGATAATTCGGATATCTGGATAATTCAGATATCTTGACAATTCGTATATCCGGATAATGAAAATCCGTCGAAAAAATTAGCCGATATCCAGATAAAAATTTTATCCGGATGTTACCATCCATAGTTTTTACCAGCAGAGTAACGTGAGACGTAAATTTGGGAGGGGGAGGGGCAAGGACAGAACTTGAACCCAAGAAGTTAGAAAAAGCGACTTCTCCTCAAGTTGCGCCTGTGGATCCTTGGAGATTGGTATGTTTTAATTAAGTTTTTATTTTTAAAAGAAAGTTATTGGCATTTGTATAATCCGTAACAGTAATAACGTCATGCGAATTAACATTGTAGAAGAATATACAAAGGAAAAATGAGCTCGAAAAGTAAATGTAAGGTATAAATGGGTCCAAGACTTTTCAAAATTCCAAAAGGAGATTTTTACAAGGTAAAGTTTACTCTAACACTCAAAGTTTTTCTTGAACAAAGAGTGTAAATGTTAACAAAACAGAAAATCAAGGATATAAAATGTGAAGAAATGATAGAAAACAGTTTTGTCGCATTATCACTGAGATGTTGGAACGAGTCATAGAGCAATAATAATAATACTAGGACCAAAAGGTCCCGGAGTCGAATCCCAGCTTGGGCATGAGAGTTTTTTGTGAGTATCCCTTCAACATATCATCACTCATCCTCATCTTCGCGATTAATTAGCCAAAAGTGTCAGAAAGGCGAAGTCGAACAAACAAATCAATTACAGTAAAATCTCGTTAATCCGGACTTATGGGGGGATAAGTTAACCGGTTTAACGAAAGTCCGGATTAACTGAAATAACCTAAAAGAACAGTAGAAAGTGCATTAAAACTCCGTTTATAGCAACAAAACACGTTTATTATGGTGTATTCAAAGGGCATAGGCCTAAATACACTACACGGTACAGTACAAAGTCTGCGGGAAACAGAATTTCATCAGTGGTTGACTGCCTTTTCTTTGGCTAGTTCTCTTGTTGACTTCTAGCCACATTTAAAACCTTGCATTCTGCTTTTCTTTTATTTTTCGCCTTTTGCCTGTCCGGATGAACGAGGTTTTACTGTATATATTTGGTCATTGTATTAATAGTTTATAGTAATGGTTGTTTCTTAATATTACTATTATTATTATTATTATTATTATTTAGTTCTTCAATTTTACATCAACAAACTGACTTCCCGTACAATTTTTTTCAACACCCTTGTCACCCAATTCTTCGTGAAAGTCGTTGAGGCTCGGATTACACCATGAGGGCCGCCGAGTGTTTCCGAAAACCACGAATTTGTAGTTTTTAAGAATCCGGTGATGCGGTTTGTTTCCTTCTGTGCGCCATGCTTCCACGACACACGCGTTGCGGTCTGCTCAGTGTCGACGCCACCCGGCGCCAGTGAGACGCTGCACAAGAGCGAGTGGACGCCGCAGCTGTTATTGGTTCTTTCACTAATTGGCCTCCTTTGGTGGGAATCCTCAGGGGGTGACACCGACAGAATGCCTTCGAGAAGAGGATTAGCCCTAAGTGATACATGAGGGAAAGGATTTCCGTACCCTTACAAACAACTGCCGGGGTCCTCACAAGAATTTGCTACCTCACGATTCTAAGGTGCTTTTTTCTGCGGCAGATTAAGCTCATCGCCCACTACGGCGCTCCAAGGTCCCGTGTGTTCATAGGCGGAGTTTTGAAGGGGCCGGGGGGAGCTGGCTCTCCCAACTTAAAAAAGACTAAAAAAATAACACATGATTAAGTTCTGTTACTACATTTTTGTTATGAAGCCATATCGCAAACTTGACGTTTGGCATGATGGAATGTGCGGTATTTGCGCCGCAATAGCGGGTCTTATACGATTTGATTGATGTGTACAGTTTGAAAAAAGAAAAACCTAAAATGACTTTGTGTTGAGCCAAGAGTTACTGCTGAGGCATCAAAAGAACATTTCAATTTCATTTTTCTAAAATTTCTGAAGCTTACCGTAACTTTTTTAAAGTAATACGAGTATTGTAATAGAAATTCAATGAAATGCAAAATGCAATAATCGTACTGTTTTGCTTCTTTTAAAACTGACAACCAATATACTAATTAATATTTGTTTACTTAAGCGAGGAAATTTAACATTTTCAAATCTAAAAGGCCTAAAACTCAGTGTTTTTAAGTTGTTCTTTTTTTAATTTCCGAGGGAAGGCCTCCGGACCCTTTATAAACTAGGGGATATGCAATAACCTCTCAGGTACATCATATGCTTCTCCCAGAGTCTGCCCCACCCCCAAAGCAAGAGCTCAAACTCCGCCCATGCGTGTGTTGAGATATTATAGAATTTGCCCTTGATTCTACATTCTCACTTATCGCACGAAACATAAACACCTTCATGGACAAGCACCGTATTTCGTCTTCTGACGTCACCCTGAATGCTTTCCTCGTTTGGCAGAAATGGCAACTGTGGTCGTGGTTAATGGCAACAGCCAATAGTACAAATCTCTCTCTCTCTCTCTCTCTCTCTCTCTCTCTCTCTCTCTCTCTCTCTCTCTCTCTCTCTCTCTCTCTCTCTCTCTCTCTTTCATGACGTAATGACAAATCACCTGAGGTGTTAAATGTAACATATCCAGAGCGTTATGCTAAGAGATTTATACCTAACAAGTCTTACCTAACCACTAAAGCATTCCGCGGTTAAGTCAGAAGATAAAATACGGCCCTTGAAAAGAAGGTATTTGAGGTTGGTGCCATGAGTTATACCCAGTTTCCACCTGCAAGGTGTGACGTCCGTAGATGACCGAATTCGGGATGCGCTGCGAACGGAAACAAGTCTCTGCGCAAGTAGTGACTCGACAGGACTCGACCACTGAATGCGTGAATACACATCTTCTTTATATCAAAAGTACCTGGCGATCACATTTCCGCTAAGGCCGTCATATTGAAAAAATGGCGAACAAATTCAAGTTTTCAGGAAATAAAGGAACTAATTCATATCAAGCTTAAATTTGCAAAAGCAATGCCGCCGGGCACCAAATTTCAAATCGTGAATTAATTCCTTTATTCCGTGAAATCTTAAATTTGTCCGCCATTTTTCAATATGGCGGACTTAGTGGCGGGGTGATCGCCGGGGACGATAGATATGTTGTTATAAAGAAGCTATGTGCTAAATTTCAGATTATTGTGAATGAGTTCCTTCATTTTTCCTATTTTGACTGCACTAGAAGTTCGTGGGATTGCCCTATTTTCTCAAAGATTGAAGAAATTGCTTTCTTGGAAGCAAAAGTAGTGCATTGAAGCCATTATATCGTGATATCAGTTTTGAAACTTGAATCGTCTTTCTTATTGCCTGCACCGTAGCTTATAGATGACAATACGAAGCGACACGCGCTCCTCCTAGCGATCTGAAAATGGCCGAAATGCGTTTCCCGTGTTCCTGAAATAAGATCAACGAAGGCTTTCTTCCATATAAGGGGTTCGAAACAAGACATCGGAAAGTTAGGACGACGCTTCACTCAAGCTCCTTGTTTTTTTCGGAACAGACTCCTCGGAAGATGCTCCAATATTGAAGATATCTTTCCATCTTGCAGAGATGTAAGATTTGCTACTTTCCACTAATATGAATCTTTTACGCCAAAAATACAATGAACACCAATAGAAAATAGTTAGCATCTATTTTTAAGTTGTATTTTCGATTAAATTATAATTCCCTGAATATTAAGTGTAAGTATAAGTAAAGTAAGGGAAAAGAACTTTCCTGCAACATGCAATTAAAGTACATAAGAAAGGGTGAAAATAATGTGATCAGCACCATGCTCCTGCCGTCCTTGTGTGTTTGTGATTGTCCTTTCACAACTATTAATCCTCATTTTCGTGATTAGCCAAAAGTGCTAAGAGCGAAGTAAAATAAATCAATTCAATCAATTAATTAATAAGTTTAAGTATAGGAACATCGTTTATTATGTAATCTCCAAGTAGTTCGCAAGTAGACCTCGATATTTATGTGTTATTTGCTGACTGTTGCATAATATTTAGACGTCAAAGCTGACAGTTTACTCGTCACATGCAATTCAACAGCGACAAGCAATAGTGCCAAAAATCTCTATTTTGCAATTTTATGATTAAATTAATACATTCTGAATATATTTAAAATATTTTTCTTTAATCTCTGATCACATCACCCCCACTCACGACCGGATCAAGAAAGTGTGGGACGTTACCCCCACACCCCCTATACGCCTTCATGGCGTGGTGCTATGCACAGGGGAACACTTTACCTTTTTTTTTAATCTCGCTTTGAAACCTTTGGTGCAAGATAAAAGTTTATGGTCAGCAGGAGGCAACTTCATATAAATATTGGAGGTACAAGATTGACAATAATATTTTTAACGTACAATGTATATACTTCATGAGGAATTTTTGGGGGACAGAAAGTGCCTTGATGCTTCTAAAATCTTTGGGTACGTCACACTCCAATGTTTGGCACTGCAAGGAACACGAACTAATTGGTGATACGAATCTAGTCTTATATGTGAATAGGTCTGTAAGGACATTTTGGAGGAAGTTGTTCTGTATTACATTTCGTAAAGTATCCATTATCTTTGGAAATTGTAAACCAAACAGCTTGTTTCTTCATGGGCAATTTCTACATATAACACACGGAAAATAATTTTACTAACATTGCATGTAAATGATCTGGCGAGGAATGTTTTGAAACACAAGGATTAATATGCATCGTACCTCTTACCTTCCTCTAAGGCCGGCCCTGTATAGTGATTATCCAATAATAAATGTGTTTGCAACACCTTACATTTCTAGACAAACCCACATGCTTCCATTCTTCAAACACATATGATGCTGAACACTAGAGCAGGATTTTTATCGGAGGGGAAGGTGGGGTTGGAATTCTCAAGGCGCATATTACATAGACTATGTAGACTAGAGCATTAGGCTCCTCCTCCCCCAACCACAACTCTCGGTGTAGTATATATACCTTGTCCCAGCTAACTGTGGAGCAAGGCCGCTCATAGCGTCAGAGAAGCGAAGGAAATCTATTGGCCAGAGCGAAGCAGTAGACGTTGATGTGTAACTTCAGTCGCTTTCCCCCTCTCCACGCAATTCCGTTCCTCTTACGTGTTCATTGGTGGAAGAAGAGAAGAGTCGCAGCTGAATTAAGAAGATCTACAAGAAGACATGAGAGGACTGACCCTGAATCTTTGGACTCAGAAGAGGAGGATCCTGATGGTAATATCAAGTTCTATGAGGATGGACCTACTTTCATAAATAGAAGAAGATACTACATAACTACACTCAGAAAGAGACCGACTGGAATGGAATGAATCCAAATTGTCAGAGATTCCCACCGACACCCCCAGGCTGAAGAAAGAAGGAGATATCAAACACGGAACACCTAATTATACTGGATAGTTCATCATCCCAGTACCCATGTAACCTATTATTATACTCCTACATAAATGTATAACATATACCTGGTGGTCCGTTTATAATGATAGTATGGAATATCTCATGCAGAATGCATCCAATCGAAAAATTGCACTGAATAAAAGTTTGATACTATTGAGGGGGTAAGTCAATGACGCAAAATTTTTGTCGCCACCACCCACCCCTTAGGGGGGGTGGGGGTAAATGTGAAATTTCAAATGGAACACCCCCATTCGTTTTACATATTTGGATTCCGTGTTGAAAAAGAAGTATTTTTTGTTCGAAAATTTTGTAAAAAAAATTGCAAACTTCGAACATTTATAAACATTTGGTAGTTTCAGATTCATTTTGTTCCCTTTATGTAATAATGGTTTTGGTTTCCATTGAGAACATTGCATAAACGAATTTTATTAAAAAAATGTGTGCAAAGAATTCGGCAAAATTCTAAGGGGTGGGTGGTGGCGACGAAATTCTTGCGGCATTGACTTACCCCCTCAATAGTATCAAACTTTTATTCTGTACAATTTTTCGATTGGATGCATTCTGCATGAGATATTCCATACTATCATTATAAATGGACCACCCGGTATATATATACACTATGTGGAAGAAAGTCATTGGACACCCCGGTTTCAACTCTGAAACGAACTCGTCATGGAAAAGAGAGTACAGACGGGTATATATACGGCAGCAGGAGCCTTCTCAGATCATTTGCTGATAAAATGACGGACAGGAAAGAGCTCAGCATGTTTGAAAGAGGGATCATAGTAGGCTGCTCCATAGGAGGCATGAGTATGCGTAGGATAGCGGATGCCCGACAGGTCCTTAAATCAACTGTAGCCTTTGTCATCAAGAAGTGGAAGGAAAAGGGACACTGCAGCAATGCACCACGAAGTGGAAGACCCACGAAATTGAACGACCGGGACAGGAGAGTGCCGAAGAGGGAGATTCGGAAAAACAGGACCCGTCCGATGCATTCGAATGCAGAAGAGTTTCAAAGTGCGACCAATTTGACTGCTTCGACCAAGACGCTTCGCAAGATGGCCCATGCGCTCGGTTATCAAGGTCGAGCCACTGCCCACAAACCCCTGATAACAAAAAACAATAAACGGCAGAGATTACGCTTGTGTAAAGAGCGGAGAAACTGGACGTTGGAGCAATGGCGGAAGGTCCTATGGAGCGATGAATCACTCTTCACACTGTTTCGATCAGATAGGAGAGTGTGGGTATAGTGATTACCCGGAGAACATCTGTTACCCGAGTGTGTAGTGTCCACAGTGAAATATGGTAATGGCGGCATCATGTTCTGGGGTTGTTTCAGCTGACATGGCGTGAGTCAACTGGTACTGGTGTATGGCCACATGACGTCTGCATACTACCGAGATATTCTCGAGAACTCCATGCTCCCCACGTTGTGGCGTTTCTATGGAAACGAGGAATGTGTGTTCCAGGACGATAATGCGACGTGTCATGTTTCCAGGGCTACCATGGAGTGGTATGCAGAAAATAATGTCACCCGACTGGATTGGCCTGCTCAGAGCCCTGGCCTCAACCCTATCCAACATCTATGGGACAAACTGGAGCGCCGATTGAGGTCGCGATCGCCTCGCCCTTCTACAGTTCCAGGGTTAGTGACTGTACTGCAGGAGGAATGGCGGAATATCCCACTCAGTGTACTACACGACCATGTGGCCGGTTTACCACGACGAGTGGCTGCTGTTATCGCTGCCAAAGGCGGACCAACCTCCTATTGATTGCAAGAAAACTGATGGTATCCGCTGACATGTGGTGTCCAATGACTTTCTTCCACATAGTGTATATATATATATATATATATATATATATATATATATATCTTTTTGCTTGTTAGTTTATCATCTAATTGTATTTTATATATACTATTTCTCTATTTTATATTAAATATACTCAACAAACTTATAAAGAACCTACATGAAAGTTCATACATCTTGGTCTTCATACAGGAACCAAGACTCAAGTTTCACTTATACTCGTCTTATTCTATTCTCAATCATATTTCAAGAGGAGACAACAGTGGAATCCTTCTAACCCACTCCTAAAGTAATATCCCTTCTTACCAGGACACGAACGTCAAAATCGCACTCAGTTTTTTTTTGTTCAATTTTTTTTTTTTTTTTTAGAAGAAAGAAGATCTAAGCAAAGAACAAAGAAAACACTGAGTGAGAGGGTGAATAAAGAGCGAGTGGTGAGTGGAGGTGGAGGATCCCACCTTCGTGTCCATCCCTGTTCATTTGTGGAACCGTCTCGCGTCATTACTTGTTTTCGTTTGCCTGCTCCACAGTTAGCAGGGACGGAGTGTAGATTTGACTTTTTGAGATGGTGGGAAGAGCGGCAAGTCTGTTGGAATTAGTCTTAAGAAATAATTGAATAGGATGCATAATAAAGCAACGGTTCTGAAACTTTTTCTCATTGTACTATTTAGTCGCTACTAAACGTCTAACGCCCCTCCATAGGTTTGCCCCGAATAGTGGTTTTGACATGTTGGAGGCTTGTATCTGCAATAGAACAAAATGAGGGTAAACAAACATTACAATCCAACGTTTATTATTTTATTGGGTGTTCCTACGTTTACAGTCTTTATGATTAATTGCAAAAATAAAAATGTGAAGTATGCTAAGAAGTATATAAAATACTTGAATTTTCATATATTTTTTCGAGAGTTATTGAAAAAAAGTAAAGAACAAAAATTAGTTTGTAAACAAACTGTCAGGCACAATTTTGGATTTTTTATTGTAAATCCACAGAGCTTCTAGCGAGAAGGATGTGCCTGCATATCCTGACACACTTTCTTGATATCTGAAACTATCAAGTGGAGATTCGGCTCCAAATGTAGTCTATTTCGGTGCTTGTTTATTTTTACGTACACCATGGATGAAAACCCACTCTCCGAGCTGATTGCGTACCCCATTCAAGTAGTTCATGTACCCCCGGAGGTACGCGTACCACAATTTGAGATCCAATGCAATCATTTCGTAATTACCCTCTTAAGAGTTGCTCAAAGGGGAAATTGCTAATAGAGGTGATTAAGGGATGTTTGCATTTACCACTTCGGTTTTTCCAAGTTCTTCACTGTTTTAATTTAAAAAGTTTATTTTCTCAAAATTTAGGAGGGGGCTGCAGCCTCATCAGTTCCCCCAGCGTCTGCCAGTCATGCTGAACTGGGCACACTTTGAGTATTTGTGGAATATACCAAAAAATATAATTTCCACAATTCTAGCACCATATCACTGTGATGACAATGAACAGAAATCATATATGCATATGTTTCAATCAGTTTTCTTTGACGATATCAACGGTTCATTCTTTGACCCTTGTAAAAAAAAGCAACACTTTCGATCTTTAATGGTCGCTTCCGTACTCATTCCACCAAAGCTCAGGGCAACCCTCTTTTTACAGCAAAGGACAACTTTTCCCCCCATCACAAACGGAATTGAACATAATTTAACTTTTCCCTCTCCCGATCTTCATCTGCTAAGATGTTTTTAATTAACGTTTTAGGATATGGACGCTACCTTCAACCTCCGTCGCTGCTAAGTGCAACGCGGATGCTCCTGAAAGCGAAAGTTTCGCTCGGAGTTTTCTGGAGGGGGCACGAAGTAAATTACTCCGTAACTTTCCCCTCAGTGCCTAGGAAGGAAGAAGTAACTTGCTTGGAATGTGAAACGGGAATTTTAAATATCTTTGAGGCTTAATTTATGAGTTAAAGTTCTGTTTGTAGGCTGTGAGTAGTTGCTGGGTGCTTTCATCATTAACGTTTTTTTCTAGAAAGGGTTTTTACGTGTAAGTAACTCTCAGCATAGCAGAATTACGTTGTGCTTCTCGTGGTAGAGAAGTTAGATAGTGATTATAACTCTGTTTTTAGTTTTCAGTATGATGAATCGACATGGACCTCTCTCTACAAAAGGTCGTGATTTAGCTGTTACCTAAGTTTAGCTTCACTTATAATAGTATGCTTAATGGTAAAAAAATACATTCCTATCCATTCTTCTACTTCTTCTAAAGACACTACAAATGCATGCCTTGAAAGTTTTGTCACCTTCAACAATCTTCCTCTATTTTAGTCTATCCCGACCTGAGCATGGGAGTTCTTTGTGAATGTACCTTTATCAATTTCATCATATCGTCAGTCATCCTCATGGTCGCGATTAGCCAAAAAGTGGCAGAAAGGCGACGTAAAATAACATCATTTTGTAACATCTTTGATGTACCTTATGCCATTGTTCCTGTTGGTCTTCGTCTATAAATGTTTTTTGACTAATCTTCAATTTGTCATTCTGTACACGCATTCTGGGCGGTGGGTCAGGTTTGAAGTTTTCCAAACTAAATTAATGAATAATATGACGTAACTGTCATATTTGCAAAATCACAAATTTTACTCTTAATTATTTTGCTTCTCACATCCCAGGAGGTTAACAAAGGTACTATTAACTTGAAAATTTTAATCAAACTGAAACTTTTGGGGAGTGAGTGCCCCCCCTTGCACCCGCCAAGTTACGCCTATGTGTACACGTGTCCAAACCAAGCAAGCGAGGAAGTTGTTATGAGTTATCTCCGTACAGAGAAGTGCCCTGAAGCAAGTGAGCAAGTTGTTATGAGATATCTCTGTACAGACAAGTGCCCTGAAGGAAGTGAGGAAGTTGTGAAGAGAGACCTTAATACTGAAAAGTGTATTGACGATTAAGCCCAGAACCAAGTAAGGAAGTCATGCATTAAAGTCTCGATACTGTGAAGTGTATTGAAGATATAGTACACAAGCAAGTGAGGAAATGTATGCAGAGATATATCTCGATATGGGGAATTCGTTGAAAATTAGATCCATAAGTAGCTGAGGAAATCATGCAGAAAAAGCTCGATACTCAGAAGTTCGCGTATATTCAAGATTAGGCCCAGAAACAAGTGAAAAAGTTGTAAAGAGATGTGTATTGAAGATTAAGCCCTGAAGCAATTGAGGAAGTTGTTAAGAAATATCCCTGTACAGATAAGTACCCTGAAGCGAGTGAGGAAGTTGTGAAGAGATATCTCAATACTGAGAAGTGCATTGAAGATTAAGCCCAGAACCAAGTGAGGAAGTTATGCAATGAAATCTCGATACTGTGAAGTGAATTGATATGCCCAGAAGTGCGGCAATTATGTAGAGAACTCTGTATACTGAGAAGTGTATTGATTAAAAAGCCTAAAAGGAAGTATGGAAGTTATGAAGAGAGATCTGCGAGGCAAAGGAATCGAGACCAGAATAGAATGTAATGATCGATTCTCGAAACGTAGCTGAACCTAATGCTGTGTCCAACGGAATCATCTCCCACCCATCACCTTCAATTCCCACCCAACCCCCAACAGCGAAGTGCGACTAATTCAATGACATGCTCCTTCAAGATTCAATTCCATCTCCGGTTTATGAGGTTAGTTTTAAGTGACTGGAATCCTGATGTGCCCCGACTCTCTCCGTAGTAATTCCGAACAGCGTTCGTTTCCAAGGAGACATTTCGTGATGGAAATTTATGGCGAGGCCTCGATGGGAAAAACAACCGTCCCCCATTGTAGTTCGTGTCGGGGCTGCGTTCGGCACAGAGGTTCCGGATTTCACACCACCAGAGGACTTTTATCGTGGATATCAGCACAATGACGTCATCAGAGGATTTGGTCTGGCGGGCTCGAGGGTTGACGGAATATTTTCAGTTGGTCTTTGATTCGGTCATCATGATTAGGATTCGCTCTTCTCTCTTTCTTTTCCTCTTCCTCTTCACAATCTACCTCTTTCTCTCTCTCTCTCTCTCTCTTTACATATCTTTTCCTATTAAATATATATATATATATATATATATATCCCTTCCCCTCTCTCTCTCTCCCTCTCTCTCTTTCTCACTTCCCCCCTCTCTCTCCCCCTCTCCCTCTCTTTCTCACTTCCCCCCTCTCTCTCCCCCTCCCTCTCTCTCTCTGTGTATGTGTGTCTTCTTTTTTCTCTCTTTATCTCTATCTTTCCATTTCTTCCCCTCTTGCCTATCTGCATCTTTCTATCTTAATCTCTTTCTCTCTCATTTTCGCCCTTCCTCTCTCTCTCTCTCTCTCTCTCTCTCTCTCTCTCTCTCTCTCTCTCTCTCTCTGTTCCTTTCTCTCTTCCTCTTGAACATCTACCGTTAGCTCTCTTCCGATCACTAAGAAGATGATCTTCCTCTTCAATATCTAACTCTCTTCTTTATCTCTCCCCCCCTCTCTCTCTCTCTCTCGCTCTTTGTTTCTCTCCTTGTTTTCTTCTGTTTTTTCTAACTCTCTATTTCTTTCTTTCCCTCTCATTTACCATATATTTATCTTTCTCTGTTTCTCTCACTTTCTATATGTGTCTTATTCTCTTTCTTTGTCCTTCTTACTATCATTCTCTGTATTACTTGTATCTCTATTTTCTTCTGACTCGGTAGATTGCTTTTATGTACGCGTCTTCTGTGGTGACTGCATGAAGGCGTTTTCTAAAACAATAGAAACCATGGCCATTTCATACACTAGCTCCGTTCGGCGAGCCAGACAACTTGAAGTCGACTTGGAGATCTTGACGTTTAGCGTCCGGCCGGCGGAAGTTGACGTCACGTCTTACAGAGTAAAATCATCCGGCCATTCAGACGGCTTACAGCCATCTTGCAGCCGGAGGAAGTCAAGGAAAAGTTGACTCGTTTCGTCTGCACAAGATCTTGCAGATGGCGGCGCCGTGGAGATATATACGGTTTGGGATAATGTTATTGCGGGGATGATTATAAAGGGTGTTCCGTATAGGACGCCGAATTTGTTTCGAGGTTGGCAGACCTGTTCTTACCAATGTTGGTTGATTGATTTGGTGTTTTAAGTCCACTTTATGCACAGTAAGGCTAATCGGGACTGGACCTACAGTTTAAAGTGGGATCCAAACCACTATGTACCTCCACCGGGTATCGAACCCGGGACCCCTTGATTACAAGGCGACCACGCTGCCACTGCCCCGTCGGGGAGGCTGTTCGTACCAATGTTGGTATCTATTGTTATGCCGATTAATGTAGCCTCAATTGTTTTGACTCGTTTGTTGTGGTTACGATATGGAACTCCATGAAAAGTTCCCGCAACGAGTGATCTCTTTGCACGGTGACCAGGAATGGCCTACAAGGTAATGTGATCTTACACCCTGTGATTTCTTCTTATGGGGATTTGTGAAATCACAGGTGTATGCCAACACACCACGAACCCTTTTGGAACTGAAGGCGGAAATCATACGGGTGATTGGAGGCATCGGGACAGATATCTGCGAGAGGGTTATCAATAATTTTGTGGAGCGTGTAAATGCATGCAGACCCAGTAGGGGTGGACATATGCCTCACATTGTCTTGCATACGTAAATGGGAGATGTTACTGCTTACATATATATGAAATAATACTATTTCATGATATTTTCCCTATTTTTATTTAATTTTCTAATTCGGCGTCCTATACGGAATACCCTATAGTTATAATTGGAAATGCCTGACAACTTTCTTTGTATTCAAGATATATAAATGATACTTTGAAAATGTTGAAATATTGGTTTGAAGTGAGAGAAGTTCATTGTTTTATATATAATCACGTTCACTGAATATCTCGTCTGCTTCAAAGAACGAAGAGCGTGACTTCGACGCAATATTTGAACTGTAGTACAACCTACTTTAATGAATGCTAAGTACGTATATCCATAATGAGACCTAACGGGGTAACATTTTTTTTTCTATTGAGAATAGATATTTTGATTTAACTCTGAATATTATGAATATGAAAATGAACTCAAAATTGATTTTAATTACTTAAATTCAATTAAACGTATGACCAAGGAAGATATACCATATTTATGCTCTTTCCGAGAATAGTATCTACTTTTTTCATTCTTTCCTACATATATAAATTCTTCATAATTTTCCCCTTTACAGCTTGTATGGTAGTTGTTGCATTGACTAGTTTCATCCCCAGACCGCGTGCGACTTGTTGTATCGTCCGGCGATTCAGCTAAGATGATCTTAAGCCGAAGTTGGTAGTCACGTGTTTCCGTGACACGCCGAACGGGGCCATTGCGTCGGATGATTAGACATCACCGCTGCCAACCATTCTACCCGACTACTTTAGTTAAGTTGCGTGGGACATTTTGAGAATGTCAGTTTGTGTCAGACGAGGACGCAGGCCCGGATTTCCCAATAGGCCTCGGCCTAGATCGGCACTTTGGTTTGTTTTAAATTTATAAGGAATACCTAATTCTCATATTGCCTCTTCTTTTTCTCCGGACACACGAATGGAATGACAATGTAGTTGTATTGTAAATATAAGTTAACGAAGAATATTTCTTAAGAGAGATAGGCTGGCAGGGCTCGGAATTAGTTGACTAATTTGTTGTTTTAATTACCGACGTTGTTGCTTCGAATGTGCTGAGCCGGGTGGGCGATTGCGGAAAGAACGTGGAGCCTGCCGCTTGCTTTTGAAAGACAACACCGGCTTGACTGCGTTCCAGGATCGCCGTTCCTTGTTACTGCTGGCCAGAGGCGTCTCGTGAACTCATGCGGTGCATGCTGCGCATGCGTCAGTTGTGGGAAAAAGGACAGCTTGCTCTGCGACGACATTCATGAGCATTTCTACATTCTCATTTCTTCATATAGGAGAAGTATTTATTTTACACGAGAGCTCTGAACTAAGCTTATATTACATTTCTTGGATCTGAAGTGACGCATGCGTCAATTGTGGGAAAAGCATTATTACTTTCTTTCACTTCAGATCCAAGAAATGTAATATAAGCTTAGTTCAGCGCTCTCGTGTAAAATAAATACGAGGGAGGATCAAATGAAAACCTTAAAAGTGCAAATGCTAGAATGTAACAATGAAAAGGAAATTGTACCACTTATTTTTCAACGTAGTCCCCTTGACGTTCAATGCAAGTATTCCACCGTTTCGGAAGTGCATGGATACCACGGTGGAAGAATTCTTTTGATCGAGATTGTAGCCACTCGTGCACCGCATTTTTCACCTCTTCATCACTATTGAAATGTTTGCCGCCCATCGCTTCTTTGGGTGGTCCAAACAAATGAAAGTCACTGGGGGCAAGGTCTGGTGAATAGGGTGGATGAATGAGACACTCAAATTTGATGTCATCGATAGTCTCAACGGTCAAACGGGCAGTATGCGGTCGGGCGTTGTCATGCTGTAGGAGTACTCCTGAGGACAAAAGTTCTCGCCGTTTACGCCTGATTGCAGGGCGAAGTTAATTTTTCAGCATGTTTGAATACGAGGCACTGGTTACTGTCACTCCTTTGTCCATGTACTGTTCCAAAATTATTCCCTTAGAATCCCAGAAGAGAGTGACCATGACCTTTCCTGCTGATGGTTGAGTGCGGAATTTTTTTGGTTTCGGCGAAGAGCTATGCCGCCATTCCTTGCTCGCTTTCTTGGTTTCTGGTTGATGATAGTGAACCCAGGTCTCATCGCCTGTGACAATCCTGTCCAGAAATGACAGGAAATAACGCAAGGGAAACCGCGGAACTGATGCTGCATGGACTCCTCCCAGATGATGAAGAACAAACGGACAACGAGGAAAATGCCGCGATAAGGAGGGAACGTGGACGCTATCCTAACAACACTCCCATAGCCCCATTCACATCTGAAGAAATTGTCCGAGAGCTGACATCAATGAAAAGTAACAAGGCGCCAGGCCCAGACGGCATACCAGCTGGAGTAATCAAGCAAACGCGTCCAAAAACACTACCTTTCATTACAGCCCTCTTCAACCAATGTATTATAGGAAAGGAATTCCCCTGGGCATGGAAGGAGGGACGCCTAGTAGTAATCAGGAAGGAAGGAAAAGAAGATGCTGCGAGCTTAAAATCGTACAGACCCATCTGCCTGCTAAATACTATTGGGAAGCTTTTTGAAAAACTTATAAACAAGCGTCTGCAGGAATTCCTCGCCATGGTAGGAAAAAATGACAACCAGTATGGCTTCACAAAGGGTCGTTCTACGGAGGACGCTATAAATAAGCTAAAACAGGTTGTGGAAAAATTAGAAACGAAGCTCGTCGTAATCGTTTTCGCGGACATTAGCGGGGCTTTCGACAATTTGTGGTGGCCCCACCTCTTCTACACCCTCAGGAAAATAAACTGCCCGGTTACACTCCTCAGATTGTTGGAAAATTACTTCAAAGACAGACGAGTTCACCTCGACTTAAATGGAGTAAAGGTATTAAAAATAACTACAAAGGGCTGTCCACAGGGCTCGGTATTGGGCCCGCATCTATGGAATGTAAACCTTGAACCCTGTCTTCGAGCGCTAGAAAATGACGAAAACATTGACCAAGTTATTGCTTATGCCGATGATGTAGCGGTGGTGTGTTCGGGCAACTCGAGAGCACAAATCGAGAATAAAGCAAAACAAGCATTGAGAACGTTGGCAGAGTGGTGCAGAGGCGCAAAATTAGAACTCTCGTCATCTAAGACGAAATACCTTATTGCCAAAGGACATCTAAGTCATAAGAGGAATCCTAGCATTAAAATATCTGGCTCAACAGTGAAAAGGACAAAAGAATTTGAATACTTGGGTGTGACACTGGAGGAAGGGATGAGATTTGGGGCTCACATTCGCAAAATTACCCAAAAAGGCGAAAATACCATGAGCAAGTTAACGAGACTGGCAGCCCAAAACTATAATCTGCCACCAGGCATCATGGATACATACATAAAGTCCATATATGAACAGATTACCACATATGCGTGAGGACTCAAAAATAAGAAGAATGTTAGGGTACTTCGATCCTCACAAAGGAGAATACTCCTGAGAGTGACGGGAGCATTTGGCACGACCTCCACGGAGGCGCTCCTTGCCGTAACTGGTAACATACCACTAGATAAGGAAGTGAGATGGCGAGCAGCCAAATACCAGTTCAGGAAAGGAGATAAACAGGAATTGACGAAATGTGTTGGAATCTTCCTCCCTACCCTACACGATATAAGAGCAAGATTGACAAATGAATGGCAAATGGAGTGGGAAACTGCTGAGAATGGAAGAAGAGTATATAGCTTTGTGCAAAACATCAGATACAATAAACTAGCCAGCAATCAATATTCAAGAGGACTCGTACATCTTCTGACAGGCCATGGCCCATATGGTACGCATCTCTGCCGAATAGGCAGCAGACCCACACCTGCGTGCAGCGCATGTGGTGTGATAAGAGATACGCCAGAACACAAAGTCTTCTTCTGCCAGGCAGCTGGTGAAGAGATCAAACGACTAAGACGGGAACTACCAACCACTGACATCAAAACACTCTTATGTCCTCAGCAGTTGGACAAGCTTAGAGACCTGGCAAACGCAGTATCATTAGAAGAACAAAGAAAATTTAATACTCGGCTCCAAAATCCCCAACCGGAAGCGCCCATCCCGGCAAGGCACAATGAAGAAGTAAGGAATATCAGGTTTCAGCCGGCAAGGAATTCACACACCAGGAATGTGCCTCCTGCACCGGCTCGGCTGGACGCAGAAGGAGACGAAGTGTAAGAAGTGGAGGAAGCTCCGGAAAATGCTTCTAGAAGAAGATTCTTCGCTGTCTTACTGGGAAGGCAGGAAGCTGAGGAGCGTAGGAGAATTCGTTCAATCAGAATGCCTGGTGAGAAACATATAGACTACCTTATAAGGGTGGCTGCATCCAGAACATCAAACATCTAAATTAATCCTCTAACTCATATAAATATCCTCATCAGACGCAAACAAAACACATATCTTTAAATTGCCATACTAAAGTGCACTTTACACATTTTATCCCTGCACTGGTACTCCAGTGTCTTATATTTCAGTTTCATATTTATCACCATATATCTACACTTTCAGCACCATGTTTTCACTACGCTGGAACTCCAGTGTTTAAAATATTTTTCTTCTTCTTCTTTTTTATTATGTTCTTTTAAATTTTTATATCTATTATTATCTCATATATAATTTTTATCTCAAAGCATTAAGAAACCACACATACCCGTTCTAAGGAAACTCGCGCGCGCTATAATCACTCTTTACCAACTCCAAATCCCAAACTCTTGTACAGACGGGAGCTGGACACCGACAGCGGAACACCTAGCCTCTGGGGTGGAGCATCCTTTGACAACAATAATTGCAAAACGTAAAAATAAATGGTCTTAAACCAAGAGCTCACCCGCTCTCGGTTGCCGGCTCCTGATGCAAGATGCATCAATAAACAATATTATGTAATGTATAGGGCGTGCGAGCTCCAAAAACTTCTCACTCATAGATCCTGGAGCCCGGGATCCGGTACATGCTAGATCACCACACATTACAGCATATCACCTAAAATTGTAATACAAACAATATGTAACGGAAGATATTTATTCACGTGGAAAAATGTATAGCATTGTACTGTCTACAAATGTAATGTAATGTAACTCAATTTATTAACTATGTTATTTAATCTTGTATTGTTTTCTTTTTATTTTCAGTCTTATGTATCTGCAATTATCAATAAAATAGTAGTGCACAACGATAACGGGGGAACCGTAATTCGAGCAAAAGACGTCCCAGTTTATTGCAGAGGCACTGGGACAAGCGTATGCCCTCGAATGCATACGGGTGGAGGTTTGGTTGTCCAGAAATTCATCACCCTCGGCGTTGAAACGACGCAAAAGTTCTTCACACGCGTCGACGCGACGATCTTTCAATTCAGCGGTCAACTGACCTGGGACCCATCTTGCCGATACCTTATTGAAATTCAGAACATTATGCACAATGTGTTGAGCTGAACCAAAGCTCATATTCAATATTGTTCCGATTTCTTTCAGGGTAATACGCCTGTTGTCCTTTACAAGCTGTTCCACTAGCGCAATATTGTCGTCGGTCACTACGCGGTGAGCCTGTCCCGGTCGAGGAGCATCCTCCACAGATGTTACGCCACTTTTAAACTTCCTACACCACTCGTATACTTGCTGCAGGGACAAACACGAATCACCATACTTTACTGCCATCCTGCGGTGAATTTAAATTGGTTTCATACCTTCACTACTCAAAAACCGGATCACCGAACGCTGTTCTAATGCGCTGCATGTGGACAGTGGGGCGGCCATCTTGAAACTGCTCCTGTGCTGGCGCTTGTTTGACTAGACTCTTCTGCCACCTACTGAAGAAAGAGAATACTGTTAGAAACAATATTGCCAACTTTCATAGCAATACCACAACGTTTGAAATTTATAATAAACTTTTAAGGTTTTCATTTGATCCTCCTCGTATATGAAGAAATTAGAATGTAGAAATGCTCATGAGTGTCGTCGCAGAGCAAGCTGTCCTTTTTCCCACAATTGACGCATGCGCAGCATGCACCGCATGCGTTCACGAGACGCCTCTGCTGCTGGCATTGGCAGCATATCAAAATCATGTGATTCACGTTGAATTGTTGAGAATTAAACTATGGGCGCAAGCATTATGAAAGGAGTTTCGCATTGTACTATTCTACTGTTAGTTGCTCGAGAATATTATTCAAGGAGTAGGTGGTGTGTCCTCTCTGAATAACAAGGTAAATGTTAAAATGTAATTTATATAATTTATGTCATATCGATTTGTTACATTTTTTTATGTAACTATCATTTAATTAATACTCCATGAAGCCGTTAATTGTAAAAATAGTAATACAGAAAATAATGATTTATTTTCATTCTTGACAAACGGTATGGGGGGTGGCAGAGCTTGTTTGGCCTAGGGGCGGCAAAGAGGTAAATCCGGCCCAGTGAGGAAGTATTATTTTACGACTAGATGCCGAAGAGTTTATAGGTGAGGAAGAAGAGGGAGAAATTTGGGATACATCATCGGACCAACAGGAGTAGACATAGGAATTGTAGCTTACCTGGTGACGTGATTCGAACAAGTGTTCTCGGGTTACCAGCCAGGATAACTCGATGTTGGGTTTCAATATTTCGAGCACATAGATTGCTCTCATCATCACGGCATATGATAAGAGCAATTCCCTGATTCCCTGATGATGAGAGAACAATGTATGCGCTCGAAACGTTGGAAGCCAACACCGACTTAACCTGGCTGGTAACCAGAGAACACTTGTTCGAAGCAGTAGACATGTTTCAGACGCACTGAGCAATCGTAATAAGTTTGCATGTTGCAGACCTATGAAATATCTTAAATTTATTACACCCTCAGAAAATATTTAACTACAGGCTTCTCTGTCGTTGAAACATTCGACACTAGCGCCACCAATTACAGGCGGAAGTACAAATTTGGCGGTGAATGAATCTCTCATTCTCACCTAGGACTCTCGGATCCCTGTCTTATCTCCAAAACAGAGAAGGAGATTGAAAATTAGGTTCGTTAGGCAAATATATGTGTGGCAAATAACGTCCCACCTTTGACAAGAAACTAAAGCATATGTCCTAAAAATAAAAGACTGTCACTTGCATATTTATGAAATCTTGAGAAATTCATATTCGTTAACTTCGTTACGTCTTACTTTCCATTCCTAATTGCCAAGGAAGAGACAAGTCATGAGAGAGTCAGCATAACTTTTAAGATAAGCCATATGTGGACCTCCCATCAATGCTAGTACATGAGGCACTGTAACGAGGGCTGTTAGGGATAAATAACTCATAACAAATTATAATTTCAAGGTAAATGTGAACAGACATTACTAAATAAACATATCTGAACTAAACAGACTTTTCCATCTTTTGGGTTAGTTTCGTTGGCTATGTGTCAAAGGTCTCAACTGTCCGCTAGGAGCGCTGCAGCTGCCGAATGTGTGAAACCGCATCGGTACAGGAGAAAGCATGGTGTATTTTTGGTGCCTGAACATGATTCCATTGAGAATACATTAAGGGCAGAATGTATACGACACCTATGGACGCATCATACAAGTAGTTGTAGCACTCCAAACGTTAACCAACGTTTGGCGGGAGATTGAATACCGATTGGACATTTTACGTGTCAGTGGAGGTGTCCATATTGAAGTGCCTATAGTGAAGACTTCATTCCAGTTATGTTTATGTGTGTTGTTGTTTACAATCTGGTATTTACATCTCATAAAGTTATAAGAAGATGAAATCAAGGTAATCATTTTGGGACTAGTCCTTCACAGAGGCCAGCATCTCCGCTCATTCCCGGGTTCGATACCCGGTGGAGGCACATAGTGGTTCGGATTCCACTTTAAACTGTAGGTCCAGTCCCGAATAGCCTTACTGTGCATAAAGTGGACTTAGAACACCAATTCAATCAATCTTCGCTCATTCATTTCTAATCAAGGCATTCTGTCAGTTTTATTGTGAAACCTATCCTAAATTTCATTATTAAGGATCTTGTCTTTGTATTTTGTATTTTTCCTTATTTTGCGTCGCTTTACTGGCTCCATGGGCTAATTGCGACGACAATGATGCACCTACAGTGGAGAGATCGTATTCGCTCGACCATCGAGTAGGCTCGTGCACATCCTAAACTACAAACGCACCCAAAAATTCCAATTTCAGTCAAAGAATAAGAGCGAGTCTCTCCTTCCCTGCAGGAATAATTGACCTTCTAAACCTGAATACCAATCAGGGCGATTACAAGGATTACCATATATTTTTATTCCCCAGCATCACGATCTAATAGTCGACTTAAGCAGGAACTCATCCGAGGAATGAATTTTTTCGCATCTACGTCAACTTTCGAAAGATATATGCGCATAGATTTTTGGGAAGTAGCCACTTAGCAGCATGCTCTCACTCTAAACCCAAAACTCTTTAACGAAGGTTTTCTGTTCTGTCGATCAATAAAAAGAGTGGAGAATGGTTGGTGTCTATTCCCAGCCATCTTCCTCCCCTCGCCACTCCATAAAATCCCCCCCTCCGGCTCTAGCTCACTTAATCCGCTTTTACATTACTTTTCCATTACAGGCTCTTCTTAACTCCCCTCCTCTGGCGTCGAAGTTAAGCCCTGTAGACCAGCGACTAAATTTACTCGTTTTCCTCTCAGAGATTTTTTGAGGATTTGGTTCATATTTTATTGTAAAAATAAAGCATTTTAAAATAATAAAGTAACAAAAGTTTGTACACTTTGAATCGAAATGAACACAAAAAATCACTAAAATTAAAGTTTGTGGCACAATAGCCCTTGTAAGGGCCTCAACCACTAAGCGCCCTTAATTGTGTGAAGCGTGGTTAAACGCATCAAGTCCCACCGCCGCTAAATGAGACACTGTTGCTAGTTGCCACCAAGGATCGAACCCGGAACCCTCACGCAAAAGGCAAGAGTTTCAACAGTTCGGCAGTTTCCTGACAAAGTGAGAAATATATATCTTAGGTGCGAACTAAGTTGTATCCACAAATATAAAATGGCACAGAGACAGCACAATAATCAGCAATGTTGCTATCTCTTGTACGTTAATCCTAAAACAGGAAGTTTCACTGTGCAGAATACTTTTTCATGTTTTCATAAAATGTGCCACACTTCCTTCTCGACGCCAAAATCGATTTTTATGCACCCTTACGTCTCTGTTGGCAACACTGTTGTTTACAACGTTCTTCGTTTGTTGAAACAAGTTGACCGAGTTCACTCAATATGAACACCATACCGGCGTTTTAAGATATCTAATCCTTATGACACTTTGATCAGTGGTAGACAAAACTAAAATTAATTCAGCCGTCAGCCCCTTTTCCTCAGAAGCAAACATTTATAATCCAACTTAGATAAGCTGTGAACTGTCATATATAAAAATTAAATTATTAATTAATACAAGATTGGGTTAAAAGTAAGTCATTCTTGTAAAGTAGAGACCTTCCTAAAGAAGTGTGAACTAGTAACAGCATGAGTAACTATTCAATACATTATAATATATAGTTGACTCTGCATTCTGCAACGTCCCACCACACTCTAAACACTTCAATTAGGAGGACGGCAAAAGTCTACCCATAAATGCTAACTTCTTACCAGTCGTTGAACACAGATTCTAGATATCTCAGGGCTTGCTGGGTAAAACGTGAACAACAGCTTTATATATATATGTTTATTATAAATTTATAGTAAGAAAGTCTGTTAGCACACTAGTCTTTAACCTTTATCACTTAAGTGCATTTACATTTACCATACACGTGCATTCACCACTTCTGGATTCAAAAGGGGGGAAGGGACCATTCAATTTATTCCTCGCAGTAAGGCGCCAGGGGGAGTATAGGGACCTAATTTTATTTAGGGCGCTGTTCGCTGCTGACGTCACGGACTCCCCTGTAAGAGAAAGTAGTATGTGCGCGGTGCCCCCAACCACAGCTAGGAACTGGCCGTAGCCAGCCGGCACCTCCGACAAGCGGGCGCTGGGTAAAGGATTTAAGGATGCCGCGACACCCCCGGCGTCAGCTAGGAATCGGCAAGCCGACCGGTGTCTCCTGTACAAGGGCGGCAGGTTAGGAAGGAGGTCTAGGTGCTCCTAGACAAGCCAGACAGGTAGAACCTGGCACCTAGACCGGGTAGTTAGGTTGCTGCTAGGCTCTTCTTCTTCTTTCTTCCTCCTTCCTTCCTTCCTTCTGGGATGGCTGCTAGGCTTCTGGCTGGATGGCCGGTTTTTCCCAGGATGTTTGCCAGTTGACATCCGGGAGCCAACTGAACTCCGGCCTCGCTGCGCTGGGTTTTATACTCGCGGTGGCGCATGGGTGGTGAAAATTTTAACTACAAGTACGCGTTGCTAACTCATTTTTTTACATATTGCAAACTTCATACTGAGGAATATCAAGGTTTTGACATTGAGAAATCACTAGTGGGAAAATCACTAGATGCACGGGACAATATAAACTAAAACTGTGTGCATTCAGATAATACAATTAATAATGAGCCTCGCAGGACTCTGCTATTCTAAACAACACGTTGAAAAATGTAAATGACAATAATTGATATCATTAAAAAGAATATAGCGACCACGCAGGGTCTAATAATGAGTGAAGCTCGTAAACGTAGAGGTGGAACCGTTAACGTTTACTGAATACATTTAAAGCGTTCGCCTTGCAGGGACATTCCGCTTAACTCTTTCATCCGATTAAAGAGAATATAGCGACCACGCAAGGTCTAATAATAATTAAATGGCGACCAAGCAGGGTCGTTACAATTCTCGCAGCTGATTTTAAAATTCGGCCAGCAACAGTGCAAAAAAAAGTGTTAAAAAACAAAACATACTGTGCTTGTTACTTTATTTAAGCAAAGGAAATGGAAATTGCCGTAAGGGAACTCGAAATTTAAAAAAAAAAATTCAGGAGCCAGGTGAATATTTTCGCGCGCCCTTTATCTTTATACCCTTGGCACACACACACACATAGGCCTATATATATATATATATATATATATATATATATATATATATATATATATATATATATATATATGGGGTGAGTTATGGATGAGTGTTATTTATAACGTCGCTTTTCTGCCACATTTTTCATGATTAGATAAAACTGATGAAAGGACGCTCACAAGTTCAGAAGAAACATCCATGCCAAGCCCGGAACTCGAACCCGGGAACTTCGGTGGCGATGTCGAAAGTCGACCACTTAACAGGCTCTTTTTTTAGGAAAACCGCTAAGCTGCAATTAATTCCATCACAATATATCTCATATCAATTTTTCCTAACTCTCTAATTTTTCATACAGTGCAAAGAAACACAAATATCCATATCTTATTCAGCATTCGAAGAACGGACATCTGCGTCGTTGCTACGCTGAGTACTCAGCTATTATAGCCAATTCGCTCTGCCACCGAGACACACACACACAGATATATGGGAGGAAGGAGTTCTGTTGTACAACTCGAAATAGATGCGTATAATATATTTTTCGCTAGCCAGATTCTTCTATGTGGATCTTCACAATAATGTAGTTCTTCCCCTGAAAATTACACTAACAGTAACATGTGCAATAAATGTGATAGTAGGCAATATTTCGCTGACTTAATATTTGCCCAGTGTTTGAAATTCATCTTTTGTATTGCATGCACGTCAGCAATCAAAGTACAGAGCAGATATGTCCTCTCAACTAATTGCAGTTCAACTCTCCGAGGGGTCTCTCCTGTGCCATTGAGAAAACATCCCCTTCCGGCAACTAATCAAGTAACCCCTTGTAAGACAATTAAGTATTGCACAATGGACCCAATCCTCCTGCACATTTCTGATCCTCTTGCTTGCATTCTTTTGGTTGACAAAATCCAATTTGCGGCGTTAATTGTCTCTTTTCAACGTCTAACGACTGATTACTTCCATAGGAGGGTATTTTGTAATTGTGTTTCCTTCTTCGTATTCGTTTTGTGGATACTTTTGTTCATAGAACAATGGATTTTTGTTTGTGAATCTGGATCGCAGTCAGCAATATAAGGGACTAAACATTCAGGGTCTAGCAATCACCAATTATAACAATGGCAGAAGAAGCTGTAACGAGTCTGTGGACATATCGTACTTTGTAACGTCCAAGGACGTCGGTAGTATTCCCTATTCCAACTTTCCTGAACACAAACATTTCCAAAATTTCACATATTTGTTTCATTCCATCAAAATTTATAAGCAGGGAAAGGATTTTAAGGTGAAAATTATGGTCGGGAAAGGGGAAAAAAAGGTTCTGAAAATGTTTTAAAAAATGTGCAAAAAGAGGTGCTGATAAAATGCCTTCATTCAATGCTCTCTTTTTCTGCGCCTTCTGTATAATGCGCGCGGACCGCATAGTGATTCCGCCGAATAGGTTTTGTTGAAGTTTGTGTTTCTCTCGCGGGTTTTGCTATATTATCTTGGGAACTATTGGAGCTGCAATGATTATACTATTATACCATTTTGGAGCTCTCGCTCTGCTCTACAAAATGAGACTATCGGATTTTATATAGCTGCTGAAGAAGAGTGAACGTCATTTAGTTTTGTGTCCAATTTTTTAACAAAACATTAAAGAAAAGAATGGAAAAGATATTGAAGCATCAAAGAGGGGGTAAAAACGGGATAAATGTGCTAATCTCACGAAAAGGTGCAAAAAGGTGCAACAAAGTGTGTTCATTTTCATTGATTTCATGTCCTAAAATACATATTTCAAACCATCGGTATGAAAACAGCTATATTTTTGGAAAGGTGTTGCATCTTAAAATCCGTTTCCTATTTATAAGTACTGGTGATCTCCATAGGGCATTTGTGCAATCTTTCCTAGTTGTCTGCAACTCGAGCCAATAATAATTAACATACCAAAAACAAGCTTTAAATGATCAGTAGATACTCATATCCTGTAACAGTATTACAAGATTCATACGGTATTAGTCATGCATATCTATATATAGTCCTAAAAGATGGAGACACTCAAACACTTCAATCATTTAATGGTTAGATTACATTTTTTGTAACTCTAGACAAGATTTTTTAATATGTAATGTTAGAAAAATTGTAGATAAAAAGATGGTAAATACTTAAAATAATAAATTACTTAAAAAATATTTTATAACTTAATGAAGGAATTGACAACACTAAACTCTAACTTGACTTTATACAAGAAAGATTCCGGCTTTCTTTGTATCTTAAACAGAGATTAATACTGTGGAAAAATCGGATATATATTTTTTTAGTAAGTTAATGAATGCTTAACATTTCTGGCTCATGTAATTGTAGATTTTTCCTTTCGAAATAATCTTTCAATAATTATTGAATCCCTTGTGAGAACTTACGTGGAATTACTTAGAAACAATTAATGAATAACCATATACGTATATGCCCAAGCAATAAAAACAAAACGTTTACAAAATGGAGGTCTTCTTGTTAAATAATTTGATGAACCTGGTTTACATCGTAAACACCAGGTAAACGCGTGGTGAATTCCAAGCTATTGTAATATCACTTGTGGTGCATACATTTAAAATTCTGCATAAAATATTATTTTTTAAAGGAACCAGAATATTACTTCATTTTACTTGAATTAACATGTAACTCTGTCTTTACTATATGTTGTGTAAGGTGCTGCCACCTAGGCAATCAAAGCTGCACTATGCCAGTGCCAGGAGCAGTACGTCCTCCGACCCACACCGGAATACCACGCTTATCTCTTGCTCCGGCTAGCACGGCAAACACTACATATACTATGGTACACTATATAGGCTAATCTATGTATCAATTATGTAAAATCAATTGTGTTTGATTAGGAACTGTGACCTTGATTTTGTCACCAATTGTCACTAACATACATTATTAAGTATTTTCACTTGCACATACATAGTAATTGTAGTTTTCATCTCAACATCTGACACAGAATTCGTAATATATCATCTTTACGAACCAGTATGTTTTTCCTGATATTTAGATCAAAATAAGTGACGATCAGTGTGTCATTTTTAATTCAAAATGACTACTTTTATTAAAAGATTGTGTAATCAAACTGTAAAGTGATTGCGTAGCTATCACTGAGATTTATATTACATATTCATAGCATGCTCGACGTGTCAATGCGAAGAAACTAACAATATTTTCCCAACTCGACTCTCTTTGAGCTACAGCTTAACTCTCACGCAACAGCTTTCGTCGCCATGATGGTCTTTGAAGTTTTACATCAAGTTTTCACTGAAAATAGAACTACTCGATTTTTCTTTCTATCTCTTATTCCTTCCTCTGTTTCTCAATCTCTTTAATCCTATGTTTCACTGCCTCTCTATTATTTTCTTTCTTTCTCTGCTTCTCTGTATCATTCTTTATCTCCCTTCTTCCTTCTCTATCTCTCTATTTCCTTCTTTCTTCCTCTCGTTCCCTATCTCTTTCTTCCTCTGGTTTCTCTATCGCGTTCTATCTTCGTCAGCTTCTCTGTCTCCTCCTTACTCAGCTTTCATCTTCCTTTATTTCTCTCTCCTTCTCTTTCTCTACATTTCCTTCCACTCACTACTTTCTGCTAATTTCTTCTCATGTTCTCTGTCTTCCTTTTACCTTTTACCCTTTACCTTTCTCTGTGTGTTTGTATGTGTGCGATATCTACTTATATAGTGGGAGTGATTCTTCCTCTATTCTAAATCATTCTGAAGATAGGTTCATTTAGGCTATTTTGGTGGGGAGAATGATGGCCTAAGACTATTTGACTGTAGGCTAGAGCCCACTCCCTCCCTCTTGGCGGTTGCGCTCCTACTGCCATCGTCACACACTACTTGTTTTTACAACCAACCTGTACTATTGTCATTTGTAATTAATCCTTATAATAATTAATGCTGTTCATTGTCATTGAAATGAAATTACATATACGTGGGTTAGAAATTTAATAGTGGCAACACTGCTGTATATACGCCATGAAACGGAACCGGTGTTTCTCACTTATACCACATGTTAGTATGATACCTAAGCTACCCCCCCCCCCCCCCCCAGTAAATGGACTCTTCCTTCCAACACTAGGCGCATGCGCAGTGACTAGTATCGTTGGAGTTGGCGGTCTGAACTGTGAAAGTTCTGGTGATTCTTGCCGTACTTCCAGGACAGACCGACCGTCAATGCGTATTATTACTGGTCATTTTTGGAACATAGTCTGCTACCTGCATTGCGAAAGAAGAGGGAACACTTTCTGCTGAATCCTCCCATCATTTTGCAAGACAATGTTCGGGCGCATGTAGCGCAACCTGTGGCTGATTTGTTAGCTCGATGGGGCTGGCGGATGCTCTACTCGTCCCAGTGACTTGGATTTGATCCCTAAGATGAAGCTTCCGAACTGTTCTAGGGATTCTTCAGGCAATAGACCGCTCCATTCAAATCATCAACAGAACAGGGACATCTACAGAAATTCTACGATTTCTACATCGCTGGCAACGGTTGTACACAATGCTGGTGACTACATCGAAGAGCTATAAAAGTTTCACAGGGTCTCTCTTTTGTATCATTTGAGAATAAATAGTTGCCACTATTAAATTTCCAACCCACATACTCGTACATGATTACCACTTTTCATGGTAACCATTTCTAGGCTGGCTGTGGTACCCCCCCCCCCCCCTTTTGCAGTTCAGGTTCTTATACATGGGAATGTAGTGTGACCATTTATTCCTAAAAGCACATACTTAAACCGTTGGAGTTACTGTGTATCCCACTATATTAATATACTTTAATATTTGGTCTACCATATTTTAGATTTGTTCTCCTGGTTTGAGATGTGGCAAGTCATGTGACATCTACTGTCTATTTTGTTATTTCTTCTGTTTCTCTCTAGTTCTTTCTTCCAACCTCTGCTTCTCTATTTCTTTCTTTCTCTTCATGTTCTTTGCCTATCTCTTTCTTCCCTCTGTTTCCTTTTCTCTCTATTTCCTTGTTTTATTCTCTACTTCTCTATCACTTTCTTCTATTTTTATTTCTTTTTCTTCTCTGCTTTTCTGTTTCTTTATTCCCCTAGTTCTAACTTGCCTTATTTCTCTTGCTTTCTGCCTCTGAAATAATCACTGAGGAGGGTGACGCTTGCATTGGTTAGCTATGCACTCTTTCCTTAGCATACTAAATTTTTTAACGTTTTCACACTGTCAGTGGTTATCATGAATCTGTGCGCATGGCTGCATAGGTATGCAATGAAAACTGTATTTTTTCAAGAATTCATAGCATCGAAACGAAGGTTCGACGAGCAAAGCGTTTCATAAAAGTTGTTCGTCTTCGTCTTCTCAACAATCAACTGAACGATGAGTGGTTCTCAGAGCTTAATTTATATTGCTGTAGTTGCGTAGTATATTGTAAGGGTTTTGATCCATCACATTTTGTTCATGAGTTTCATTTACTGTTTACATAGTGCTAAGTAACCTTAAAAATTAAGAGATGGATAAGTTCCTTAAAATTGTATTCTTCAAAGTTTAAAAAAAATTGTATAAAAGATAAATTTGCGTTTGTCACTATACATATAGTTTGAGTACAAGTGGCTATATTAAATTACATTCATTTTCCAATTACAATAGCACAGCTCTAGGCAAGCCTCGAGCCCAGACAATATATACACACTAGTCTAGTCTTTTTAAAAACATCTGACTCTCAACTACAATCCAATATACTAGGTTCGATTGGATATAGTGTTTATATATTTCCGTTATTAAGTTTAGATTCCTCACTTAATTTGCGTTATGTTGACGCGATTTGCGTTAATCGAGACCATCGACACATGTGCGCATGCGCTAATTGGACGAGTCCAGTAGCAAAATGGGGGTGCCAGCTGAAAGAGAAACGCAAACGAAGATGCAGGTGGTGTGAATATCGTCTGCTTCTGAGGGAACACTGAAGTTTCATGATGGCATCGCCTTAGTTAAAAGCGAACAATAAATAACAACCAAGCTCACACAAAAGAAAGAGTGATCTGAAAACCCACAGTGAAGTTTCGTGCATGTTTATATACCTGCCTCTCACTTCGCGTTTGGAATCGTCCACCAGAGCTACTGTCCGACCACGAAAGACAAGATTAGCTCGAGAGGACACATCTATACGCGAAAAGAGAGGTAGGTAGACACATGAACGAAACAACGCCTGTAGGTTTAAATTATTATTTCGTTTGCATTCGTTGGGTTGTTTTGTTTTTTATCGCTCGGTTTGTTGTGCTTCTGATAGTTTCTGCAAACTCTTAACCCTTCTCTTAACTTATTTCTAAACCTGTATCTATTATCCGTTCCACCCCTATTTTGCCACTGGACTCGCCCAGTCAGCGCATGCGCATTTTCGTCAATGGTCACGACTAAGGCAAGCTGAGTACAGACACATCTTTTGCGGTTGAACAGCTAGCATGTTCAACAGTTACAATAAATAATTGTTTTCCTTTGTCGAAGTGGTTACTATGGAGTTAATTCCACACATTTCTGTTCCAATTATCTCGCCAGCTTAGGCTAAATCTCTTTTGATTCCCTGCGAATGAAGTAGAAGCTTCAACAAGCCGGGATAATACCAGGTGAGAGGGAGTTTGTAGGATTACAAAGGCTGAAAAACCTTAGAGTGTGTCTTGAAACGTGTTCATTCAGAGGTGAAAATGAAATACAGTTCCACTCATTTCACCAAAGAGGTAGAAAAAATTATTAACAATATAATGTTTAATTTGGCTCTTATTTTTCTCTATTTTAAATCAGCATATTTAAATATTGTTGCAATCGATATACAATACTTCATTTTCGTACCACTTTCCCACTCTAAATTGCTAGGTTTGAAATTATTGAGGATTTCTGTGAACACACTTTCGTAAAATTGTTTAAGCTAAAATAATTCATGCATCAGATTTTTTTTTTTCCCACGCCGTTCAGCTATACGAAACCTTATATGTATACTTAAAGATAAATTGAGAATTCCCTAAATTTCCCACTTTTTTCTTTTCTTTAATTTTCGTTATTAAGCGTCCCTTTTATGCCACTTTTAGTTAATCGCGACGAATTGAATTTTATGCATTGCATCTCTTATACTAATCATCATAGGAACTTGATCATTCTTTGAATCCATGTGATCAATATAAAAGGTCTTCGGCATTTTTCTCTGTGTTCTCATAATTGCAGAATAAAATTTAAAATACTCTAATTGAATTGAAATAATAATTCTTGTTACTGAAAAAAATATCAATAAAATATTCAATGAAAATGTATTTGGAATATTTAAAAGTTTATTTCTCAAATGCCAAATAACGACGGTCGTGAATCTACAATATAGTTAGATTTAAAAAATATAAAAAGTAACCAAGATTATTATAATCACCAATAGAAATAAGGCGTTCGTTTGTATTTATTAATATCTCGAAACACGACACGTTAGTGCTAAATTTCAGGATTTGTAACAAATACGTGGTTCGAATTGTTAGCGCACAAACACTGTCTCTAGTATTGTTGCCAGCCCTCGTAGCGGAGTGGTTAGCACAGGGGTCCCGGGTTCGAATTCAGGTCTGGACATGGATGTTTGTGAGTGTCCATTCATCAATTTCATCATGTCATCACTCATCCCCATCTTCGAAAATTAGCCAAAAGTGGCACAAAAAAGCGAAGTAAAATAAAGCAAATCAATCAATCAGTGCAGTATTGTTATGTACGTATTTGTTCAATAATAACACATTTCTGTCCGACAATGACAAAGTTATTAATTTTTAATTTTCTTTTTTGTTGCCATAGAAATAGTTCTATGGACTTTGATACTGGAAATTTCATTAGAAGAGTGTCTATTTGTCTTTCACAGAATTTCGTTTCTTCATTATGAACATTAGAACGGTAAGAGAATATTCACATGTGACTCAAATTTTAAGTTGTAAATAGTTATTTATGTACAGTTTAGTTCTTAAGTAACTTCGATTACAAAAGGTAACAATTTATAACAGATTGTTTTAGAACAGTAGAAATTTCTTTTGAAATAGGTTTATCGTAGTTTGATGAATAATTCTTCAATCTGGAAGTATATTTTCTTGTTTTGGTAGGTTTTAATAGCTTTAAAGTAACGATTCTCAGTGGAGGAATGTATAACAAACCGAGCTGAGAAGGTAATTATTCCTTGATTCAAATTTTATGTAAAGTATGGTGAATTCTATCAATTTATAATCTCATTTATTTCATAAATTTACATTATTGTTATGTAGTATTTATCGCTTTGCACACACTAACACGACTAGAACTTTAAACAGCTGTTTGTGATTTCTTCGTTATTGTTTTTAATTAGATACAATTTAGCAACTAACTGCTTCATATTATTAATATAGTTCAACGATTCATCTTTTTATGATTTGATTGGAACCTCTAACACAATGGTCTCAATGGCCTCTCTGCCTATACTTACTGACTATCTACAGACCAGACTATATTCTTGCTTGCCTGAGTGTATAAAAAAGTATTCGGAACCATAACAGAACTAGTTGTGATGTAATTTTGAATGGAAATACATCAACTTTGACTAGCGTTGTGAAATAGTACCGAATTCTGCCACAGGCAAACAGAAGGTTTTGTTATTTACAAAATACTATGAAAATTTGGAAGGGTAGATTTTCCAATCTAAGTATTATTCATAGCTCATCCTCTAAAAAATTTAGAACACACAGAGTTCAGTCTCACACACGAGGACCATATGCAAAATCTACAGCGAAGCTCTATTGCTGGGGACATGAGTAACGGGGCACTGCACGGGTCATATATTCAACAGAGAGACCGCATCATTCACAGTGAAGGCTCCGAACACACGTGTTAGCAGAGAGGTGAGGCCAGGATCAAAGATGGAAAGCAAGGAGCCATGGATTCAATTTCGTGCGGAGAAACCAAAATCCAAGATTTACGATGCGAGATGAAAGATGGCGGACCATAAATATCCAAAGTTATATCGACAATTTCCTCGTTTGAGAGAATGCGCGGGAAACAGAGACTGCTTCCCGATTTCTTCGTGTTTTACTAGTCCCTTCTCCCCTTTCCTTGGCTTTCCTTTCATTTCTTTTCCTATATTTTACATGTCTTTCCAAAGAATTTTACATATTAATTGCTTTAACTAGGATGTTCCAAGGGTATACAGCAAATTATGGCATTTTGCAGAAGTGGTTGTTTCAATGTATATGAATCCGCTTGTGGGGAGTTTGAAAATCTAGATTTCATAACCAAAATTGAATAAAATCATTTCAAGAAGGATAATGCATATTAAAGCACATCTCCATGAAAATTGATGAGAAAACTTTGTGATTTTTTGTTTGTGTGCGTGTCTTTTTGTATGTATTTGTAAAAATTAAAATTAAAAGTCGTCACGAATCATCACATCACACATGCAACTAAGTATTCCCACAGCATGTTCAATGAACATGTGAGTTATGCCAATAGCCGAGATATTTCGTTCCCCGAAGATGAAAGCTACGACAGTTCTCGGAAGATTCCACTTATGACCGATTAGTTTTGGTCAAGCAGAGATTCTGGATAGGACGGAAGGGTGTTTGGTTTCAAGGAGCGTATCTGCGTATTTAGTTTCGAGTGTTGAGCAACGCTCCTACGAATAGTGAAACCAAAACAACCAGAACAATGGGTTCGACATTCCTTTGTGTGGAACCAGGAGCTGTTGCTAGGCTGTTACCATTGGTGGACATACAGTGGTGTGATTTTTTAACTCCAATTACAGTCTTGTGGGTGCAATGGCGTTAGTGATGGTAAAGTACGTGGACAGTCCAGATCCAGAGAAAGAATGTGACTCTCGTGACGGTTGATTTCCGCGGTCGACAAAAGTCCAGCTCCAGACTCAGAGAAGTAACCCTCGCGAAGGTTTATTTCCGCGGTTGACAATAGTCCATTTCGAGGCACAGAAAATGTAACACTCGTGACGATTGACTTCCTCGTTTGGCTATATTTCCATCCGTCGTCGCGACGCGAAACGACAGTAAAAAGATGTGACACGCGAAAAAGAGACAATTTATGCGCCAGTAAGGCCGTAGATAAAAACGCGAGTGAACGGATAAGTATAAGCAACTTTACTCAACTTAGTCATTGGATGTGATTTCTGCCAGCATATATTTCTCCCTCTCTCTGAGATATAAAGAAGAACTGAAGAAGAAAACAGTGTAAGAAGAAAAGTTTATTTTTGGAAGTGTAAAGATGTGTAAGACCACCCTTGACTCTAAAGTCTGTAGTGATTGTTGGATACGAGGATATGGGAAAAAAATAGTAATAGTTCTTATTTGTAGCTTATTTTCTGCTTTGTCACGTTTGTTCGTTAGTTACTGTTCATTAACTAACTTAAGACTTACGAGTGACTGATCTGTCTGATACTGTAAACACAGAGCTCGTAAGCCGAATCAGGTCAGTAGATTCAAAGCAACCGTAAACATACGGAATAGTCTAAATTCGAAAACTTAACTACGTAAAAACAAAAAAAAGCGATTGTACACTCCATGAAGATGAGAGCTTTACCAGTTCTCGGAATATTTCGTTCCCTGAACATAAGTTGTCGGAAATATCAGTTCTCTGAAGATGAAAGCTTTGCCAGTTCTAAGAAGATTTCCTTTCTTGATGTTGCAACCTTTGTGGGTTCTTCAAAGATTATATTCCTGAAGATAGGAGCGCCTCACAATTCTACAAAGATTCCGTTATGTGTAGACGAGAGATACACAACACTACTCAGAAGATTGTGTTTCCTGAAAATATGAACTATCACAATTCCCAAAAGTTTCACCTTCACTGAAAACACTGAGGAAAGTTCAAGTTGAACACATGGAAGAAAAGGCGCTTAAGGCGTTTAACATTATAAAATGCCTCACAGTCAAGAAAAAGTGGAGAGCAGATCCTAGACTACTCCACATTGTTCACAAGCAAATACTAAAAACAAAAGAACTTCGTCAGTTGCCTAAAGATTTTGTTTCTTTTAGATGAGAGCTATGTCAGTTCCAGAAAGTTTCCGTTCGTTGAAGATGAGAGTTATGTCAGTTCTCGAAAGTTTCCGTTCGTTGAAGATGAGAGTTATGTCAGTTCTCGAAAGTTTCCGTTCGTTGAAGATGAGAGTTATGTCAGTTCTCGAAAGTTTCCGTTCGTTGAAGATGAGAGTTATGTCAGTTCTCGAAAGTTTCCGTTCGTTGAAGATGAGAGTTATGTCAGTTTCCGAAAGTTTCCGTTCGTTGAAGATGAGAGACATGTCAGATCCAGAAACTTTTCGTTCTTTGAAGATGAGAGCCATGTCAGATCCAGAGATTTTTCATTCGTTGAAGATGAGGGCTATGTCAGTTTTCGAAAGTTTCCGTTCGCTGAAGATGAGAGTTATGTCAGTTCTCGAAAGTTTCCGTTCGTTGAAGATGAGAGTTATGTCAGTTCTCGAAAGTTTCCGTTCGTTGAAGATGAGAGTTATGTCAGTTCTCGAAAGTTTCCGTTCGTTGAAGATGAGAGTTATGTCAGTTCTCGAAAGTTTCCGTTCGTTGAAGATGAGAGTTATGTCAGTTTCCGAAAGTTTCCGTTCGTTGAAGATGAGAGACATGTCAGATCCAGAAACTTTTCGTTCTTTGAAGATGAGAGCCATGTCAGATCCAGAGATTTTTCATTCGTTGAAGATGAGGGCTATGTCAGTTTTCGAAAGTTTCCGTTCGCTGAAGATGAGAGATACGTCATTTCCCGAAACTTACCGTTCGCTGAAGATGAGAGATATGTCAGTTCCCGAAAGGTGCCGTTCACTGAAGACGAGAGCTATGTCAGTTCCCGAAAGGTACCGTTCACTGAAGATGAGATGTATTTCAGTTCACGAATGTTTCCGTTCGCTGAAGATGAGAACTATGTCAGTTCCCGAAAGATACCCTTCGTTGAAGATGAGAGGTAGTTCAGTTCACAAAAGTTTCCGTTCGCTGAAGATGAGAACTATGTCAGTTTCAGAAAGTCCCCTTGCTCTGAAGATGAGATATATATGTCAGTTTCCGAAACTTTCCGTGTATTTAACTCAGCTGTTCAATCGGCAGCATGTGTTTGAATTCACTTAGACCAGTGTCTCTTACAGTTTTGAGTTGTTATCTTATCTAAGCTAGCAAAAAGTTGAGAAAAAAGTATGTTTCTGGTCATTCCTTAAACGCTTAATTTTACTGAAGCAACAATATAAGTCGTCATCTGTCCCTATTCAGGGTAAAAAGATCAATACAATCTTTATCATCCTTGCTAATGTCATGTCATCTTCGTCTTGAACTTTCACGGGTCTCCTATAGCACTAAGTACCAAAATGTATTTGCAAACTTACAAATACAAGTTCAAGACTTGCAGTTAGGTTTACTTAATTTTTGAAAGTTTTCCCCGTAGCTAGCAGTAAATAACTAAAGTTTGGCAGAGAACGAGATGAGGGATGGCAATATTTTCTCATTTCCTATTCCATTGCAGCTACTTTTGGCGTCTTAACAACATATTTGAGGCAGCGAGCATCCTAGGAGGATTGCTTTAGAACATAAACTTAAACCCTTTGTTCATCCTCGCGTTCCTGTCGACACTCAGATGATTCCAATTTCCTTGCATTCCCACGTCTAATAATCCCCATCTCCTTGTTGCTTTTATTCACTTTCTCAGTGCAAGAGATGAATTCGGATGCTGCAACATTTATAATGCGAAGAGTCGTGACTTATTTGAATTTAAATAAATTTATCTCTCCCGATTCTCTCCCATTCCTTGGAGTCGAAGGCATCCTTGAAAAGTTGGTTCCACCCTCTGAGCGCAATAAGTGAGGAATCTGCATGAAAATGGGGAACCGAAAACATCTTCCTGGCAAGTTTTCGGGAAAGGGAGGAGGAGGTGATTAGATTTCCTGATGGAAAATTGGGATAACAGAACCATCTTCCAGGATTAGTGTTGATAGCTAAGGGACTTAGGAACTTTCGCCGTGTCTGTCTTGGAGGGGAACCAAGAAGCCTGAGACAATGCAAGAGGCATTAATATTTATTGAATGCTGTATGTCCAGATTCATTGTGAGATTAATTATTGGAATTGGATTGTGCAAAGGAGATGAAGTTCCCGTTCACGGAGCTCCAATTTTGTAGTTCTGCACTTTCCACCAAGTATATGGACTCGAGCAGCGTAAGTGATGGGCAAAATCAAGCGGCTCATCACGACAAGAATATTTTTGTTACATATTTTATATGGCTGAGCAGATAACAATGCCGATGTATAGGTATCGGAAAATATCGGTTCGAATTTATTTACCGATACTTTGCGGCATTTTCGTCTTTCACAGCGACCTCAAAAATGCTGCACGGCACTTCCGTGGAAATTTATGCTAAATTCGAACTTGCTTTAGTTTTGCACCAATTTTGAGGTAAAGAATTGGATTTTCGGATCACATAAAGTGTATTTTAATATTCTGATGTATTTTTCTATGTGTTAAAGTCGTAAATGTATGCATACATTTGGAGTAGAGTACTTACACACTAATATTGATCAATATTTTGAACAGCTTTAAATTACAGTAAAACCTCGTTAATCCGGACTATAAGTTGACCGGTTTAACGAAAGTCCGAACTAACTGAACTAACCTAAGAGAACAGTAGAAAGTGCATTAAAACTCCGTTTATATCAACAAAACAAGTTTATTATGGTGAATTTAAAGGGCATAGGCCTAAATACACTACACGGTACAGTACAAAGTCTGCGGGAAACAGAATTTCATCAGTGTTTGACTGCCTTTTCTTTGGGAAGTTCTCTTATTGACTTCTAGCCACATTTAAAACCTTGCATTCTGCTTTTTTTCGCCTTTTGCCTGTCCGGATTAAGCGAAGTCCGGCTCTTCGGGGTCAAGATTAACGAGGCTTTAGTGTATTCGAATTTTCAAGTATAGATATCGGTGGGAATCGGCAACAGTATCGGCATCGGTTTCGGTTCAGCTGGTTTCAGCTCAGCGGTAATATTTCATCTATGGCAATCTACATCATTGACGTGGTTATACGACTTCATATGACACGGAAATATCCTGCAACCAGCATGTTTTATGCTTATCATCAATTGAAGAGTCGGAGGGGGGGGGGCGAGTCAATTTTCTGTCAAAAGCGAAGTAGCGGTGTAATTTCCTGCCAACTGAATACAACATACATTCTTTCTTTTCATACATTTGACACTTTCATTCATCAAAGCATATCCCTTTTGCACCTTTTCATTTACATGTTCAGTGACGTTTTGCAATTGCAAATTCATTTTTCTGGAGTTCACGAAAGTTGACTTGCCTGTTTCTCCCTTGACCCTTCAATTATTGGCTTAATAAATTTCATCTCCTTATGTTAATGGAAGTCCCACTGTAGTTGTCAGATTTATCACTAATGAAAGTTAGTGAAAAGAAGAAACATTTGTCAAGAACTTTGTCCAGGTTTCTTGTAGTCCACTTTATGCACAGATAGGGTAATTGGAAAGTGGGCATGCGGTTTAAAGCAGGCTGGAAACCACTATGTGCCTCCATCAGGTATCGCACCGGAGACCCCTTGAATGGAAGGTCACAGCGTTACAACTGCGCCACCGTATTGAACATTTCGGTGCCTTTTGTACAATATGCCATAGTGTGGGTAGAAGAAATGTTCCATCATCAAGTGTTAACATTCCAATGGTACTTAAATCGATTATGTATGCGACGAATCTAAATTGAGATGCAATTTATATACGGTTGAATCATCTGTAACAAGAATAAATGAAGACTAAAATTGGTAAACGCTGTAAGTGCCACAATAATTCAAACACCGTTTTCCACGTTAAACTGTGAAATGTGCCATGCTTTATAATGTGGTAAACGTAAAATGTGGTTGGTAGCCCTCTAAGTAGTTCAAAGGGCGTGTAAAGAGGTCACTAGTGTGCACGTTCTTACGGGCTGATGAGCGGAACGATGCGATTTCCCAACACTTTCGCTTTTGGCACTTACAATGTTTACCACTTTTAGTCCTCAATTACTGTTTCTATAATTATAGTATGACTTAGTAAAACTCTTAATAACTCCAAATGTACGAGCTAAAACACTGATAATTTTTTATGAAACGAAATAATATTTCTTATTTTGGTTCTTTTATTTTGCGAAGTATGAAGTGTACATTATCAAAGATAATAAAATAATATTTGTGCTTGTGCTGCCATCTATTCTGTGGCGAAGAAATTAAATATTTTATGCTTTGGTCACTATTTTGAATTATTGACATTTTTAAATATATTCCATGTAGTATTTGTATAAGTGGCAATACAAAATACATTGTTCAATTATATAATGATGGGTTCACTCTAATTGGAACCATATTTAAATGGATCGGATAGCATTATGAAGTTTCGTTGAATTCCAGTTAACGTAAATTGCAACTAAATAAGCTTAGAACAGAATGTGTTGCCTTTGACCAAATGAATTGTCATATCTCTTCTGTATTGCATTTATTTATTTTAACTAGCAGTCAGGAACAGATTTAGTCCTGTTGCTAACTACCCTACGTTGAGTGCGTTCATTGAGGGAGTGAGTTTGTGTTTTTTAAGTTCACTTATGCACACTAATCGAGACTGTACGTATAGTTTAAAGTGGGGTTAGAATCACTATGTGTATCCACTGAGTATCAAATGCCTACGTCAAGATGCAACTTAATTATTTGTACATTTTACCTACTCCAGTAGGCACACAGTATCTGTGGATTCTATCCCCGCATCTCCACCACGTAACGTTCTGCTAGGAACGTGGGATCGAACCAAGAACCTTAACCATTCTGGTGGATGATGTAGCTCGCTTAATCATTCATCCTCATTATTTGAGCACTCATCCCTGGCAGATAGCTTGATGGTAAGGAGCGAGAGGTTAACTATACACGTTTAGAAATGGCAAAACACAAGCACTTGGATTTATGTACCTTCAATCAGGAGCGCCGACTTGTCAAAATTATTGGGGGGCTCTGATCACTGAAATAAATTAATGAATGACTCACTCCCTCCCTTTTTTAAGTTTCAGCCTCAGTGTTCGGAATCTCGTAAAAACCCATGAATTCCTCAAAAATATTAAAATTTTCATTTACAGTTCGAATCAGAATGTCAATTGTTCACGGATGGATGTCACAAGTTTTGTAAACCATAATAGCAAAATATTCCAGACTTTTAATATCTGCTACCATGGAGCGCAAAACAGATCTCCCTAATATATCAATGATCTCGTTCTGAATGTCATGTAAGAGCCATTTGTAGCCCAAACGTCCCATCTACTCTCCTAGTTCATGCACATCTTCTTTTGAAACTCTTTTTAGTTAAAATGTTAACAATACTCACAATTATATACTTAGTATATAATAATAAGTCATGTGTTTTGCTGTATCTGGTCATAGCCACCCCACCCAAAGTTGATGGTCTAGAACATTTCAAATGTGTTTTTAAAGTTAAGTTCATGTGGCACAATTCAGAGTAAACTTTACAAGAGAAGCAAAGTAATACATTAGATTCTCTTAAGCGAAATTATTTGGGGGCTCTGCCCCCACATCGTTAACATTGGGGGGGGGTCGAGCCCCTCCCCAAGCCCCATTGAGTAATCGCCTACGCCTTCAAGTCTAGATCAAAATGGTTGGAATAAGATAATACCTGTCTATCTCCGATGATGAAGTTCCCTGCTAGCAGCTCTTAGAATCAGTCCGTACTCGATCGCTCAATTTCCCCAGTTGCTTCTCGTTTCAAGACTCAAGACAAAGGGACCCCACAGTACCCGTTGCTCTCTAACTTAGTCCTTCTTCTGATCCCCTGGTCATTGTCCTGCAATATCTGTTGATCAGCATCTTAACTCCAATAATCCAGGAAGATTTGTTAATAACTGACATGACATTCTTTGAATGCCTGAGAGAGCAACGGCCGGTGATTGAGGTTTTGAATTCTGGCTTGATAAAATTCTCTATTTAGAGGAGATTGATACACTATTGTAGTCAATCAATGATAGAGAATAGATTAAATGCTATGTTTTTATTAAATCAATCCTCTCTGAGGAACATATTAACTTTCTTTACGTAGAAATGTGCATGTTCACACATAATTCTGCAGAATACTTCAGGATATATAACGGTTTCACCACAAGTTTCTTGAAATAAGGAGTAATGTAATTATTTACATTGTTTTACAGCTCTTGCACAGTCTTGGCGGACGCCCTACATGCTGGCAAGGGAAGTGGGAAGCGGGAAAGCGACCAATCCAGCACGATAATAAACACAGCAGCCTGTAGAACGAGGTGCGCGAAGGACCTCTTCCTTAGGGTGACCATAATATTTTGACCCAAAAACGGGGCATCCCAAGGACGTCAGTTTGCCTACCCCTTCCTAAAAAATCTGTTAAGCCTAATTACAAAATTATTGTTATTATTAACTTAATGTGGTATTACTTACCCAAGTATGGATCACCATAACCAATAAGTGAAATATGATCTCCTGTTGTCAAAAGCTATTAATTATTATAATCTCGGTATGACATTGTGTTTCTGGTCCCATCTGATCAACCTTAGATGTTAGTGAAACGCTGAAGTTGAGGAATGCCAGAACAGATTTATTCTTCACCAACAATTTAGAAAAACTCCCCAAAAAACTTACCCCAAATCTCGTGCTCAAGACGCAGGAATTTAAATTCTTGTTGCAGATCTGTATTGAAACTACATGTGCACTTCTTGGCTATGCTTATCACTGCTCTACAAATAACGGAACGCTGGAATGAACACAAAACAACACAACTCGCGATGTGAGCTAATTTAAATAGTAAATTCAACTGCTCTGCTCGAATCCTCTCCAGGATAATGGAACCTTTTGATTATTAAGCGCTTGAAAGTACAATTTGCATCAACACTTTTCTAGCATGTCTCTCAAATTTAGACTTGATTTTCAAGGTGACTCCTAGACTTTTATAAAACGGGACAAATTGTGTTTTTTAAAATAATTTCAACAGGATGGCCGGGACTGTCCCGGTCAAAACGGGATGTATGGTCACCTTACTCCTCCTGCGACGTCGTAAATCTCGTCACCACCGCTGTTGTCTCGTTGGTCTGCGGCGTATTCCTCGTTCCCCTTGCCAGCATGTACGTCGCCCGCCGTAAGACTAGACAACAGCTATAGTGTTGCATCTGGTTCATAGATATGTCCAGGACAGTTGTAAGGTATTTATATAACAGGTTGAAATTGCAACCACTGAAACTATGGGTACTCTGGAATAATATGGCACTGAAAATCGGAACACATGGCACTGGAACACTCTGGACGCTGGAACTTTGGACAAGCTGAATACACTGAATTCCAACCGTATCAGCTTAGCTTCTGTTCTAGCTTCGATTTCAGCGTGGGATTCAAGGGGATCTTTATATTGCTTGAGCACGATTTGTTTAACTCTGGCTTTCTAGACATCGGCTAAGCAATTCCCTTACTCACCCGCCAGCACAGAGCCATAATATACCCGACAATGTATTATCTAATTAACTCACAAATACCAAAACTCCGATCCCCGGGCCGAATCGAATACTACAACGTGCTCAGCATTAACGATAATCAACCTTGCTTTCGGGGTGGAGGTGGAGGATCACGACTGGATCGCGCTCGCCACTGTTCACAAAAGTTGCTCCTTAGAGGGATGGTAACTGTTTGCTTGAAATCAGCACGAAGGGAGTATTCCCAAAGCTGAATATTTCAAGAATAAACTTGTAGTTCTAAAGGCACGCGCATTAACTGTTTCGCAAGGCAAATTGAGAGAACCAAATCCCTGGACGAGAAGCCAAGTAGAACTTGAGTTTCAATGTATCACGTTATATTACCATACTTAACACTGAAGCCAAAACCTCATACCAAGAATAGAATTCCAGTCATAAAGCTTACCAGATTGGAAAAAATTGAGCTGACACCATTCATCGCGTGCTTTCTGCCTTTGGTGGGTGCACAATTTTGTTTCTACCGAAACTTATATTTTTAACAATACCCTGTGTTTCATAGGTTAAGAAAACAATTTATTACCATTTTTATGAATGTTCAAATATCATCTGAATTTGGTGAAAACGCTTTTTTAACGTTTATGAAAAAATCACGCATACTTCCAACATTTATACTGGAAATGGTATTTGATGATTATGGCGGAACAAGCTCAATGATACATGCATGCCTTGTTCAGGGTTCAAATCTGGAACCTCTGGTTTCGTGGAGAGTTACCCTTACCACTCCGCAATGGAGGCCTTCTGCCCCAAAATGGCATGTGATTGGTTGATTGATTTAAAAGTGCGTCGGCACGTATGGCTAATTTGCACCCTTTAATGTTACGGGGAAATATCCTCTTATCTAAAACCCTTAGATTAAAGTATTTAAAAAATGGGTGCAAAGAGCCCCTTGAGAAATGTTAAAAATGCAAGTTGTAAATGAACCTGCACAGGACCAAAAGGAATGGATAGTCTAAAAATTGAGTCAGAAACAGTGTAAAAGGCCTGCTCTTCTCAAAAACCTAAAAACATTGGCTAAAACACTATCATCGTTAGGGAAAGATGCAAAATTATGATCGGGAAAGGTTAAAAAAAAATGTTCTGGAAATGTTTTCAAAAAGGTTAAAAAAAATGCTGATAAAATGCCTATATTGAATGCCCTTCTTTTCTGCGCCTTCTGTATATAATGCGCGCGGACCGCATAGAGAACTGTTGTTCTGCACAATAGGTTTTGTTGAAGTTTGTGTTTCCTCTCGCGGGTTTTGGTACATTATCTTGGGGAACTATCGGGGCTCCAATATCATTTTATAGCTCTCGTTCTGGTCTACAAAATGCGACTATAAAATATTATGTAGCTGCACAAGAAGAATGATAATCGTTTATTTTTCTGTCCAATTTTTTAACAAAACATGAAAGAGAGGGAAGGAAAATGTTGCTAAACTATCAAAGAGGGGTAAAAAGATAATAGATGCGTTATCTCATGCAAAGGTGCAACAACGTGTGTTCATTTTACTTGATTTCATGTCCTAAAATACATATCTCAAACGTTCGGTATGAAAACAGCTATATTTTTGGAAAGGTACTGCACTTCAAAATCCGTTCCATAATCATCATCTCCCAGCATAGCTGACAAATCGTTGGGAAGGTTAAATCCCGGTCTGAGTTGATTACAATCGGCACATTCACACTTAAAACAACGTTACAGGTACGGAACAGCGGAGGGCCCAGCCCTTGCAGCAAATGACGATGGGTGAGAAGGCTGTGTCCAATACGCAGGCGAGTTAGATGAACTTCTCAACGGGAGGGACGGGACGAGGAACGGCATGCACCTGTGGTGCGCTTAATAGCGTGAAGTTTCTTCCCCGTTACCGCGCCCCACTCTTCCTGCCAAGTGTCAAGAAGGCGGCAATGAGGAAGTCATGTGAGGTCGGCATCGATAACAGATTATTTCGTCCGATGAAGAACGTATAAAATAGATCTTTTTGTTAACACAATTTTTGTTGTTCCCGCAAATGTCCATCGCCGTAATGACCAACTAATTACGTTATTTTGAGTTTAAATCCTGACCAGGGGGATTTGTTTCTTCTGAATGTCCATTCGTCAATATCATATAATCATCATGCACATCCATTGTCGGGAGCAGCCCAATGAGGAAAATCAGAGGTAAATAAGAAAGGCACAAAATATAAATATAAGATCGCCATATAATTCCGGACAAACTAAAAGATACATGGACAATATCTTCCTCACAAATTTACAGTCTGTCCCACCCATCTCTGGAGCAAGCGAGTAGTGACACTAGATGGCTCCACCAATGAACACGTGAGAGGAACTGGATGTGTGCAGGGGGAGTGAAGCGACCAGTTTCGAGCCTTCCCAGCAAGCATCGTGTACAGCTTCACTCTGCTCACTCGATCCCCCCCTTTTCTGCAGCTATGCGCGGCCTTGCCCCAGAGATACCCATGACAGGGTATAGCAAGGCGCAAAGAGGAGAGTGTGTTCAAAATATGCCCTCGTGGATATCTTTACAAGAATTGGCACCATCCAAGGGAGATACAGATGGACAGAACTTTACAGATGGACAAAATGATTTTTCGCCTTGCAATCAAGGGGTCACGGGTTCGATACCCGTGGAGGCACAGACTTTAAACTGTAGGTCCAGTCCCGATTAGCCTTTCTGTACATAAAGTGGACTTAAAACTTTAAAAAAAGTTCATCATACGTATCAAGAAACGAATCAAATATCCTTACGGTGTAAGTGAAAAAATGTATAATGTCATATGGTGAACTGTGAATGCATAAACCATAAGATGCTGGCTAACCAAAGTCGACCATCGTTTGAATGGGTGAACGTGTAAGGAGGAGAATCTCTCCATAACTACGTCTAAGGAAATCAATATCTAACATCTGGCGTGGTCCACTGGATGCATTAAAGATGATTTGATCTCCAGGAAGCGTGTGAACACTTATCTGCGCCAATCATCAACTTCCCTCCTCCCAAGCATTGATCTGTTCTGCGTGATGGATGACTTTTCTGTGGCTGAAAGCTGCTATCGTTTTTTTATATAAAGACAGACAGGGAAACTCCCCCATAAGTTACTTCCAACTTTAAGATAAATCAGGGATCTCTTTTTCTAGTAACAGTTAAACAGTGTTCAACTTACTTCCATGTCTTGAACTGAAAAGAAAAAGTGTTGAATCCTGTATTTTTGCAGTGTTCAGAATAGTTTCTTGTTACTTTACACTGTACTTTGAAAATGCTCGATGACGACGTAAAATATACTGGTCCTATACATTGACGGCGATGAGGAGGGGCGTGAGGGTTGTCCCCTCCCCCACCTTTTGCCACTTCCCCTCCCGTTTTGGAACCAAATCAACGCCACTGGGCTCCTACACCGTAAATTCATTCTACCGCATGTTCACTGTAAATATGTGGAGTTTGAAAGCAACGAATCATCTTCCTTTACGTACAAAAAACGACAACAAATAATCAAGAGACATGTTCTAGCCCCTTAAGCGGGGAGCCCGAGTTGTGCTCGGGCATTTGAATTTGGCGGCTTTTTGTGCATTTCAGATCCAGTCAATGTTCCCGTAGCGGGGAATTATTTTCTTTAAATGGATATACAGTAGTACATACGTACATAGATACATTTCGTTTTGTACAGTTTTGTACAGTTTGCTTGAATGTTTGTGTGTTCATTCACCTTTCTCTCATTTACAAGACATGTAATGTTATAATGTTGTCCAGAGCCATATGCCCTCTGGGACAGGGGCGGACTGGGGGCTCGCTGAACTGGAGTCTAAGATTCAACATACGATTTACTTTAAATTATGTGTGCAGTAGTTTCAATTCAAATTTAGGTTTATGTTACACACACTCTCACTATCTCTCTCTCTCTCTCTCTCTCTCTCTCTCTCTCTCTCTCTCTCTCTCTCTCTCTCTCTCTCTCTCTCTCTCTCTCTATCTATCTATCTATCTAAAAAAAAACTGCGCATCGGATTCCGCATAGTGTACACAACAATACCCGAGAACAATTCACGTTACCCGATCTAAAGTTGGAATAAACTTTCCTGCCCGAACTTAGCTCGAGCAACCCGCTTAACGTTACACATTACAACCCCGAACACAGCTCGGGTAACCCGCTTGTAACTCAATTTATAAAATGGAAACACCCACTTAAGGGGCTAGAACGGTTGTAAATCGTTTAATAATATGGTGATCTACTTGATGTATTGCTGAAAAGTAGCATAACTATAAACTTGCTGGAAAGTTTATATTCAAATAAAGTTTCTGACGGCAGCGATAGAACCGTAAAATCGCATTGATTGTACCGTAAAGAAAGAGTGTTCGTCGAGTTAGATTTGTTTCAAAACGTCTCCATTCGAGTCACCCGTAGTTATGCGATGGGCCCGTTCCGAAAGTCGCACGAGTTTAACGCGCTAAACGAGTTATGGTAACTTAGCTGTACCATAAGTGCTTCCGTGCGTTTCGTGAAATTTCTGACACAACGATCTCAGTGTAGAAGCCACCAAACGTGTCCTGACCCAAAATTCGTAGTGTATAAAGCGTTCTGAAGAACATTGTTATACCGCGTTTGTTAGAACCTGTCCCGTTTCCCGCGCTAGCGATCGCTCGACAGTTTCGGTGCCAATGAGAAACGAGGAAAAAATCGTCTGCTGGGAAGCGAGGAGCGAATGGAAGCCAGAAGAGAGGCGCTTACGTAGACGCTGTTGCGACGTTGCGCATTTTAATTGGCTGCCTGGCTTTGACTTTCCCCAGCACGGAGAAAAGCCAGCGACCAGCTAGCGCGGGAACCGGGACAGATTGTAACAAACGCGGTATAGTATAGAAGCCACCAAAAGAATTGACAAAAGGTACTCAGACGAGACGTCACCAAAAGTCTCCTGACATAAACTTCGTAGTTCATAATCCTTCAAAATCGTGCGGAAGATAATTTTTCAAAAAATTGTGTTACAGACACAAAGCTCTCGATGCAGAAGCTGCAAAAGAATTGTATTTCTCGTAACTTTAAAACGAGCAGCAAGTTATTATTGAGTTTTGGATACATATTTTCTGCTCCTCTCAAATAGCTATTGCTCCGAAATAAATAATAGGCATGGAACACATTTACCCTGCGGAATTGGAAACTAGACGAGTTGAACGCGATTCGACTTGACTGACAATAAATGATATTGTCGAACTTGGAAACTGGTTCAGTCTAGGGAATTATTGTTCCCTTAGAAACGGAAAGTTTTAATCATCTTTGTTAGCAACACTGCGTCTACGCCATCTAACCAATTATTCAAAGGGAATCCCTGGAGACGGGGGGAGGAAGTTGCCCCTCTATGAATATATAGAAGTTAAACATAATTAGCAATTTAAATGTTTAAAGTTGGTCCATTAGCCGGAAAGCAACAGTGGAAGGAGTAGTGGATGTTTGTCACTGCGAGGGACGTTCTGCTTGTAATTCCGGTGTAAACATTGCATAAAATACACATTGGAAGGATATGCAGTAAATGAACAGAGGGAAACTCCCTGTGCGTCTCTATTTGTCCGTGGATCTGTACAAGCAAATAGGTTCGTATGTTTGTGTTTCACGTGTTGTCTTGTTCAAAGCTGAGGGTTTAGGTTCAGCTGGACCTTGTGTCTCTCAGCAAGTTTCTTTCTTCCAAAAATGTCTCTGGTTTTGAAGAACCACACTCATATCCTAAATTCTAAAAATGCAAATGGGCCATTCCATTGTTACAGGTGGGACACGCGAACTACATTTATGATATTAAAGTAACTATTCTATCGAAAGTTAAGCAACATTTTTGCTTACAGTTTCTGTGCAATTAATTATGAAACTATACATTGTTGATTAAACATAACTACCCTTAGAATACTTTCCCAGATTTATGTCACGAATATGACGATTACGTGGGAGGAGCGCAAGTGAGATAAGCGCACAGCAAGATTTTGTGGGACTAGTGCATAGGTGTTAGTGGGATTAGGGCACAGTATGTTTCGTCAAGCTAGAAAGAATCACAAGATGTCAATAATTTCTTGCCACTGTTACTTGCAAACACCAGACATTTCTTTTCGTTGTCCACTGTCAGGTCAAGCATAAGGAAACTCGTCCCGTCGGAAAGTCTCAACACATTTTCATCCAGGAGATTCGGAACTACCAATCGGATTTTGGGTTGTTCCCAGTGTTTTCCTACGTATTTCACACAAAGACAAAGAGGGTTTTACGTTATCATATTTTGGAATTTCAGTAACTAGTTCATAACCTCTATTCGTCAATTTCCCAAATTCCTGTTTGTAGACGACGTTCACTGGCGTAGGCAGTTTCTCCCTTGCTCTTTTCCTGCACACAGACTTGGTTTTTACAACTTCCAACTCTGCAACATTCGGAACACACTGATGAGATTTTCTATCAAAACGTCGTAGTTTAATGTTGTCTTTAGTGATCCCTTGCACTTCAGCCGGATTTCCTTTACACATATCCAGTAGATAACATTTTCAGTCTTAATAACTTATTGTTATAATTGTTATATTGTTATAATAACTTTCATTTCGCATTCACCTGCAAGGAAAGAAAGAAGAACATTTGAATGTGCGTTTCACCCACGATCTTTTTGCCTCTGTGCGCAGATCACACTGTGCGCTCCTCCCACGTGCGCTTCTTCCACGATACCGATATGACAGACGAAACATTGCCTATTTACTTGATCAGAAATTTATTTTAATTTATGTTAATTGTCAAATTATGAAAAATAAATTATTTAAGACAAAGTGAGAAGATAATTGACCTTTCAATATTCTAGTGGAGTTGAGGGGGAAATGTGACAGTTAAAATAATTTCTTTGTGTGTCACGGGTGAGACTTAATACAAAAGTAAATGAAGAAGTTAAAATAAACGAATAATACATAAAATACATTCAACCTTCTAACTTAATTCTGTATACCGGAATTTCTATGCAAATTTCAATTTTAGATTGTTCACTTACAAGATTGGATAGTTACAGCATTGCATTTAATTTTACAAAGTGGGGTTGGGGGACATTTTTACATGGAATGCCCCATATCTGTTTAGAATTCTTCTTACACTATTCAGAAAAAGGTCCGATTACATTCTAGGCACGGTCGTAGCTGGAAATGTTTGTAGAGGGACAGATACTGATATAATATTGTTAGCAGTGATAGTAAATAGCACTAGTATAGGGTGCCCAAAAAGGCACGCACCAGAGATACTGAACGTACGGAAAGCGGTAGAGACATCACCTTGCACTGGGTATAAACTTTGTCAATGTTGGTGGATATTTTTGAACATTAAACAAGAAAATTATTCTCTATATGAATGTTCAGTACGGGGAAAAGTTACTAAGGTGTAAAAACGTTTTTGTACGAAGTAAAATCAATCATGAATAAAAGACAGATACGGAGTAGCTTGCAATAATATTCGATTAGCTAAGCGCTTCCTTGCCTTAGGAATCGTGGAAATCATTTTACCTATCATCCAGAGAAGGGAACACGACTGTGTTGGAAACAGAATTGCTAAATTTTTGCTCTTCTCACACGTTACAAATCTTCAACTTAACAATTTAAGTGTCCTAAAATAACTATTGATAACGTTATTCTATTGCAAAAGTAATTCTGTTACATTTATAGCTACTTACTTTTGAAAGTAGATTTCCTTAAAAAAAAAAAACGTCACTATACCCCGCGACAGGTTAAGTTTGCAGCAGGTTTTATGTATTAAACCGCGGGAGAACGGCGCTCAGCATCTCCCTTGCGAGTCTTGCCTCGACCGCCGAGCTGTTCGTATCACAGACATTGAGAAAATCGGCAGTATTGCAGCGGAACTATATTCTGCGCGCACGTTTGAGTCTACGTGGGCGAAAAGTTGCTGCAAACGTAACTTGTCGCGGGACTTAGTTACTTTCAGACATTGCTTAAGATACACTGACTGTTGGTGTTGTATCATTTTCAATAAGACTAGTAGTCTAGTAAGAATATCGAACCGAGGTCAGAACACTAAAAGGCTTTCTATTAAAACCTCTAGTCTCTATGTAAACACAGCATATCATATCCTTACAATTGGGCTATAATTTTCTATTCATTGGCAACAAGTAGCATTCATAAACCCCCGGCTATAATTATCACCTCTTTGTGTGCTGCCTGCCTGTAGCGAGGCAAAATTACAGTCATCGACAGTCATTACTCCACCATCGGGGCCCCTTTTCCTTCTCAACCATACCTAATTGATATTCAGCCTCACGCTGCTGGTATTTCTCATTCCCCGTTCAAAGGTTACTAACTATTCTGATCTCTAGTGGCAATTTCCAAGAGCCTGGGGGCTTTAGAGCGGCTTCATTTGCGGGGCTTTTTGGAATGAACCGCCCTCGCTGCTTTATGCGCCCCCGCGAACAATCCTAACTTAATTTACCGTTTTAGGTAACCGACACACGTTCGGCTGCTCATATTGTAAGATGCTCAATGGAGGTGGAAAGTGATCTCGGAAGATAAAACCTGTTCTAGTGAAGCTGCTGGACCAGTGTTCCCGCGTGCCTTCCTGTTAATATTACATCTCGTTTCCAATACCCGTACGAGTTAGAGGTGGGAGGTTGTAGGTTTAAGTCTGTGTCGACGATCTCTGTACCGTTCATATATATGCTGTGAAGTCAGTGTCTAGACTACAATGCTGCATAGAGAAGATTTCGCTCGACCGCCAAATAGTTCGCACGAACGACGCTAGATGGCGTACGGAATTGAGAACTTCTTCGCTCTAGCGAGTAACGCTCGAACAGGCAAAACGAGAGGTACACACTCGAAGCCAAGTAGTACACGTACACCCGTAATATGTCTGTAATAGTGGGCCCTTAAATATGGATCAAGTAAAAGATGCAGTGAAATTGAAGCATAAGTGAACATAGTACTCATCTGCATGTTAAAATGTAGTTTAGTATATCTTAGGAATACACAGTGATCTTTTTACGAAGAGCTGGACTTTTCCACTGTCGGCGTTGTGTTTTGCCATTCATATGTGTGTAGTTAGTACCTCTTGTACCTTACCATCAAGCTTACCATGAATAGCGAGGGTATGTTACGATATGTGCCTACGCACCCACCAATTTTAAATCAATCAATCATGAATTCGATTATTGTGAGCTGAAACTACCAAAGCGGATATTTTACATGTATGTGCCTACGATTATTGATTGTCACATTAGAATCCATTGTACACGCCAGAGCGTGCACGCTCGAGGGTGGAAGACTCGACGGAGAACAAGCGAGCGAAAGTGGTCCCATGCATTATTCTAGTCTAGACAAAGTGTTTGTTATTAAAAAGTTGGTTTACGAGCCATTTGCCAATGTAGTGTCTGTCAAAAAATGTTTGTCGGTGGAGTGTATAGAAGAAGGTTCTGTTGATGAATTTGAAGATGAAGTGTCAAGAATAAGTCATTATCTGTGCACTCCATAAAATGCATGAAGTGAATGCAGAAGAAGCTTTTGTTTATCGATTAACTCAGTCGATGAACTCCGTAGCAAATAGTAAAAGCTATCGCCCGTGCATTACACCGTGCCATGAAGGCACATAGCGGGGTGTGAATGATTTGGCTCTACTCATTCTCGACGGCTAGAATAGAGGAGGTGAGGTGATCAGCACCACGCCCCGTCGGCCTTTACTCCCCAAAATTGCCCCCCGGGAACTCCTTGATTAGATGCTGGGCAAATCCCAGAGTCTCTCTGTGCAGGAACATTGTCAGAAAAATTCTTCATCTTGTCAAGGGAATCGAACCCGGGTCTCTGAAAACCTCCGCAGCTGTAAACTCCCTTGTCATTCTCATTCTCATCTTTTCATATCACTTTCATTCAATTCTCTACTTTCCATCCAGGACAGACGAATACAAACATTCATATCTTACCCACGATTCTAACCCAGGACACCGTAGTGCTAACCACTCCGCGCCATCAAATTCCTTTTTGGTTAAGTATCTTTCGATAAAATGCCAGTAGATGAAGGGTCTTTACATAAAAAAATATTTTGTCAATTAACTCAGTCGAAAAGGGATCAACCTATGATATTCCTGTAGCATTGAAAAAACACATGTTTATCGAAAAAAATGGGGTTGCCAGTGAACCCTTCCAATAAACTGTCTATGGAGAACATGTTTGTCTATGAACTCTACCGGAGAAGCATTTAACGATGAAGTGTCTTGAATAGCCGGCCACCTGCCTAGCTATGAATTGTCTGTCCAATGAATGTCGATGGATGTTTTGGAAATGAAATTTCTATAAATGAAGAGGCTGCAAAAAAAAAAAAAAAGTCTCTGTAGTTAACTTAATATCTGTGCATAAACTCTCTGCTTAAAAAAAGTCTGTCGGAGAAGTGTCTACCGAAGGAGCATGTGCTGATGAAATGATTGATTGATATCTTATTTTAAGTCCACTTTATGCACAGAAAGGCTAATCGGGACTACAGCTTAAAGTAAGATCCGAACCACTGTGCCTCCACAGGGCATCGAACCCGGGACCCCTTGATTACAATGCGATGATGAAGTGAAAGGAGAATGAGCCTATACCGATGAACTCTACTGATGAATTTGCCTGTAGTTGGTCTTACTGTTGAGGAAACTCACTCGGAAGAGTGCTTGTCAATGTGACTATGTTTTGAAAAAATCTCTTCTCTACATTATCGGCAGAAGAAGTGTTTACTTGCTATGATGAACTAGCTATTGAATAATTGTCTATCGTTAATGGAAGAACTTCCTTGGAAAATGATGTGTCTGACGATGAGAAGACATCATTCCATCGGCAATATGGTATTCCTAAATTTATTTTTTTCTTTTAGTCTGTAATTTAATAATTTTCGAGGCAAACGGTTATCTGGAATCATCAGAACATGTTGATTTTATCAAGTGTTACCTGCCAAGTTAAGTCGATTGATTGATTGATTGATTGATTTAGTTTATTTTACTTCGCGTTTTGTGCCTCTTGGCTAATTTGCGAAGATGGGGATGAGTGATGAAATGATGAAATGGATGAAAATGGACATTCACAAACAACCATACCCAACCGGGATTCGAACCCGGGACCCTTGGCGTCGCAGCGCGATGTGCTAACCACTCGGCCACAGGGTCGGGCCAAGTTAAGTCGATGTTGGCTTCCAACGTTTCGAGCGCGTACATTGCTTTCATCCTCAGGTAATATAGAAATGAATGAATGAAATTTCTTGTTTACTGGTGTTGAAGTGCTGTTTCCTTGACTTGAATTGGTTCTTTTCCCCCTTCCGTTAGTGTTGTTATTGTCTTGTTGTGTTTTCCTCTGCGGCTGTCGCTCCAGGGGATAGAAATGGATTTTTTTTTTTTTTTTGTTCGTCGTCATGTCGGGTTGTGGACCAGTTTCATTTATTATTTTACAGAAATCTATTTTTTTTATTACAATTGTAATTACATGATTTTCTGTTGGCATTACATAATTTGATTCAATTCCTCCCGCAACTGTCGCATGGAGAAAAAAATTGTGGTGTTTCCAAGACGGCACAAAACGAACACAAACGAAAAACATAAAACCAAATCAGATGGCAGACATCAGCTCCTGAAGAAGTTCAATTCTGGCATCTGCGTCCTCAGCGCGGTGCAGGACCTGTAGTCGTTCCACCAATACGCGTAGTGGCTGGAGTAGATTTGGATTCATTGATTGATTGATTGAGTTTAGTTTACTTCGCGTTTTGTGCCTCTTGGCTAATTTGCGAAGATGGAGATGAGTGATGAAATGATGAAATTGATGAATGGACATTCACAAACAACCAAGCCCGAGCGGGACTCGAACCCGGTACCCTTGGCGTCGCAGCTCGATGTGCTAACCACTCGGCCACAGGGTCCGGCTAGAGTTGGATTCAGCAATATGTTTAGCAGCCGACGTAATACCTCCAAGTTGGCTCCCTGTGGTTGCGGTCTCGATGTGGAGGCCTGTGATTGGTTGGGAGAAGGCGCAGCCGGAGTTGTTCTGTTTCCTGGCTTCCGTGGTTGAATGGGACTCGGCTGCGAAATTGAAGCCGATTGAATAGGAGCAGTGTAGGCCGGAGGTGTAGGCAAGTTCTTTTTCTCCTGAATGTTGGTGGCCCTAGTTGACTTCTTGAAGTCTGATCCACGTGAAGCCTGTAATAGACGTAAGTACAAGGAACAACCCTTGTAATTAGCTGTATGCTGCCCAGCACAGTTAGCACACTTTACCGGGTAGTCAGGTGATCGTTCTGCCAAATAGCAGAATCGCTGGCCGTGGCCGAAGCGTTGGCAACAATGGCATTGTAATAATTGTTGCGGTCTTAGTTTTTCCACCTTGATTTTGACTTCAGAGATGGAGACGAGATCGTAGATATCCGATGAGCATCGTCATTGTACTGTGACAACAACCAACGGTAGTGGTACCTTCTTGGAGTCCAGATGGTTCGGGTTTGACGAACTTGAAGTTGACTGTCTCTCGTAGAGTCGTCGGACAGTGTCTACATAATAGCCGAGTTCTCGTAGTGCGTTGTAGAGGCGTTCCTCGGTGAAGTCCAGAGCAACTTGACGAATGACTACCTTGCGGTAGCTCTTTGCTGCGGAACCTACAGCCATGGAAGCAGGTTGTCCTTCCTTCCATGTTTTCAGGTAATACCAACGTTTTCTGAAGTCGGAGACTGTTTTGCAGAGAATCTTAAGTTGATTGTTCAAGCAGACGAACGTGGGCGGTGTATCTGTTTCCTTACTCAACTTCGCTGCGTGTTGAGTGGTACTGACGAAAATCGGTCGAATATGTTTTTCGGAGCAAAACTGGCTGGAGTCATCTCGTTGATAACCATAATTGGTCGACCAAAAATTTACACGCGGAGCATCTCTCCAAGACTGACTCCCTGCGGCGTTTTGTCCTGGGTTCGGGCGTAGAAGTTCCAGACATCTTGTCGCTATCAGGTCCTAGGCTGGGAGTGTGGAAATGGAGGCCAGTGTAGGGTTAAATATATGGCTATTATGAGGCGGAGTTTGGACTCTCTTCTTATTGGCTGGCTCTGGATCCAGGTGTTCTCATTGGCTGTTGTTGTATTTTTACGGAGGAGTGGGTTCCAGGAGATATCTTAATCCTTACGAGGTATGTCGGGCTTTACCTACTCCTACCTTAAATCCCGATCCATCCTTCCCCATAAGGATAGGCACCATTAGGGTGTGTGGTTTTCCTCCCTCTTCAATGTAGAGGTTTTACACACACCGGTATCCTAGATAAAGCTATCTAAACCTAGACGCAGCCGAGGTTTTTTCTGCTCGCAGAATTGTAGCCCCGGAGAGCTTCCCTTCTCTTTTTTGTTTCCTTGTAGTTTTTTCACACTGTCTAATTTCAATCTCTGGTACAAACCTCTTGAAGATTTATACCAGGTCAGAACCATATCCGATGTCCTTTGTAGGTAGATAGCCAACTAGTGCATGCCTGCATGGAATGGAGGCCTTTCCAAAGGGGCCACTTCCAGCCTAAAAACTGGAATCGACTCGTAGGTTAGGATCACACCTAAGAAAAGATCAAACCTGGGACTGTAATGTGTTTGGGGAGTGCATTAGTGCTCCTGGGGAGCTCTTCGCCTTACGTGTGGTTGCCGGTTGACTTAGGTCGAGCGCATCTCACCCCCGTGAGCCCTTTGGGGTAGTTTTGTTTCCTTTTTTTCTTTTGGACTATCCGCTGGAATTTACCTTGACTCATCTCACCCAATAGGTCAATAGGTGCCGGGGCTTACCCCGAGTTGATATTTTCCTGGAGATGAGGCCTGCTCAAAGGAAAAGGTTCACTATCCGGACTACCCGCTGGAGAATTAAAGTCAACGCGGAGAAGAGTTCCGCGGTGATCTTCACCAAGCGTAGAAAACCTTTTGACCCCCGGCTACAACTCAATCATCGTGTCATACCACTGGAAAACTCCACAAAATATCTCGGCGTTCTTCTAGACAACAAGTTAACATTCCAACAACACATCCAGGACACAGCAAACAAGGGAACGCAAAGACTGGGAAGAATCAATCCACTGCTGAGCCAAGTATTTTCCCTCAACACAAGAATTTCAATTTACACATAGTGGTCCTCAAGGTCCTTATGTACGCCTGCGTAGTATGGGGACATGCGGCTCCTCCGAAGCTCCAGAGACTCCAGAAGGTCCAAAACAGGGCCCTGAGATTAATCTACGGTGTCGATAGATACGCCAGGAACGTACAAATTCACGACGACCTGGATGTGGAAATGCTCTTTGAGTTCATAACCAAGGACCAAGTTTTGGGCCATGCAACCTCATCATCTAAATCTAACAGTACACACCATCTGCCAAGTACAACCCACCAGAATAGTGCACGAAATACCTCGACTTCAATAACAGGCAAACAAGATAAACTTCAAGAACTTCAAGATCGTCCAGATCTTCTAGAACAAGTCCCACCATTTACCTTTACATCAATACATCCTACAAAGACATCTTTGCCACCATCTACTCATCAGAACACTTAACGTCCCTATTCTCTTCCCCATGTAAACATTTACATCCTACACCCTCTTCTTACAATGGTATTCCTCAACAAGATTAATTTTCCCTGCAGCACCAACGCTGCCCCCTCCCTAGAAATATCCATTCGTCAAGTTAATAATGATTGACCTTTTGAAAAAATACATTTCCCCTCAATTATACCCTTCACTTGCGACAGCAGTAAGTGACATAATACTGACACTTGACTAACCCGCCATGACTAGGAGTTAAGACAAAACTAAGACGAAATACGAAGGCGGAGTCTACAGACGGGAACTTCAAGAAACAGCAACCGCCAGGATCAGGCGTGACTGAGCTGGAGTCCCACGTCCCTGTTGAGATTGGTGCTTTCCCGTAAAATGGCTATGGCTTCATTTCCTCGTCTGTACCAGTCACCGGCACATTTGGCTATTATTTTGATGTCAGCAAATAAAACCATGTGTCCCTTTGTGATGCTGTGTTCATCACATCGACTTAACCTGGCTGGTAACCAGAGAACACTTGTTCGAATCACGTCGCCAGGAAAGCTACAATTCCTATGTTGATTTTAGTCTTTCTATTATCTATAGTGGCCATTCATCTTTGCACCATGCTAATATGCTGCAAAATTTAAGTTTCAATTATATTTCAATCACATTAATTTGCGACATTGACTGGTTATTACAAATATGACTACTACTGGTCTTTTAAGGAACATGACAACACGATAAAACCTTGCTTGCTCCTTCCCTAAAAAAAATCTTATTTAGCTACCCACCTTTGAAAACTTCCTGCGGATTCACCTGATGTTAATGTTTGCATATAATGGTTTATATAGTTAGGTTTAAATTTGTAAGGACTTAAAGTTTAGCTTTAATGTTACTAAAATTACGCCCTTTAAAATAATTACAGGTGTGTGGAATATGAAAAAAAAAATGGGTAGCTTTTGCAATGAATGTATAAAACGCCATCTAGTAATATTTCTTATATTTTAGGAGGACAGAAGGGGTTATTGCTGACCTGATGTGAATATAAGTATTAATTGAATTAAACGAGTCCTTGACAGTAATATAAAACGTAAATAATGTTAAGAATGTATTACTATAGTAATTGAAATTAAATATCTAGTTCCACAAATGAAAAACACTCACCCAATTACAATTTAGGTTTCTACGTTTAGCTTTCCCACTTTAAATTTCGGGGGCTTCCGCCTCAGCAGTCGTTTGAATAAGTTTTTGTCGTGCCCAATGGCGTAGTGGACGCCTTCTAACCTTCGCTCCGCAGGGAGGACACATTGCACAGTGGTTCACATTCCATTTTAAACTTAAATCCAGTCCCGATTAGGATATCTGTGCATAAAGTGGACTTAACAACTTTTGTACAAGGCCTTGTATCTGCATAGGATCCTTCATTCAATCTCATCCATATTTTTTGCATGGTTTGTCCGTACGGTAAATAGCATAGGACTTTCAAATGGATGAATTTTTACATTCAGAAGGAATAACTTGGCACAAATGAGCTATTAGGTCCCTGGATGCTCAAATATCGAATTTTACATGTAAGTACTGTAGGAAATTAATTGGCGGTTAATTTGAATGAATTTTACCTCTGATTTAAAAAGCAGTTTTTATTCCAGTTGAGAGTATCCTTTGAACGAATCCTGCAAAAGCGCCCTTCGCATTGTTTTTACGGCTGTAATTGGAATCTTCTCATTAAAAGCACATCAACAGAGAAACGCACTTTTGGGTGGCGTGGTCTGGAGTGCGGAGTTAAACCCAACATGGAAATCCTTTCTTCTCAACATGAGGATGGGAAGAGAAGCCGCTTTTATTAAACTCTCTGCAACTATTTATCGCCGGGATAAATATCCACAGCTAACTTTCAAGTGTACAGGGTGATTATTAACTCACTATACATTACTGCATAAACAGGTTTTATTGAGCAAGGTGCAATATATACTGACACACCCATTACAGTAAAACGTCAACGTGATAACCCCGCAGGTCTAGGCACAGCTACTATACTCTCTCTCGGGATTCTCTGGAGCAAGCGAACGAAAATAAGTCTCTGCGCAAGTTGCGAAGCGAGACGGTTCGTCCAATGATCACGTGAGATGGAATTGGATTACGTGGAGGGGGAAAGTACAGTTACCAGCTTTTGCAGCAATTTGAACTGCTTAGATCCGCCCACTCACTTTCTCCTCTCCTCTGCCGCTATGCGCAGTCTTGTTCCACAGATTCCCTGGAAAGAGTATAGCAACCCAGCACGGCCAGAAACCCTTTCTCCTAATATAGCGTGTGGAGTCTCAGCAACTGCGTCCACAATCCGCTGTTTCAATTTTGTGATGTGGTACAGTCACGGACACTTCTGGGTTTTACTGATCCGATTGAAAAGCAAAGGAATCGTTACAACCTAGAAGTGTCCTGACTCTACCTGGTACTCGTAAACTTTAGGCTTGATAAAGCACCAGATAAAATAATCCCTGAGGTTCAAGTCAGGCGAGCGAGGAGCCTAAAGCCGTGGCTAGACACGACAACTCCATCTGCTGGTGAGGGCTTCGTTCAGAGAGTCCCGAACAATGATAGCAAAATGTGGTGGTGTCCCATCCTGCTGATAAACAACAGTATCCATAATTCCATCAACATGTCGAGGTGTGTTTCAATTTCGTTCTCCGAACGTGTGGTGCATAGTAGGAAGAAACCTGCCATTCCGATCTGTACATTTCATGAACTTCATGTAGCCTATCGCACGAACAGCGAATTTTGGAATATCATAACAAGTCGTGCTACTTTCGAAGGTTTATCCTCAATAAGAAACGTCCTGGAACACTACCATGTGGAACTCCAGAAGGGGCAGGAAGAAAGTTCGATAGAGTTCCTTGAAGAACAAAACGTTGTTGGTGCTCGTTAAGAAAGTTCGATAGAGTTCCTTGAAGAACAAAAGGTTGTTGGTGATAGTTAAGGTAATCCGTGAGCAAGATTATAAATTTGCCATGTATCTATTGTATCGAAAGCTTTGGCTAGGTCAATAGTGGTTTTTTTTTTTAAAAAAAACAGACGTTAAGAACACGATTGAAATATTTTTTCGCCAGGGAGTAACTATCAACGAGAGTCACTGCTGGTGTTATGAAGACTCGTGCAAGACCTTGGGTTACTTGGAAGCCGTTTTGTTTGCATCTGAGACGCCGTAGGAAACACCCTCTCTTATGCCAGTAATAGGGTGTAAATTTTGCATGGGCTGCGATGGGGAGGTTGAGTGGATCGAGAAGGAGGGATGCCATAACGAGGCTCCAATAAATGTTGGTCTACGAGGAGGGTGCTTTATAACCTGATAGAATATGCAAAAGGTTCTCAGGCCTCTGCTATAGTAATTGCATTTCCTTTCTTGTCCAATTTTTGGTAGAAAAGAGACTGAGAAAAGAGCCAAGGGTGAGGAGGGCAGGAAAGTGGATGAAAGAGATAACAAAGTGTGTATCGTAATTATTCTAGATTCACAAGCGGGGGTAAAAAGAAGTTTGGAACAAACACTGTCTACTTTATCTCGTGTAGTCTACTCACAAGATTGTTAGAAGTTACCGTAAGATTTGCAATATTCTGCTGTTAATATTTAACAATTTGCCTGTTAGTTTATAAAATCAGGACGCAAATTGCATTAAATTGAAACTTGAGAAAATGGATTTTCTGCCTCTTTTTGTTTTTGGTAGCAGCCAGAGTGACTTAAATGAAACGAGAGAAGGCTGCGAATGCTGGTGAATAGATAGGGTTGTGGCTAGGAGTGAGGATGAAACACACGGCCGGTGGATGTTAACTCTGTGCTCGTCAGTTAAGTTTTAAGAACATCTCGGATTTTTAGGTTCTAAAAACTGTGCTTTTTGGTTCCTAAAATAGGCTCTAAAAGTCCTAAAAATCTTAACTTAGGCTCAAAAAATCCTGAAGTAGGTTCCAAAAAACTTAAAATAGTTCAAAATTCCTGAAAAATGCTGATTAGGTATAGTCACCGGCAATGAAAATGGGACACTTATATCCTGAAATACACATCTTGCATAACGTTATGTGTGTTGCCTAACCCTACGGCGATGGCAGAACTTACCATTGGAAATTTGCTATTAAAATCCACTCCGCCGTATAGTTAGGCAAAAAAATTCATGTTATCCAAAGTCAAACTCCCCAATTTTGTCTATGAGGATCATCTAATAGCTATGCTAAAAATAATCATTCAACAAAAACATAGTCAGTGGTCAAAACTTCAATGCTGAAATGTTAGTTTGCAAGGCGTGAATGCCACAAAGCACCGAAGTGACGCGAAAGTAAGCAAGACCACGCAGATCAGACCACTTTGGATTGTACAGGTAACAGTGGTACTAGACATTTTGCTTTGTTTAGAGCTTTCGAAAATCACCATGGACTTGGAGGAAGGGAAATCGACAGAGAGTACGTTTCAAACACGTTCGTCATTGAATATTTTCATGCCCAAACAAACCAAATGCCTCAGTGTGACATAAAAATCCTGTACAACCTTTAAAAATATATAAAAACCTAAAAAAGCTTGATTTAGGCGCATAAACCTAAAATAGGTTCTAACAAGCAAAATATTTTTTAGGTACTATAAAACTTCATCAGTTGTTGCGTTTTTTTAACGAAACGCTGACATAACTTATTATTTCTTAGATGCTTGTAAAGGAAGAAATAGGTTAAAAACCTTAAATCCGAGGTCAAGTTATAAGTTTTGAAAAGTGAACACTAAGATATCGAACTGTAAATTGGCACTGTTAAGGGAAGGCATTTTGGTTTTAGTGAAACCTCGGATATAGTGAACCAATTACCTGTATCAGTAGCCTACGAGTCACTATAGGCTGAACTGAGCTTTATAGGTTTGGTAGTTTCTGATATATTGATAACTGAAAGAATCGTAGCATAATGATATATTTTTCACTTGTTGCAGGTTAATTCCCCGAAAAGCTAGTGCGTAATATGCCACTAAAAATACATTTATTGAACTCATATCTCTTCCCACCAATTTGTGGCCTAGAGATCGATAATGGTGAGCGCTTTCACCAAGACATCTCAAAAGCAGAAAAATGATACAACAGCGAATGGAGTGATGTAATGCCAGCTGATCAGGGGCGTCGTTAGGGAGGGGCCCGGGGGGCACCGGCCCCCCGAAACGTTCACGTGGCCCCGGCAAACTGTTCTACATTTGCTAAAAATTTTACATTCATGACAAATATTGCAAAATAGTGTTTCAGTACATTTTGCTTTCAATTTGAAACACTGTTCTTGAATTTGAGTGGCACGAACCCCAAACATTACATTTCTTTCTCGTTTCTCTGGTTCTAGCTATAGTGGATGTCAGTGTAGGAACCTAGCACTTCGATGTTTCTCGGAATTTTGAAGGAGCGGTCTTTCCACCCCTCAACAACAGGCAGGGTTGGGCGTTGGATGTTGCCGTTGCGTCCAAACAGTGGCGTACGCAAGGGGGGGTTGCCGGGTTTAAACCCTCCCCCCTTGAACTTTTGAAAAATTATGGAAATTGCTGTAGATAAAAATTAAAAATGGCTAATTTATTACAGTCAAAGATCTGCGACAGTAATAATAATAATAATAATAATAATAATAATAATAATAATAATTTGAATTATTATTCCCATGCAGCATGAATAAAAACACAACATTCCAAACACAATTTAAGGGGGCGCAAAGTTCAATTTGGAATTTTCTTGCAAAAAGTCGCGCAGTGACTCTCGCGAGAATTGTGAAAATTCCTTGCTTCGTCGCAGTGTGCCGACCTTATTGTAAAACTTTCTTCCCGGTACTGATTTCACACCCCCTTGTGAACTCTCAAGTGATGCTGAGTCTACATCCACATCATTAAATACTGTTGAAGAAGTGCTTTGTGAATCACCTAGAAGTGATAAATGTGTTGGAATGTCTATAAAATTACTTTTGAACGAAAACATAGACTCAGTGGAATTTAGCAACATGTATTCTCGCGCCTCATCATCATCCTGGGCTAGATCCATAAATGTAAATTTCCCCGTGCATATAGCACCGTGCCATGAAGGCACACGTAGTGGTGTGGTGGGCCCCACACATTCTCGATCTCGGCCATTTTGCACGTGATGTGATCAGCACCATGCTCCGGCAGCCTTTATCCCCCAGGGTTGCTCTCAGGTACCTATTGATATGAGGCTGGGTGCGGAGACAAGGCTGGATAAATTCTAACCAATTCCGGGAATCGAACCCGGATCTCCCGCGAGGTTGTCAGACTAGACCACCGCGGCTCCTTGGAAGAGTTTCATATTTTGATTATTTCAATAAATTTAATATATTTGCTTGTTTTTATGGATTTTCTTCACACTTAAAATGTCTCACCTATTATATACAAATAACCATTGACTAGACAATTATTTCGTAACATAGAAACAAAAAAATGTAATTTTGTTCTATTGCTTTCATAAATATATTTATGTAGATCTCTACTACTTAATAATAGTAGTGATATAAGTAGTAACAGCAGCTGCATTAGTAGTAATTAAACTAATTAATTAATTATAAATATTATTAATTAATTAATTAAAGTATAATAAAACGATGGTAATGTGAATTTGTAGAAAGTTTTCGAAATAACACCCCCCTTGATGAAATCCTGCGTACGCTACTGCGTCCAAACAATGTTTCGAGCTTGAGTAGTTTGTGACCAGATTGAAGAACAACCGCTTGGCAGCGGTAAACCACATATATGCAAACAGCTACAAGTGATCCCGAATCAGAGCGAAATACAAGCTAAAATAAGTACCATAATGATGGCAGGATGCCTATGTAGATTATCATATCTTCGGGTAAGTAGTATTCGCACCAAATAACTAGTCTACTATTGGGACAGTCTAAAACACGCAACGTGTTAAAAGTAATTATCTTCACAAACTGTACGATTTCTTGAGTCGCATATTTTTCTCGATTTCGTGAAGACCAATTTTGAGAATCCTCCTTAATTGGTTGATTTAGTTTATTTTACTTCGCGTTTTGTGCCTCTTGGCTAATTTGCGAAGATGGGGACGAGTGATGAAATGATGAAATTGATGAATGGACATTCACAAACAACCAAGCCCGAGCGGGATTCGAACCCGGGACCCTTGGCGTCGCAGCGCGATGTGCTAACCATTCGGCCACAGGGTCCGGCGAGAATCCTCTTTAACAAACGATGCCTCCCCGATGGCGCAGTGATATCGTCATTGCCTTGTAATCGAGGGGTCCTGGGTTCGATACATGGGTGGAGCCACATAGTGGTCCGGATCTTACTTCAAACTGTAGGTCCAGTCCCGATTAGCCTTACTGTGTATAAAGTGGACTTAAAACACCAACTCAACTCAACTCCTTAACAAACGTTTCGAAGAATAAAAAATTAAACAAGAACAAGTAAATACATTTTTGTCATTTTGAAGTAAATTATTATTATTATTGTGGCTATTTTTGTTCGTATGAATCTGCCTCACACAGTAAGTTTATTTCATTGAGTCAAGTACAATACCCAACCCTTGCAATAAGTCACTGGAAAGACATGTGTCGTTGCACATATATTTAAGCATCTATAAATAAATAATTACCCATGGTTCGACAGCCCTGGAAGAGCCTTGGCCTATCTTCCGACTGCCAGTCTCCCTCCCAAAATCCTACGTAGAGGTGTGGAGGTCTTTAACCAGTAATGGGGTGACGTGGAGTCAGCACGTCGAACCCCCAACCGTTATAGGGGATATCCGTAAAGAATAATTATATTCTTGTGGTAAGGAGTCGTCGTAATTTAACAAACTTTATTGATTTATTCCATCAGCATTATTTAAAAAAAAGTGCCATACTAAATTTACCAACTTGGCAAAGGCACATTGATTGCTTAATGAGACATTTTCCTTGTGTTGCAGAGCAGGTTCAGTTTTTGTAGTATTGCAATATTTTACACAGTCCGTTCGAAGAATTTTGAGAACATTGATGTTTTGTCAGAGGGACCACAGCCGAATAAATATCTTTGGATGTTTTACAGGTTTCATCGTATTTAAGAAGGTAATTTTCCGGTGCAACATTCCTCCGTACAACATGTATTTTGCCACTCAAGCTGAAGAACCGATTCATAGGTGGAACGAACTTGGCGATTGGCTCCATGTTGACAACTGACTCAAGAAGTACCGCAACCGACAAAACTCAAAGCGCTCGGATCCTACTGTGACTAATCTGTGTACACTTTGGTTGAACACAAACAGATGTGTTGGTAGGAAATGCGGTGATTTTATGGGCCCTCCGTTTCTGCGAAGTCGGGGACCTTTTGAAAACATACTTTCCCTTCATGCACACCAGAGGCCTAAGCCAGGTCACCCCCTCCAACAAAATCTTCTCTTCATCTGGCTCTGTTTATCGGCTGCGCACAAACAAGAAGATTTAGCTGCAGGTAGCTAGGACATTTCTGGGTTAATTACTTTATGGTTCAGGATGGACATATGCTTTTCAATTTGCAAGAGACAAAATTCTATTGTACCGACTCCCTTGGTAACTTTCCACGTATTTTCAAGAAACAACGCCCTACTGTGTTGATTGGTAGACAATTGATGATTGTCAGATAGTTCGAAGTACAGTTTCATCCGAGAAGTGGTTCCATAGTTAGCTTCTGTAAATGCGAGATTCCGGTAGGATCACGGAGTGCTTGTGATCTCGTTTTCACACATTGCGAGTGAAATTTTGATTGATTTGGTTCATTTTACTTCGCTTTTCTGCCTCATTTGGCTCATTGCGAAGATGGGGATTAGTGACGATATGATGAAATTGATCAATGGACAATCACAAACACCCATGCCCAGTCCGGGATTCGAACCCGGGACACCTGGCATCGTAGCACGATGTGCTAACCACTACGTCACGGGGGCCGGCGACGTGAAATCTCGAGTGTGAAGCTCCCAGCTTGTTGTCCTCCCGAAAAAAAATGATCGACCAAATGTCCAACATATTGACGTTCTAAATTGGTGTCAGACTACCACACAGGAGCAGGGGTTTGACTCCCAGGGCAGTTGATATCACATGTGATGAAGAATAAGTCACGTTTCATTTATGGAAGGAAACGAAGTATGAAGTAAACTTTTTATAGTAGTGTGTATGCTCTAGAAATATTACGTTTAAAAATTCTGCATATTTTTTTGACTTTTTGTGATTTTTCTTAATTTAGACCAGGGTTGTCAAAGGTCCAGGAAGCCATAAGTTGTAATAGATTTTATTGGGTTCCGTTGCAGGACCGGAACCATTTTTCTCGCACAATTTAAATTCGGTCCAACTAGGGTATTGTTTCATTAAGAAAAGGTTACTGGATCGTATTTAAATTGATCCGGAAAAATATTCCTGCACCGAATTTTATTTGATCCGGAAAAAAATTTTCCTGGACAGTGTTTAAATTCAGCCGCAAATAAGGTTCCTGGACCGTATTTAAATTCAACCGGAAAAAGAGTTCCTACACCGTATTCAAATTCATACGGAAAACAAGTTCTTGGACCGAATTGAGGCCTAGAACCCATTTACACTTGCCGATTCTCTTCTCCCGGATGGGAAATGAATTTATTTACAATTCCTGGACCATTAACAACCCTGGAATTGTTAAAGATCAAGGAACGCATACATTCTAATTTGTTCTATAGGGTTCCGTAACAGGACCGGAACTTTTTTTTTTTTCGCACAATTTAAATTCGTACCAAATTGCGAATTGTTTCATTCCAATACGGAACTTGGACCCTATTTAAACTGATCCGGAAAAAAAATGTTCGTTGACCGTATTTAATTTTAGCAGGAAATAAGGTTCGTGTGACGAATTTAAATTCATCTGGAAAAAATATTACTGGACCGAGTAGAATGACAGCATTTCATTCCTACGCGTCAGCAAAAATTTGATGCGGCTGGTGTTATGTTACATCCGGTCGTAGCGGGCCACGAGCGATTTTAGTGTCTAGTCAGCAGAACGTGTCTGATCACGTTGAAGACATCGGAAGCGGGTGGGGGAGGGGGGATCAATGGATTTGTCACGTTGTTTCTTGATGTATGCTAACCTAACACGTGCATATGTTTGTGTGTGTGTGTGTGTGTGTCTTTGGAGGAAATGCGCGCGCAACCATTGCGTATGATGGAAAGAAATGAAGAAATGATTTAAAGATGGCGCCGAAGGTGCTGTACCCCCCGAAAGTTTAGCGGCTAAGGTTATTGCTTTGTAAAACAAGAGGCGTCGAGGGTTCGATTCCTGGTAGAGTCAATATTGATTGATTGATAGATTGAGTTAGTTTTTTTTTTTAAGTCCGTTTTATGCACGGCAAGACTAATCAGAATTGGACCTACAGTTGAAAAGTGGTGATTCGGACCACTATGTGCCTCCACCGATTATCGAACCTGGGACCCCTTGATTACAAGTCGACGATGTCAATATTGAATGGTCTCGATTAGCCTGTGTGTAAATAAAGGCAACAAATTGGTTGAGTTCGAAAATCGAGTTGCGTTAGTGGTTAATGTTGTCACCTGGCAATGAAGAGGTCGCGGGTTCGAATCTCTAGGTAGTTAAATGAGGCCAATTGTTTAATCCCGCCATTATAGGTCGCGATTAGTCCATCTGTGCATAAATAGTGATTGAATAAAATCAATATGGCGGCCTTGGGGTAGTGGTTAATGTTGTCGCCTGGTAATGAAGAGGTCGCGGGTTCGATTCTCTAGGTAGTTAAATGAGGCCAATTGTTTTGTCCCGCCATTATAGGTCCCGATTAGTCCATCTGTGCATAAATAGTATTTGAATAAAATCAATATGGCGGCCGCGTTTTGTGTTTAGCGGCGGCGGCGGCGGCGACCGGGGCGCGGCGCGGCGCGGGGCGGAGCGGGGCGGCGCGGGGCGGAGCGGGGCGGCGCGGGGCGGAGCGGGGCGGCGCGGCGCGGGCGCGGGGAGTGTTTTTTATTCCGCGAGATGTTTCAACCAAGTGGTTGAGGGTTCGATTCCCAATGTTGGTGAAAATTGGATATTCAATTGTATTTGTTTAAAAGTTCCGATTAGCTTTTTGTGCACAAAGAGAAAATGAACTAATTGGAAATAGGATGTTTATGTTGTAATGAAAAGGTCCCGGGTTCGATTCACAATGTCAAATTGGCTGATAATGATGTTTTTTTTTTTAAAAAAAAAAAAAAAGAAGTGTGTTGAGTTCCCATTAGTATTTAGGCAGGAACAGATATTAAAAATCAAAACAAAATGCCTTTTGATTACAACGCAAAGACTTTACCGCTAATGTATAAAGATAAATTAGAATCTGTTGTTTTGCCGTGTGGGGCCCCAGTACCGATTAGCTTAAATGCATAAAGAGTAGGTAAAATAAGCAAGATGGCCGTCACTATTGTTTTGTGATCAAAGAGGAGTCACAGGTTCGATTCAATCAAAGGAGGCAAGATTCTATGTTTCAATTCCATGTAAAAGTCTAAAGTTATGTTTCGATTAACCTCAATGCATAAAGAGGAATTAAACAAAAACAAGCAAAATGGCGACAGATGTGATAAAAGAAAAATTGAATTAGTTTTTTATAGTGACAAGAAAAAATAGCGAATCATTGTTAGAAGTAGAATGAAAATAAAGATACTTGCCTTTGCGTGTCCAGCGCTGTGCAGAAAAGCTCTCATACTTTATCTCCGACAAGTCCACAATACACATTTTTTTTATTGTATAGTTAATTATTAATGTTGTTATTAACACAGATTCTTACCAGTGTGAAGAAAAGCTCTCATGCTTTATCTCCGACAAATCCACAATACACACTTTTTCATTATATAGTTAATTATTAATGTTGTTATTAACACCGAGTTTTACCAGTGTGAAGAAAAGCTCTCATGCTTTATCTTCGACAAGTCCACAATACACACTTTTTCATTATATAGTTAATTATTAATGTTGTTATTAACGATTGTTACCAGTAAAAATATAAACCATGAGGATTTTTAAAGGGGTGATAAGTGAAAAAAAGCCAAGACATATATTTTATCCCTGTTTATTACCAATATTTACAAAATTCAAAAGAGCCGCACACACACACACACACATACATATGTAAAATGTTTATATTGTGTCACCAGTTTATCAGCATGTTATTTAACAAGTTTTTATTCTTCCAGTTTGTTCACTCACCCACATAAGGAATTGTGTCACTATCATATCCATTTTCTGCTGCAACCACTGAATTAAAATGTTTCACTATTTTTTCCACAAGCATGTTCTCGCAAAAAACAAACACTTCTTTGGAAAGTCTTTTTCCGTCGATGTTTTGTATAGACAAAGGCTCAGGTCTTGTACATCCATGTAGATGGGAAAGCACAAACTTCTCCTTATTACATGCATGGACAGGGGAAATATCTGTGCAACCGAAACATTGTTCGCGAAGGTCGAGAATGCAAGATTCCACACAGTTTCCAAAATATGATTTCAGATACGGCGACACTGTTTCACACATAACTTTCGCATGCTCGATGCACACAAATATCTTCATAAAGTTCCGCCACGAACTTTCTGCGATGAACACTATCTCCAGGGAACCGTAAGCTGGTTTCTTCCTTATAATGATCTGACGGCGATTGTACAGTGTGGTTATCAGCAATTCATATTGCTCACTTAGTGGGTAGGAAACACGAGGCTGCTCACCTGGAATAGCGATGTAATTGTCGATTACTGGAAACAATTCCTGAAGAGCGTGCCACTCCTGCAACTGTAGTTCAACACCGGCCGCCCCGCTTCTGTGTAGCCTGACCACAGGTTGGAAATCCAGATGAGAGGAAAGTCCGATTGAGATAACTTTTGTTTTCGAAGCATTCAAATAGTAGACGTGATCAAATAATATCGACTGGCGTATAAGACTAGTTACTTGTTTTTGTTCTTCAGGTAAATGCTGATCGCTCTCTTTCTGAAGAACCCCCTTGAAATTAGTGTACGGTTGAAATCTTTTCTTCAGCGGCATCGAAATAGAGGATTCCATGACTAAGAACTGCGAGATACTGCATGTCGCAGCGTGCAGGTATACATTTGAAGAAATGCGTGGGTGTGTTTTTGAGACGCATGCGCGCGTAGCAAACCAAGCATGTGCTGGACAAAAAAGGTGGAGGGGGCGGGGCATTACAAAGATCAATGGTGAGAGAAAAATCAGCAGAATATCATAAACGTCATATTGAGGAAATATTGGATAACAAATATTAATTAATTTAATTAAAGCATCAACCGCATTGTCGATCTGAAATTAGGTTTATAGACAGGGGGCAAAATGGAAAATATCGACGATGTTCTAGTATTGGATTGTTTCTGTATTTCCATCGGTATAATCCTCCACCACATTTGAAGCATACTGTTTTATCCTCTTTTTGAATGTAAAATAATCCTGCTTCGGACAGAGCTTCTACAAACGGGAATTCTTTTGATTGCCAGTTTCTGAAAGAGGACAATCTAGCATTGAAAGATCCCATCTCTGGATATTGCGTCATTGTTCTGTAAAGACACAAAACAAGATAAATATTATAAGTAAGCTGTTGTAAACTGTAACGCTACAAAATTATTAATATACTATTAGGACTATATGTAACTTGTATAAAATTTCAAACAGTATTTACTGTCCATATTTTCTAGTATACGTACCGAGTATTATAAATTTAATTTACGAGTCAGCAAATAAGTTGTTATAATATTGTCGTTTTTTATCGGTACTGGGAATAAAATTTGAAATTTATGCATGGGTTTACCAGAGGCTCTATGGAATAAATACAGAAAACAGTAATGCCCACAGTACACAGACCCGTAACTTTGTATCTGATGAGTGTTGTACGTATAGAATTTAGAGTTATTTTCCAAAAATCGCAAATGGTTATGCACATGTGGAGGTTTTCCGTAACTATCAAAAAATTCCCCCCGGGAGTTACTGTCTATGTAAATTGCTACCCAGTGCTTCCCGGGGCTATCTTTGGGATCTGTATTTACAATCAACGCTGCTGGTAGTTCCACATGTACAGGTAATTCATTAGCTGCGAAAACCCCAGCATGATGATTGTCAAAGGCTCTATTTGATATTAACCCGTGAAGCAAATTTAAAGTCGACAGCATTGCTGGACACTAAATAGTAATATTGTGCAACTCACCTTTTTATACTTCAAAGTAGACGGTACACGTCACAGTAGATTCCAGAACCAATTTGATCTGGGCCACCAAGCTGTTTATCGTTGTTGAAACAATGGAGAGCTATCTAACACAACGCTGATGCTCGGAATATGTAGGCGGGGTTTACAAACGCGCATGCGTACAATGCTATCAGGCATTTGTTGTGCTGTTGTAAAATGAATTTTGTACTATAAGAAAATTGTCTGTATGTGTGTGTGTGTATATATATATATACAGACACACACGCATATTTATTTATTGATGAAGTATATATATATATATATATATATAATACAATACAATATAATATATATATATGTAATTTGAAGATACAACATATCAGTAAAATCTAACAACTAGAAAAATATTCATAACATTCGACTTTTATATTATATGTAATTTAAAACATTCTTCACAGTTTGAGAAATGGAGTGCTTGTGGAAGCACCCGTTCTCTGCAATATTGGCTGGTCCATCAGGATGTGGAAAAACATATTTTGTGAAGCATTTTCTCCAGTGTTTACCCCAAATGGTAAATGTAAAATTCAACAATATTTTGGTGTGCTACGGGGAATGGCAATCTGCATACAATGATTTCCATGGTTTTGTACAATTTCGGGAAGGAATGCCTAATATTGACCAATTTGTGCCAAATTCTGGACCTCATCTTATTATTATCGATGATCAGATGAGGGAATGCGATCAAAGAGTCACAGATTTATTTACAAAAGGGTGTCATCATCGTGATATTAGTCTTTTCTTTATCACTCAAAATCTATTCCATCAGGGAAAAGGGAATAGGGATATATCTTTAAATAGTCATTATATTGTATGCTTCAAAAATGCAAGAGACAGAGCCCAAATTAATTATTTATCTAGACAAGTATACCCGGAGAATCCAAATTTTATAAAAGATGCATATTACAATGCCACCGCTGAACCCCATGGATATTTGCTGTTTGATCTGAAGCAGAACACTCCGGAAGAAGTACGTTTTCGGTCGCGGATATATCCCGACGATGATATCAATTATGTATATATTCCTACAAAAAAAGCAAGTATAATCACTAGTCGTTTATTCTGTCATCATGGCTCCAAGAGTGAAACACGCTAAAGTGCTCCAAGTTTTGTCAGATGCTAAACCAGCTCTTCGCACAGCGATATTACAAGCTGCTGATTCTTCCTTAGTTAATTCAATCTGTGAGTGTTGTTACAATGTTCTAAAAGGGAATGTTCCTCTTTCAACACCTCAGAAAACAAGATTGAGCCGGTACAAGAAGGTGATACGTAATCTCTCTGCCAAAGGACACTCTACAAAGCAGAAGAAACAGATACTAGTGCAACACGGAGGATTTCTACCTGCGTTATTAGCCCCTTTAATAGGAGGTGTGTTATCAAGTTTATTTAAGTGAAAAAAAAATCTGAACATGGAGCATGCCAAAAAAATGGTTATAATACCTCAAGAATTTATGGATAACATGAGACATCCTGTTATGTCTGCACCGTCTACATCCTTATCGCAATTGGATCAGGATATGCAAGTAATTTTGAATCCCAAAGGTCTTTCGGATGATGAAAAATGGAATCGTTACAGTATTGTGCTCCAAAAATTTCTGTCTATTACTCGAAAACAAAGAGAACCTGTGTCGCTACCGATTACAGAATCTACTGAGAAGTTGACTGATATGAAAGAAGAAATTCTAGCTGCTACACCTAGCATGTATCGTAGAAAAGCCGAACTGTTGTATGAACGTCTTTTACATAATAGTAATATTGATTGGGATAAATATGGGGCAGTTTTTATTAACAATAATAAAATTGAAGGCTCAAATATTGTCGATCTAGTATCGGATATAATTCGACCACGAAAAACAAGCAATCCTGTTGGGTGGCAACTATTCAATAGAGCTCTGGCGTTATCTAATATTCCTCAAGAATATATTGGAAACCCCCGGAGACAGGAGTTTATTCAACAGATTGTTTTTGGCAACCCCGGACGCCATGTTCCGCTGTCCGGAGCTAACCAAGAAGAGGCACAAGAATTAACAGAAGAAGAAGAAGAAGAAGAAAAGGAACCAATTTCTTTTGTATCATCATTTCCAGGGCACAAACGTAAACGTACTGTTCCAGTTTGGTCAAGATACAAACCATGAGCGAAAAAATATTAGAGAATATCTGGTACAATCCATCTCATCCAGCATCCTATTCTACAGCTTCAACACTATGGAAAGCTGTAAAAAAATCCATACCATTGTCAACAATCAAACATTGGTTGACAAAGCAAACTGCATACACTTTGCATAGACCTGTAAAGCGTCGATTTCCGAGAAACTTTTATTTTGTGCATAATATCGATGACCAATGGTAGGCTGACTTGAATGACATGCAGAGTTTGCGGAATCACAACAAAGGGTACAGATATATACTCACAGTTATCGATATTTTTAGCAGGCATGCTTGGGCTGTCCCTGTAAAAAATAAAACTGGTGTATGTATAAAAAAGGCTTTCCAGCAAATTTTCAAACAAAGCAAAAGAAAACCTTTGAAATTACAAACTGACAAAGGCCGTGAGTTTACCAACAGTATTGTGCAGGAATATCTCAAAAAACAAAATGTAATTTATTTTACAACAAAGAATCCTGATATTAAAGCTAGTATTGTTGAAAGATTCAACAGAACTTTAAAGGAACGCATGTGGAAGTATTTTACTAAGCAAAGAACCAGCTGTTACGTTAATGTACTCCCAAAGCTTTTGAAAGCTTATAATCATAAAATTCACTCGAGTATTAAAATAGCACCAGCAGATGTTACTCCTGAGAAGGTTTTGAAAGTATGGCACAATATGTATGACAAAAAACTCAAATCTGATTCATCTCCACTATTGTCATTGAAGATGCCATTCAAAATAGGAGATACAGTGAGAATAACAAAAACCAAAAAACGCTTTGACAAAGGTTACATGGAAAATTGGACAAGAGAAATATTTGTGGTGGAACGTATTTTGAAAAGAAATCCTCAAGTGTATGAATTAAAAGATCTACAAGGACAGAAAATCGATGGAACATTTTATACGGAAGAGTTGCAATTGGTCCGCTTACCGGAGATATGCATGAAATTGATAAAATCCTTGCGACCAAAGGTAAAGGAGCCAGTAAAAAGTTGTTAGTTCATTGGAAAGGTTACTCCAGATTATTTGACAGTTGGATTAGCGCATCGTTTTTGGAGTCAAAAAAAGAGAGAGAGAGGCATAAATTTTTGTAGGTATTCTCATCAGTGGTACAAATAACCTTCATAACACATCATGAGAAAAGCAAACGCTTTCTACCTTACTTTGCCTAGTAACAGTTCCATGAAATATTTCCCAAGTAATACTCTAACTAATTACACCACAAAGCTTCAGAACCGTGTGGAGTTGGACACCAACAAATGGGAGATGGCATTGGTAGAAGTGCATTATCCTTATTCAATACTAAACATTACAAGATTTAACAACTATATTCAATATAAATCTATGGATGATGTCAAATGGAACGAACTTCGAATATCCGAAGGCTATTACGCATCTATAAACAGCATTGTTGCAGAAATCAATAAATATTCTGAAACATTAAATTTTAGTCTCCGAAATCATCCTGCGTACAAACATGTGACTGTTGATATATCTACCAAGCAGAGAAACATAAATGTACGATTGTCACCTCAACTGGCACGGATATTAGGTTTTAAACCGACCGATGATCTATCAGAAGTAAAAATTGGACGCTCGCCTCCAAATGCTGTGAGAGAAATTCCTTCCCAGATGTATATTTACACAGATATTGCGGAATCACATATGGTGGGAGATGCTGTCGCCCCTCTATTACGTATTATAAACATTAATCCTATGGAACATACTTTTGGAAGTGATGGTGTGCAAATTTTCGATTCACCACATTACATCCCAGTGCAGAAACATAATTTCGAACAAATAGAAATTGACTTAAGGGATAGCACTGGTGCACACATCCCATTCTCCTTCGGACTAGTGGGTTTGAAACTTCATTTTAGACGTTGTGGTGAAAAGCTCTGATTATGAATAACCCATATTTTCAATACTACCATCAACAAGCTGGATCTGGTGTGGGTAACATATATTACGGTGCTGCCTATCAAAAAGGACATGGCATTGGAAGTTTTCTTGGAGGACTTTTTCGGTCAGCTTTGCCTCTTATCAAAAAAGGAGCGAAAGCTGTAGGGAAAGAAATGTTAAAAACAGGGGTAAATGTGTTAGGTGATGTTGTAGACAAAACACCCCTAAAACAGTCACTACAATCCAGAATTTCGGATGCCAGATCAAATCTTAAAAGAAAAGCTGAAACAAAGCTAAAGGAAATGATTGGTTCAGGTTATCAGGGGCATAAACATTTCAAAAGGAATCACTCTGCTTCGGGACAGCGAACTGGAAGGATCGCTCAGAGAAAGAAGAGATCCAGTGCCAATACAAACACCAAGAAAACAACCAAACGCAACCGTAAGAAAATTCAAATAACATCAGATATTTTTGATTAGATATGGCGCTAATTAGGGAGAAATCATGTGAGTGTTTTAAAAGTGAATTGGATATTTTCTCGGTAAAACCTACTCAGACAAGCATCTTAGAACACCACACCATCGGATACAAACCTGTTAGTTCTCTGGCAGATAATGCCCCCACCGAGTTTGTAATACCTGGACATGGTGATGATTATATGGATTTAGCACACACAATGTTGAATATAGATGCCAGAATTGTAAAAGCGAATGGTCAGTTATTGCTACCCACAGATAAAACAATTGGACCTGTCAATGATTTTCTCAATGCAATGTTCAGCGAAGTACAAATCTACTTAAATAACAAACTCATCTCGTTTCCATCTCACATGCACCCATACAGGTCTTATTTTGAAAAAGCACTGAACTATGACATATCTGCAAAATCATCTCATCTCCAAAGTGCATTGTGGTACAAAGATACAGCAGGCGCTTTTGATAACGTTTCGGAAGACAACAAAGGCTTTACAAAACGTAACCAACTAACAAAACAGAGTAAAACATTTGATATGTTTGGTTACTTGCATTCTGATATTTTCAATCAAGAGAAATTTTTGATCAATGGAGTGGAAATGCGAATAAAACTGATTCCTTCGAAAAACACTTTCTGCTTGATGGGATTAGATGACAGTGAAGGCAAAGTGGAAATTCTGGATGCTACACTATATGTGAGAAAAGTATCGGTCAGTTCATCCATCAAACTTAGTCACAATCGCATATTGCAAAAACATACAGCAAAATACCCTCTAACAAGAGTACAACTTAAAGCTGTAACTATTCCAAAAGATATTGTTTCAAAAACAATTGACAATGTGATACTTGGACGTCTTTCGAAACGATTAGTTGTGGGGTTTGTTACCAACGATGCATTCAACGGCACTCTGTCTACAAACCCATTCAATTTTCAACATTTCAATTACAACTTCTTTACTTTATATGTTGATGGAGTCCAAATTCCCGGCAAACCACTTCAACCAGACTTTGAAAACAACAAGTACATAACAGCATATCACACATTATTCTCTGGAACAGGGATACACTATATGGATGAAGGAAACAATATATCGCGTGAGGAATACCCCCAGGGATACGCATTACTTGTTTTCGATATAACACCAGACGCAGCTGCAAGTGCCATATCCCACTGCAGTCTTCAACGGCAAGGGGCTGTTAGCTTGGAAGTCCACTTCAAATCGGCTTTGGAATCTACTGTGACTTGTGTTATCTACTCTGAATTTGACGCTCTCATGGAAATTAATAATCAAAGAGATATTCATCTGGATTAATTGTATAACAAGGTGAGTTGCACAATATTACTATTTAGTGTCCAGCAATGCTGTCGACTTTAAATTTGCTTCACGGGTTAATATCAAATAGAGCCTTTGACAATCATCATGTTGGGGTTTTCGCAGCTAATGAATTACCTGTACATGTGGAACTACCAGCAGCGTTGATTGTAAATACAGATCCCAAAGATAGCCCCGGGAAGCACTGGGTAGCAATTTACATAGACAGTAACTCCCGGGGGGAATTTTTTGATAGTTACGGAAAACCTCCACATGTGCATAACCATTTGCGATTTTTGGAAAATAACTCTAAATTCTATACGTACAACACTCATCAGATACAAAGTTACGGGTCTGTGTACTGTGGGCATTACTGTTTTCTGTATTTATTCCATAGAGCCTCTGGTAAACCCATGCATAAATTTCAAATTTTATTCCCAGTACCGATAAAAAACGACAATATTATAACAACTTATTTGCTGACTCGTAAATTAAATTTATAATACTCGGTACGTATACTAGAAAATATGGACAGTAAATACTGTTTGAAATTTTATACAAGTTACATATAGTCCTAATAGTATATTAATAATTTTGTAGCGTTACAGTTTACAACAGCTTACTTATAATATTTATCTTGTTTTGTGTCTTTACAGAACAATGACGCAATATCCAGAGATGGGATCTTTCAATGCTAGATTGTCCTCTTTCAGAAACTGGCAATCAAAAGAATTCCCGTTTGTAGAAGCTCTGTCCGAAGCAGGATTATTTTACATTCAAAAAGAGGATAAAACAGTATGCTTCAAATGTGGTGGAGGATTATACCGATGGAAATGCAGAAACAATCCAATACTAGAACATCGTCGATATTTTCCATTTTGCCCCCTGTCTATAAACCTAATTTCAGATCGACAATGCGGTTGATGCTTTAATTAAATTAATTAATATTTGTTATCCAATATTTCCTCAATATGACGTTTATGATATTCTGCTGATTTTTCTCTCACCATTGATCTTTGTAATGCCCCGCCCCCTCCACCTTTTTTGTCCAGCACATGCTTGGTTTGCTACGCGCGCATGCGTCTCAAAAACACACCCACGCATTTCTTCAAATGTATACCTGCACGCTGCGACATGCAGTATCTCGCAGTTCTTAGTCATGGAATCCTCTATTTCGATGCCGCTGAAGAAAAGATTTCAACCGTACACTAATTTCAAGGGGGTTCTTCAGAAAGAGAGCGATCAGCATTTACCTGAAGAACAAAAACAAGTAACTAGTCTTATACGCCAGTCGATATTATTTGATCACGTCTACTATTTGAATGCTTCGAAAACAAAAGTTATCTCAATCGGACTTTCCTCTCATCTGGATTTCCAACCTGTGGTCAGGCTACACAGAAGCGGGGCGGCCGGTGTTGAACTACAGTTGCAGGAGTGGCACGCTCTTCAGGAATTGTTTCCAGTAATCGACAATTACATCGCTATTCCAGGTGAGCAGCCTCGTGTTTCCTACCCACTAAGTGAGCAATATGAATTGCTGATAACCACACTGTACAATCGCCGTCAGATCATTATAAGGAAGAAACCAGCTTACGGTTCCCTGGAGATAGTGTTCATCGCAGAAAGTTCGTGGCGGAACTTTATGAAGATATTTGTGTGCATCGAGCATGCGAAAGTTATGTGTGAAACAGTGTCGCCGTATCTGAAATCATATTTTGGAAACTGTGTGGAATCTTGCATTCTCGACCTTCGCGAACAATGTTTCGGTTGCACAGATATTTCCCCTGTCCATGCATGTAATAAGGAGAAGTTTGTGCTTTCCCATCTACATGGATGTACAAGACCTGAGCCTTTGTCTATACAAAACATCGACGGAAAAAGACTTTCCAAAGAAGTGTTTGTTTTTTGCGAGAACATGCTTGTGGAAAAAATAGTGAAACATTTTAATTCAGTGGTTGCAGCAGAAAATGAATATGATAGTGACACAATTCCTTATGTGGGTGAGTGAACAAACTTGAAGAATAAAAACTTGTTAAATAACATGCTGATAAACTGGTGACACAATATAAACATTTTACATATGTATGTGTGTGTGTGTGTGTGCGGCTCTTTTGAATTTTGTAAATATTGGTAATAAACAGGGATAAAATATATGTCTTGGCTTTTTTTCACTTATCACCCCTTTAAAAATCCTCATGGTTTATATTTTTACTGGTAACAATCGTTAATAACAACATTAATAATTAACTATATAATGAAAAAGTGTGTATTGTGGACTTGTCGAAGATAAAGCATGAGAGCTTTTCTTCACACTGGTAAAACTCGGTGTTAATAACAACATTAATAATTAACTATATAATGAAAAAGTGTGTATTGTGGATTTGTCGGAGATAAAGCATGAGAGCTTTTCTTCACACTGGTAAGAATCTGTGTTAATAACAACATTAATAATTAACTATACAATAAAAAAAATGTGTATTGTGGACTTGTCGGAGATAAAGTATGAGAGCTTTTCTGCACAGCGCTGGACACGCAAAGGCAAGTATCTTTATTTTCATTCTATTTCTAACAATGATTCGCTATTTTTTCTTGTCACTATAAAAAACTAATTCAATTTTTCTTTTATCACATCTGTCGCCATTTTGCTTGTTTTTGTTTAATTCCTCTTTATGCATTGAGGTTAATCGAAACATAACTTTAGACTTTTACATGGAATTGAAACATAGAATCTTGCCTCCTTTGATTGAATCGAACCTGTGACTCCTCTTTGATCACAAAACAATAGTGACGGCCATCTTGCTTATTTTACCTACTCTTTATGCATTTAAGCTAATCGGTACTGGGGCCCCACACGGCAAAACAACAGATTCTAATTTATCTTTATACATTAGCGGTAAAGTCTTTGCGTTGTAATCAAAAGGCATTTTGTTTTGATTTTTAATATCTGTTCCTGCCTAAATACTAATGGGAACTCAACACACTTCTTTTTTTTTTTTTTTAAAAAAAAAAACATCATTATCAGCCAATTTGACATTGTGAATCGAACCCGGGACCTTTTCATTACAACATAAACATCCTATTTCCAATTAGTTCATTTTCTCTTTGTGCACAAAAAGCTAATCGGAACTTTTAAACAAATACAATTGAATATCCAATTTTCACCAACATTGGGAATCGAACCCTCAACCACTTGGTTGAAACATCTCGCGGAATAAAAAACACCCCCCGCGCCCCGCGCCGCGCCTCCCCGCTCCGCCCCGCTAAGCGCCGCGCCGCGCCCCGGTCGCCGCCGCCGCCGCCGCTAAACACAAAACGCGGCCGCCATATTGATTTTATTCAAATACTATTTATGCACAGATGGACTAATCGGGACCTATAATGGCGGGACAAAACAATTGGCCTCATTTAACTACCTAGAGAATCGAACCCGCGACCTCTTCATTACCAGGCGACAACATTAACCACTACCCCAAGGCCGCCATATTGATTTTATTCAATCACTATTTATGCACAGATGGACTAATCGCGACCTATAATGGCGGGATTAAACAATTGGCCTCATTTAACTACCTAGAGATTCGAACCCGCGACCTCTTCATTGCCAGGTGACAACATTAACCACTAACGCAACTCGATTTTCGAACTCAACCAATTTGTTGCCTTTATTTACACACAGGCTAATCGAGACCATTCAATATTGACATCGTCGACTTGTAATCAAGGGGTCCCAGGTTCGATAATCGGTGGAGGCACATAGTGGTCCGAATCACCACTTTTCAACTGTAGGTCCAATTCTGATTAGTCTTGCCGTGCATAAAACGGACTTAAAAAAAAAACTAACTCAATCTATCAATCAATCAATATTGACTCTACCAGGAATCGAACCCTCGACGCCTCTTGTTTTACAAAGCAATAACCTTAGCCGCTAAACTTTCGGGGGGTACAGCACCTTCGGCGCCATCTTTAAATCATTTCTTCATTTCTTTCCATCATACGCAATGGTTGCGCGCGCATTTCCTCCAAAGACACACACACACACACACACAAACATATGCACGTGTTAGGTTAGCATACATCAAGAAACAACGTGACAAATCCATTGATCCCCCCTCCCCCACCCGCTTCCGATGTCTTCAACGTGATCAGACACGTTCTGCTGACTCAACACTAAAATCGCTCGTGGCCCGCTACGACCGGATGTAACATAACACCAGCCGCATCAAATATTTGCTGACGCGTAGGAATGAAATGCTGTCATTCTACTGACCGAATTGAAAACTTTACAGATGAGAAGGTTCCTTACGGTCCACAACTCATTTACGCTTGCTGATTTTCTCTCCTGGACGGGAATTGAATTTATTTAAAATTCCTGAACCTTTAACAACCCTGGCCTCCACCCGCAAATGCAGATGCTGTGGCTGCTGCTTAGGCGGGAAAGTTGACTACACATACAAATAGAATTAATCCGAAGTTATACAACAAATAATTGTTACTTACATAATAATATCATGAAATATGGAGAGCCAAAATACTTATCAAGCATTTCCTGTTATTTACCTCTTGTGGGAGCGAAAATCTTTTGCCCTTCGTGATGAACTCGGTTCCTGCAAATTCAAGACGGCATTTTCTAATTTTCATTTCTATTTGGGCCGATAACTCCGTGGTGAAGTGGTTAGCAGGTTACGCTACGAAGCAGTGTGTCCCGGGTTCGAATCCCGGCCTGGGCATGTGTCTTCTTTGTGATGGTCCTTTCATCAATTTAATCTTATCTCATTCTCATCTTCACGATTAGCCAAAAAGAGTCAGAAAAGTGAAGTAAAATGAACCAAGTCAATCAATCATTTCTATTTCGTTATTTAACGCCGCTTTTCTCTTGGGTTAAATGCGACGATGAGATTGAATGATGATCCGAAGGAATAGCGATGCGAGAGACATGTTGCAACCACATCTGTCCAAGGTCCGAAACTGGGACCTGTGGTTTCGTAGCGCGTCATGCTCATGCTTCGGGAGTGGAATCCTTTGAATGAAAAACTATAAAAGTAGGGTGAAAGAAAACAACATTGTACTGCGCAAAAAAGCCATTTTTAGGTCCTCTAAAGAAAACTACAATTATTCAGTAAAATTAATTTTGAAGGACAAAGCCTCCGAAGTGTTTTTCCATTCGGTGACGCGTGGTCATCATATCGAGTCCCATCTAGTTCTGAGAGTGGAATTCGCTTACACGTTGATTTCAACTAGCTTCCCAATTGTCCTCACAATGTTTGGCCATCACAGAAATTTTGGAGTTCCTACCAGGGATCGAACCTTGAACCTGTGTTACCAAAGACGAGAGCGCAATAACTTTAGCACGCGGGAATTTTGTTATTTCTATTGCCATCATATATTCAGAGAAAAATAAGATAACTTTTAAGAAATTAGATGTGTGCATAAAATTTCTTATATATCGTCATCATTCTCCAATGTGTACAGTACGACGCCACAAAAGACTCGGGCATGTCCCATAGAATAGTGGTTAACGGTGTCGCCTTGCACTAAAGGACGCCGGATTCGATTCTGGTATAAACAATATACATGGAACGCCTATCTTGAACTCATTACACAAATATTTCATTTTCGCACCGTTGTCATACTTGTACACCTGATTCCAGCACCCTTTTATATCTAAACCCACGGAAGAGGGTTTTTTCTACTTCTCAATTTTCTTCGAGCAAATTTACAAATCTAAGGAGTAAGGACTAATGACATTGTTCTTGGTGTCTCAAATCTGACATAAGAGAAAATACATGGATTTTTAAAGACTGTCTAGATGCCATTAAGTTAATGAGTTCATTCTGCATTTAGATTTCCGAATAATGGCCGTGGATTTCGCGAGTCTATATTCGTAAATTTTGGGGGCTACAGGAGAAAATAATGTTCTCTTCCAAATAGGCTATATGTATATATATATATATATATATAAGGCACACACACATACTGTACTTATATGTACTTATATGTAGGCCTATATGGTATATTAATAGTTTGTTAGTTTTTAAAAGTCTGATAAAAAATCTTAAGTTTTGGGCCCCCCCAAACTGATCAACCTAGCTACGTCCCTGCAGCTGATAATTTTTGGATTGCAAAACGGGTTACTCTTGAAGCTTATTAGAAGTAAATAGGTAAAAAGGTGATTTGTTCCATATAGGAATGTGTGTTCTCCCATATAAAAATACCGGAGATAGATTCCTTTAGAGAAATGTAATAATATTCCAAATGAAGAACCATTTCAATAGTTTACGACCAAAATTATGGTATTCACCACTTCAATGTACAGTCAACGGCAAAGATAATGGTAGGCAAATTGTCCATCACTAGTTTCATTAGAGTCACTCGGGGGAATATGCCCATCGGGGTTAAATGCCCACCTCCTCGTATCTCGCGTAACGTTAATGTTATGGAAACTCTCTGACTCTTGTTTGAAAGCGCCCTCCGTGGTGAGACGAGGTTTGGAGCTTGTGAGAAGAATCTGAAGCCATAAAGGTTAATTTCATGAGGTAATATTTTTTGGACGTTGCTGTATTAACAGTGTGGAATAATATTCCCAAGAGAGAAAGAAACTGAATTATATTTGATGTAAAGATCAAGAGTCAAGGAAACATATCTGCAGAGTGAAACTGCCGCATGGTGCTCAGAGCTGCCAACCCAGTGATCCAAATTTATGCTTGTAGCTGTGGGGTGATATGCCCACAGAAATGAAGTACAATATGCCCATGGGCATTATTATGATAAGAAAGGACCCCAATGTAACTGGATCCAGTGTATTTGTTGTAGTATGTGGATGCATGAAATATGTATCAAATTCACGTCCATGTGTCCAAAGTGCAATGCAATTTCTCACAAATGTAAACAGTAAAAGAGGCTATGGTAAATTCAAAATAAATGTTGTTAGAAACGTTATGCTTGTCTGTACAAATGATGTTCTGTTTATGAAACAAACGTTAATAATCTTCCAGGTAATGCTGTGTATTATTTTCCTTTAAATAGCTATGTCATGTCAAGTATTACAACAATTGTTTCTTGTATTGGGCATTTTACCCCTAATGGGTGTGCATTTTACCCTGAACACGGGGTGATTTGCCCAAATTGACATTCATGTGTTTATTTTTCTATGGTTCTTTTGCTATAAGACTTACAGTAATAACACTTTCAGGTAACAATAACAAAACATGTAGCTTTCATTTGACATCCTTTTTATTGCGACACTCCTTCATTCCGCGAAGCTATAAACCGCCAAAAAAAGTTGGGCGTATTCCCCCGAGTGACTCTACTTTTTTATTCTACATCCTGTGTTGTTTTAAGGAGTGAAATTATCACATTTAGTAATACAGCCTGAATGAAAATGGTGGTGAACAATTCGCCTACTGTTTCTTTTGCCGTTGAGTGTACAGTCACCGGTAATAGGAATAATATAATTTTAAAAAAAATATATAAACTACTCATAATGTTTCCACATTATGACTAGTTGATATTGAAAGAGGTAAGTTCCGACAAGCTTAATTGCAAAGTTTGTTTCAAGTCCATTTTATGCACAGATAGGCTGATCGAGAATCGATCTACAGTTTAAAGTGTGAACCAAAGCACGGTTCAATGTACCTCTACCAGGATTTAACCCTGGACCCCTTGATTACAAGGCTGCATAGTTACAGCTATGCCATCGGAGAGATCCAAAAGCTGTATAAGTATACATATATTTGTATTTTTGTTATCTTATATTGCTTTCCTGGTGCTCTTGGCTAGTCGCGGCTATGAGGACCAGTGATGACTAGAATAAATTGATCAGGTCGGGACTCGAACTTGGGTGACGTTAACGTAAGTTGACTGGTTAACACTCGGCCACCAAGTTGGCAACGGGAAAACAACTGAGGATGTCTTCGCGTAGTATCTTGTCCAAAATATTCATTTAACTCTGGAAGTTTTATAATTTAAGTTTTATTAAAAAAATATATACATGTCATAAGCAGGGACTGGATTTATATGTAATTACATATTTATGTATAAAACTGAAATCAGTTATATTTTGTATTGTTTTTGCGCATCATGACATGAAGGCTCGCGAAATTCAGTTTCTATTTTCCATATTTGTATATATATTAAGTTTTGGCTCATATTTTACCCATTTTCGTTATTTTTACATATTGTTTCCATACTTAAGAACATTTCTCAATATACGCTCCATATTCGCGCAAAAACTACATGTCCCGTGTGACCGAATGACTTGAGTTAATTTCTTGCGAATAACTGACAAATTTGAAATACACTTCCTTTACTTCTTGCGATATTGAACGCAGTTTTAGTCAATATAAATCCATCTTAAATAATGAATCACATTTTTACTACATATAAAATCTTTCCCTGTGTACCTGTACTTCCATACGTGCACACTATTATCAATATATACATATATCATTTTTCTTCTACATTTATTATTATTTTCGAACATTCAGCACGTCTCCAAATCCACGTCATTTTCAGAGAAGCCAAGCAAAGGTCATTTGCCTTGCCCACAAAAGGACGGCTATATTTACGCTTAATCTCCCATAAGCCCCTTTGTCTCCCCAACGTGAAATATTTCCATTCTTCCCTCCAACCAACCTCCTCCTCCACGTCAGCCAATAGAAACTGGACATGGACAAAAAACCGTAACCCAACTGTGAATTTTGGTGGAGCAGTGTGCGTCTATAAGCTAGACAGAAGAGTCGGTATTGGGAATTCAAGTGAAGAGTCGGTGTTGAGCATTCAGATGACAAGTGTGCGTCTAGAACTTGTGCCGGAGAGTCTGTTGTCCAGAAGTTGCGATAGAAGTGTTGAGAATTTGCCTTGACAAGTCTTTGTCAAGAGGTTGCGCTGAGAGTCCGTGTAAAAATGGTTATACTGAACATCCTGTGTCTAGAAGTCAGCGTCCGTCAATGCTGAGAGTATAGCATTTAACACTTGATTTACGTTGAACGGGACAGTTTTCGCTACAAAACAGACATATGACTTTTACATATAAAGGTATGCATGTAACTGATCAGGTTACAGAACTTTGGTGAGAAGAAAGTGTGTCCCTACGTCGTCCAAGGGCAGTGCGTTCGACACCTCAGGGAGCAACCGATGGTGTAACGGTGCCAGTGGAAGAAGGGGAACTCGGTCTGAGTTCCATGCCGCAGTGTGATTGACACCACGGACACTTGGGACAACCATGCCCCCTAACGGCAGACAATAGATACATCAGTGGACAGACAGTAAGTGGACAGTAAGTATGACCAGAAACAAAATTAAGGTGTGGACTTGTAATTCTCATATCATGTAGTGATCCTTAACAAAAAAAAAATACATATTCACGTATCACAGTCCATCAATCAAATAGCTATAATTTCATATGCAACCCCATCCTTTTCCCCCATTTCAATAATATTTTCTATTTGTTTATGTGCACCGTGCAGGTACAGCCGGGCTTCGAACCCTGGACGGCTTGGTCACCAACCGCATATTGTGCGGCTTCAACCAAGCGGCCCAGGGGAGAAAGAGCTAGCCTGTACGGTCATACCTGGTCATAAGGAATAAGGATTTTCCGTATGGTTAAATAGTATTTAGGCCCTGCTTCCAGAATTATTCGCATACGTATTGGTACAGTATGAAAATGATTTATGCTTCTCTTCTCCAACAAATCACAAATTTTCACACTTGCCGCTGTATTGAGCTGAAGTTGCCGACTCGAGTCAAGTAGATGGAAAATCAGGGCCCAGAGAGAAATTGGTAAAAAAGGGGTTTAAGAGCTTTGGGTTTTGGAGGAGGGAGGGGAGAAGTTTGAAGGATTCAAAGAGAGAAAGTTTTGAGGTGTGAATGTCTGCTACAGGATCGCGACGTGGCGAGGGGAAGTGATTATTAGCAGAGAAGCATTTCAAACTTCACCTTGTTGCTCTGGTAACCACTTCACCTTTTCAATTGCATTTTACAAGTGGAGGGATTTATTCTTGGAAGAGGAAATAAATCGGATTAAATTGGTATGGCTGTTGACTGGATTGCGTTCTACAAGATATATATATAAATCCTTCATGTTGGGTTACCACCGAAAGGCCTGAACAGGATCCTGCACATGCTCTCGATAGCACTAAAGGCACTGCCATGAAATTAGGCGGGTGCCAGAAGTTCGCGCTGTTGCCATGTCGGAACACAAGGTTTAAGAGAATGAAAGATCTCATTGTAGAGTCAGTCCTTGAAATCCATATGATACAAACTGACAGTATTTGCTCGAAAGGTCAGGGATGGCACAAAAAGTGCCCTGGATAGAGGTGGGTCTGACGTCCGAACTAGGCAACGCAGCCCGGTTGACGTTGCCACGCTTTGCTTTTCCCATATGTGGCACCAGCGCAATTCTGCCCGGCCGCCTGTTTTCATGGCCTTGTACTGTAGTGTCGATTGCATTGAGTCCTGCATCTATTGAAGTTGTTCCTCTCAGGCTTCAGTACATGTTTCCATGTTGAAAATGGACGAACAACAGTCTTGTGAATGGCCATAAAATTAAAACAACCGTCCAGTAAAAATCTGGACTCTAGGTGTTGCCAAACAAGATTACATGCAACTAAAAATGTCACCTACGCACTTTTGCAATGGAATGAATGTTGCCAAACCGGTCAAGTGCTAATATGGCCATAGTCACTGGCGTACGCAGGATATTTTTACGGGGGGGCTGAAATTGTGAAGGTGATTATTACGTAGCTGTCCCTCGGAGAGTTACAATATAAAATATTTCGTAATTACCAATTTTAACCTTCGGGCTGACTTCCGTGGCGTAGTGGTTAGCATAGAGCGCTACGGCCACAGGGGTGCCGGATTCGAATACAGGACAGCGCATGGATGTTATGCATCAATTTCATCATATCATCACTCGTACTCATCTTCATAATTGGCCAAAAGTGGCAGAAGATAGTCGGGGGTCATTTTAAGTTGAGTTTATATTTACCTACTTTGAATTTACCCGAGTTCTTTATTGCTTTCATTTGAAAATTTTGTTTATCTCAAAATTTCGGGGTGGGCTCTAGCCCCTCCTGCGTACGTCAGTGGCCATAGTTCTCCTCTGAACCTTACATTGTGGGAAAATTGTCTCTTTCTTGAGCAATCAACTAATTTCTAGAATTTCCACAAGTGCTACACATGATTCTTTTCTTTCTAGCTTTTGTAGTTTCATCAATAGCCGAAATCGAGAAAACTAATGTTTTCTTTCTATAGCTCTTTTCAGTTCTTACGGTGGGCGCTCTAGAAGCTGGCAGGGGAAGTGGGAAGCGGGGATTACACCGCAGACCAACCAGACAACAGCAGTGGCGCCGAGAGACACGGCGCGGCGGGAAGAAGTACTACGTGAACCTCGTTCTACTAGCTGCTACGTTTCTTATCTCGCTGGATTGGTCGCTTCCCCGTTCCCCGCTCCCCCTGCCAGCTTCTAGAGCGCCCGCCGTAAGAACTGAAAAGAGCTATAATTATTACATGATTGGGATTTCGTAAAGAAAGAAAGTCCTACTGATATTTGTTACAGATAGATCTCTATAACCTACACTTTTATCAATTTTTTACTCTCAGTGATAGATAGGCAGACTGGTTGATCTAGGAGTTCATAGTAACAATCGGTTTTCTATCACCCCAAACGACCTCCGTGGCGGAATGGTTAGTACAGCGCGCTACGATATCAGGGCTTCCAGGTTCGAATCCCGAAATGGGCATGGGCGTTCTTGACGAGTGTCCATTCATCAATTTTATCATCTCATCGCTCATCCTCATCGTCGCGATTGGCCAAAAGTGGCAGAGAAGCGAAGTAAAATAAACCAAATCAATCAATTCTATCACCCCCAAATAATCTTACGTCACTTCAATTTCTCGGTTTTTGGTGAAACTCCTTAATGCACCTTCATTATCTGTTTTGAGAACTGAACTAAACCATTTTCTACTAAGAAATAACAGTGTCCACATTCCAAGGTGAAATTGTAAAGTCACTATGCATTTCTGCATAAACAAGTTGCAATACACGGTACCCAACGTGTACGGAAACACATCTAAACCCCGGATTTATATGTAATATCAAAGAACAAAATATGTACATAAACATATAAGAATAATTCATAACATATATACCTAAATATGTATTATCAAAAGGATATGTAGCTAAATATGTATTATCAAAGAATATTAATAACCCTGTAATTTCAAGAATTCTGCTAGATATTTATTTTATTTGAACATATTCAACATAATTTTAAGAACATAGTTTGTTCAAATTAAAATTTGTATCAAATTTATACACTCAATAAAAGCACAGCACCCTGTACATATTTAAGAAATCAATTTTATCAACAATTAATTACTTTTCACATCGCAAATTATTATAGAATATGTAAATAAAATATGATATCACATGAGCTACAAATTTTCTTCGTCATGTTTCACAGATGGAAAATAGGTATAGGAAAAGTGATCAAGAGAGGAAGAAATTAGCTAAATATGTTGTTTTATGTAAAGAAACTTAGCAAATATGTAAAATATGTACTATTCTGCCAAATATGTAACATAAAACTTGTGTAAAAAAAGTGAGATATATAATTCGTTGGCATTTTCCTGTTTAAGGTATGTAACTACAGGGTGTGTCATAAGTAATAGCGCAAACTTACACAGTTGAAAGTACACGATAATAGAAGCAAAAAAGTCTCGGTAAACATGGGTCTGCAAACGAGCCGTTTTTGAGATAATTGCGAATGTGTTGTTACAAGCCGCCATTGACTTCATTGTTTGTAAACGTCGTCCTAGTTGGTAAAATGCTAATAATGTGTGCGAATGTGTGGTTAGAAGCCGTCACTGATTGTATTTTGTAAGAATACGAGACCGAACGTACCACCGACAAAACGTACCTACCACCTGACCGGCTACCTACAAAGGGTCTTCTAATGAGTCTAAAAATATTTGCGATGCGACAAAACGTACCACTTGATTGTTTCTCTGATTTCCATCACACTTTATCCACGCTTTGGACTAGCAAAATTACTATATAATGCATATATAGCTATTTTGGCGTGTTTAAAATCAGCTGTGGTTAAGCTGTCGTCCACATTTTTTCTTTTGTATTTTTCTTTTCGTCTTTCTTTCGTTTTAATTATGTCAGTTCTAACTTAACTTAACTTAAACCTAACTTAAACCTATCTTAAACTCAACTTAAACCTAACTTAAACCTAACTTAAACCTAACTTAAACCTAACTTAAACTTAACTTAAACCTAACTTAAACTTAACTTAAACTTAACCTAAACTTAACCTAAACTTAACTTAACCTTTGTCGTGTAGGTTGCCTAGAGTATCGTTGTAAATCTTGGTAATTGGCATGTCTTCCTCTCGAACCCACTTCTTCGCCTCTTGCAAACACTTCTTCACATCTAACTGAACATCATTCGGGGGACTCCACAAACGTGATCACTCGACGGGCAACTAACCACTTTATTCTCTTTTGATTATAAGTTCGAACGTTTTTCCTTGAAGTGGTACGTTTTGTCGCGGATTAAATATTTTGAAGGTAGGTGTTCAACTGACTGGTACGTTTCGTCGCGGAAACCCAAGTGGTACGTTTTGTCGCTGGTACGTTCTGTCGGGACATCATTTTGTAAACACCGAGTGGTTTACTCCTTGCGCGTTCCGAGGTTTGCTCTTTGTTTACAAAACAGAACATTTCCGAGAGGTGACGTAATCAAACAGGATGGATACATGGCTGTCAGAGAAAGTGAGAAAAAGTTTCAAGTGACCTTCATTTCCTCTCAAATCAAAAACATTCCTGCTCCACCGGCCCACAGCTGTGATTTTCATATACTCAATCCGGGGAATATCTGTAGCAAGTTCGCTCATAACGGTATAGAAGGGGAGAAAGGAAGTGGGCGGAGTGAAGCCGTACACGCTCCTGCAAATGGCCGGTATCAGCTTTCCCCTCCAAGCAATCCCGTTCCCTCTAGCGCATTCATTGGTCGAGCCCTCTCGAATCACTACTTGCGCAGAGACTTGTTTTCGTTCGCTTGCTCCACAGATTGCCAGGACAGAGTATACGTTTCTTTCTGTACTCTATCCCGGGATAGAGTAACTCCAGCAGCCGCTTTCCCCCTCCACGCAATCCCGTTCCCTTGCACGTATTTATTGGTGGATTCCTCACGAGTCCTGCGCATATACTTACATTCGTTCGCTCGCTCAAGATATTCCCGGGACAGAGTATAAGTCTTCTTTCAATTGTACGTAATCATCCTCATCGTCGCGAGTAACCTAAAGACAAGCAAGAACAGTCTACAATCAGAAAAAAAAGTGCAAATTCAACTCACCAGAAGGGTTAAACGCTCCCTTATAAACACCAACCTGAAGGTATATGTCCGCGAATGAAGATGTATAACAGACAAGACGTTGTCGTGTTGCTTTGAGGTTCCCATCTGGAAAGGGTAATACATCTGGCGAGATGTGTCTATTGGAGTTTCCATCGAGAGGTGGGAGGGGAAGGGGTTAAATTGCTCTTCTTGGAGTGAATGGTAATGCCGGCTGCCACCAGCGATTCAGGGTCGCACTTTCTGCGAGGGAAGAGCCTTTGACTGGTGTTGCGTGAGGAAGTGCACCCAATGAGTTGCTTTGAGGCAGAGGAGCGAACGACCGGAAGGAACTGGAAGGCGAAGGAATTCTGCTCCAGAGGAAACGCAGGAGGCTGCAAAGCGATGAGCAATAAGGGTTTCTCAACTAACAACAAGATAGATTACAGTCTTTGCAGGTCGCTTGTATACAATTGTGAAATCTCCTTGTGCTGGTTTCAGTACAAATAAACAACAAAAAATATGTTCACAAATGCACACACTGCGTGGTATTAAAAGGTACTTGGTTCTCGTACCATATACTCTGGCTTGATTGGTTTACGTTATTTAGCGTCGCCTATCTACCAGTTCTGGCTAATCGCGACAATGAGGATGAGTGATAATGTGATGGTATTAATAAAGGAACATTCACAAGAACACCCATGCCGGGATTCGAACCCGAAACCCCTTGCGCTCTAGCACGCTGTGCTAATCACTTTTCTTTTAATAAAGGAATACCCCTAAACGGTAGTATCCTTCGTTGTTCACTCATTTCTCAATTTTCACATATATCAATTTCCTCTATTCTCTGTATTCTTATTGGGAAAAATACAAACATCCATGTCCGAACCGGGATTCGAACCCTGACATTGTAGCGCGCTGTGCTAACCACTCAGCCAAGGTGGTCGACCATCCACTCCACCAAGGATGTTGGAGTACTCTGTATGGCGTTCAACTCAATTCATCTTTATTAAAAGGCGGGTTAATCTGCTGACTGTTACACCACCTAAGCCCATTTAATACACATATTTCACAATAAGAAAATATATACACAAAAAGAAAAAACATGAAATGAACAAACACATTAAAACAACGACTCTCACAACAATTATAGACAGAAAGTGAGAATCTACCCACACAACAATTGTAGACAAGAATCGTGAGAACAAAGACTCACACAAAAATTGTAGACAAAGGTGAGAACAAACACTCACACAACAAACTTTCACAAAATTATATACAAATGAATAGGTATGTTTTGCTTGGTGTTTTTCAGGTAAGATAAAGTAATACAAATTCAAAAATTATAATACTAATATAATGAGGCGGTGAACGAGAGAATGGTCCAAGCCAAGGCACGTGTGACTTGATCCATTCTCTCACTCCTACAACAGCACACTGACTCCCTCACATTCTGATCTTGGCCAATTAAAAACACGTTAGTGGAGTCAAACCACTACGCTACTGTTAGCGAAAATATCGATAGATGGTAGCATAGCATATAACTCATATTGTGGATTGATCCCTTCTCTCATTCAATATTTACCAGTAGTGTAAGTGTATTGTTTCTACGCCACACTTTGTAGGTATGCATTTGTAGCCTCTGTTTTTTACCAATCGAATATCAGTTTTTGACATATTTTGAAAATTTTTTGTCGATGTTTTTGCGTTTAGCGATGTTTTAGTAAAATTTCCCTTTTTTCCCACTCACACTTAGTAGGTATGCATTTGTAGCCTCTTTTTTTACCAATCGAATATCAGTTTTTGACATATTTTGACAATTTTTTGTCGATGTTTTAGCGTTTAGCGATGTTTTAGTAAAATTTCCCTTTTTTTCCCACCTCACACTTGTAGGTATATCACGATCTTACGTAATATAACTTAACCTATTTTTTTTCGTGCTAAACTACACGAGAGCCTCTACGTGCTTTGACCTACTTTAGAGTAGACCCAAATAGACAGTTGACCAACATCAAGTGAGGATCACCAAAACCTCAAAAACTCACTTTCTCTCCACGTTCCGCGCCTCATTTATTGCGCTGACGATGTTTCGCAGCGAAGAAAACAGCACCAAAACATCAAAAACTCACTTTACTCATTTGAGGTTCACCAAAACCTCAAAAACTCACTTTCTCTCATTTATCGCGCTGACGATGTTTCACAGCGAAGAAAACCGCACCAAAAAAAACCTAAAAAAAAACTCACTTTCTCTCCACGTTCCGCCTCGAAGTGAGGCTCGGTGAGGCTCGCCTTAATGGTTTTTTACGTGATATAACTTAACCTATCTTACGATTTTTTTTTACGATCTTCAGTGATATAACTTAACCTATTATTTTTTTTATTTGCACACCGAACTAACTTACATTATATTTTATATAACCTTGTTGATTTTTTTAGTATGTGGCAATTTTTTTTAGGAATATTTTTTAAAACTGAACCCCAACTTTGGAGAAACGACCGCTTTCACGGTGTTTGCCTCGGTTCCAAATTGCCTGGTTCCGAAATTGCGATCTTTCATGTGAAAATAAGAAAAAAGCGTTCGCACGACGTCGACCCACGGTGAGGGGATCTTTACCCAGTTTACGCGCTCGATACGCTCCCGAACGAATGCAGAATCCTTTTTGGGAAAGTAGCGTTCTTTGCTTGCGTCCAAGTTGAGAGAATCGATGTACGTGGCCCAAGACCACACGTGGTGCTGCTGCTCGCTACCCTCTACAATCTGGTGGAAACGAAAATTATCGGGCAGGATCGTCCGTTCGAAGGTTTTGTACTGAGTCGATACTCTTTTTTCCGTCCTCAAGAGGCGCAGAAATTGAGTTTTGAACGCGTCAGTTTCGGTTACGTCCTGGTACAGATCTTTCAGGACGTTCAACTTGTTTTCCAGAACCGTATAATGCAGCACCAGGTAATTGATGTTGCAGTGTATGATGAAGAAGGTTGGGATGATGTAGCAGAATCGATAGATCAAACCCCAGCCGAGAAAGTAATGTGTGTGGAAACGATGTTGGGTCGTCCACGTGAATTCGTTCAGAATGTGGCTGTCGCAGACGGTGTTCGGAAAAATCGTTCGCAGGTACTTGGCCGGATCCTTTCCGAAAACCTTCTCGAAAACGTGACGCCAAGCCAGAGCGTTGATGCAGTCACTCTTGAAACTAGCCAGCTGGGGGCTGACAGATCGAGCTTCCTCCCCAGATCGAATTGAGTCGCGTGCCTTTCCACGAACTCCAAGTAAGCCTTCGCCGTGGGCCACACGATGCTCGTGACGATCTGATCGACCGAGTCAGTGGTGCGATATCCCGTGTCGAAGTATTCGCCCCCAACGCTTTCTTCAAGATCGTGATCAGAAAATTTCTCTCTCGCACGTCTATGGCGGTCCTCAGCCCTTTGAATTGCACCTCGTCGCTGTCGGCCAGCTGCACGACGTATTTTTTCTTGGTCAACGCGAAAAAGTTTTTCAGTACGAATTCGATTTTCACCCGCAGTTCGGGAACCAACCGCTCGTGCAGGTGATCGATCAAGTTAGCCTGATGGCGTTTATCCATGAGGATGAAAAGCGAATCCGTGTCCATGTACATCATGCGCGGTCGCTGGGGTTCGAGGGGAAATTTTCGACCACGTCGCGCGATTTCAGTAGGATGGTTCGCGACAGAAAAGTAACTAGAGAAGCACAAGCGCGGGGTGTTCTTCGAAACGAACGAGCCCCCCACGTTTTCCCGTACGGCCTTCGAACGTAAGGTTGGTTCACGTGAGCGCGAATCTCTTCGGGAATGTCTTTCAGCTCGTACATCTGACCGTACATGCTGTTCATCATCAACTTCGCCGTGTTCTGTTTCGCGTCCATTTCCAGCAGTTTGCCCGGCGGCAAGGTCTTCTCGCAATTCTTGACTTCCTTGATTTTTTTACGTAAGGCCATGATCTTGCGGATGCACGTGGCGCGTTGAGCGTGTCGGGCGAGAAAAACACGTGGAGATCCGCAGCCGGTTTGGGGATTCGTGCTGTCGCGATAAACATCCACTTCCATGCCCGGCGGAACGGACGTTTGTCGGTGTGGAATTCACGCCCTTCAACGTGAACTTGGAGTGGCGAGAGCCCCACTACGACCATGACGCTCGGGTAGAAGGGACGTATATGTGAACCCCGAGAAAATTCTATATAAAATAACATACCTGGAAATTATATTCACAGTATAGATTGAATTTTTGATTTTTGTATTCCCCCGAGAAATTCTATATAAATAACATACCTGAAAATTCTATTCACAGTATAGATTGAATTTTTTGAGTTTTGTAATCACCCCCAAGAAATTCTATATAAAATAACATACCTGAAAATTGTATTCACAGTATAGATTGAATTCTTGAGTTTTTTTGTATTCGCACCCCAAGAAATTCTATATAAAATAACATACTTGAAATTCTATTTACAGTATAGATTGAATTTTTGAGTTTTGTATTCACACCCAAGAAATTCTATATAAAATAACATACCTGAAAATTGTATCGCTATTATATACTAGACACTTTTTGATTTCTGTGATTTTGGAGAAAGCATAATGGCATCCACCACCTGTTTCAATCGTAAAAATGATAAAACTGAATGTGTTACTTGTGGGAAGCTAATCTCAAGGAACAATTTATCGGTACACAGGGCAAGATGTAGCGAAACAGGTTCGAGAATTAATCGTTCGTTACCTTCTAAGCCTTGTGCTCGATGCGGAAAGATGATCAGCATTGCACATTTAAGTAAACACCTGAAAATTTGCAAACCATCGATCGAACGAGGAACATTGAAAAGAAAAATCGATGATCCAGAAACGGAAGCTTCCACTTCCAAACAAGTAAAATTATCCGATGAAGGAAAACCAAATAGATCTGCATTCAACCGTCATATTCAGGATTTCTCTTTTACTTCGGAACCAGGCTGCGACATTCTTAGTTTCTTGCGTGAAACGAAAACATCCGTGATAAATATTCTAAAAAAATAAATTGGAAAATAATTCCATAAAAGTATACGTTGATCTATTTTCCGAATACGAAAAAGTCGACGGTACAACAAGAGTCTTTTATCATCGAACAAAAAACCAGGCTCTTCATTTGGGGGACGTCGATAATTTGGACGAATTTTATTCCGATCTTTCAAATGAGCTGGTTAAGAAACACGACGATTTCGAGGTTAAAGGGTCGGGATGGTCTCTGTGTGGTAGTCCTCACACGTTAACCGTTTACGTGAACCAATTCTCGCCTCTTCGCGCTTCCAGCTACGTTCCTCTTCCACCGAACATTCAACACAAGAGGGCTGTGTTAAATATACAGAACAGCGATAACAAGTGTTTTCACTGGTGTGTGTTGGCGGAACTTCACCCGATTCATTGGTCAGATCATCCAGAACGGGTTTATCATTACAAGCAGCATGAACCTGAACTGGAAAATGCAATGGCTGGCATCGAATACCCGGTGACCATTTCTGATATATCAAAATTCGAAACACGAGCACGAGATGCAGAAGGAAAACGCTTAATCATCAACGTGTATTCCTATACGTTGGATAAACATATCGTGCATCCCGTCAGGATAAGCGATGTCGACGATGACGATGCTCGTGATTAATCTTATTCTTATTTCAAACGACAGTGTTCACCATTACTGTCTCATTCGTTCACTATCACGCTTGGTCAGAAGTCAATCAACCAAGTATGCAAACAACATCGAAGTTTGCCCGAGATGTCTAACCACGTTCAACGATCGACAACAATCCGATTATCGAAAATACACCGGACGTCAGATTGCTATCGATAAACTTGTTCAACATAAAATATATTGCGGCAACAACAGACCGGTTCGAATGTTGATGCCCGAAAAGAACGAAGTGGAAGAATTCAAAATGCACAAGGCATTGTTGGAACATCCGGCCATCATCGTTGCTGATTTCGAGGCGTTCCTCAAACCACTCTCATACTGCGATCCGGATCCCGAAGTTTCTTCCACCACACCTTACCAGCTTCCAGAACCAAACAGTTTCGGTTACGTTGTCGTGCGACGGGATAAAATAGATGAACCGTACGTATACCGAGGACCCGATGCAATCGAACGCTTCTTCGAAAAGATGGTCGAGGAGGTTGGGAAAATTGGATGCATGCTGCAAACATCGAAACCGATGCTTCCGTTATGTGCTATCGAACTTCAAAATTACTATGACACCGTCAAGTGTCCTGTGTGCGATAACCACTTCACGGACGACAATCGTAAAGTGTTTCACCATTCGCATACGGACGGTCGCTTCATAAGCGGAATCTGTAATGCATGCAACCTCAAAATCCAAAAACCAAAATTCGTCCCCGTATTCTTTCACAATGGTTCTAATTACGACTTTCATCCCTGAATCAGGAAACTCGGATACGACACATAAAAAATAGATATTCTTGCTCAAAACGAAGAACGATACATCTCTATAAGTAAGAAAGTTATGATTCCCGAGACTAAAAATACCATCGAGATGAGGTTTCTGGATTCGTACAGATTTCTCTCTGCCAGCCTGGACGCTCTTGCCAGCAAACTTTTAGACGACCAATTCAAAATTACAAAAGCTAGTTTTCCCAACGTAGACATAGAACTCGTTAGACGTAAAGGGATTTATCCTTACGAATATGTTAGTGATAATTTTAAATTTAACGACGACGCTCTCCCACCTCCAAGAGAATTTTACAGCAGACTCAGAGAGAAAGGAATTACGGACGAAGAATACCAACACGCGCAACTCATGTGGGAGAAATTAGAATGTAGGACACTCGGAGACTACCACGATGCCTACTTAAAATTAGACGTAACGATACTGCGGATGTTTTTCAAGCGTTCAGGAAAACGGCAACGAATATTTATAAATTAGATCCAGCGTATTTCTACAGCCTACCGGGATTAGCGTGGTCGGCAATGTTATTCCAGACAAAGGTCAAGCTGGAACTGATATCGGACATGGACATATTACTTTTCATCGAGAGGGGGATTCGGGGCGGGATGGTACAATGTGTGCAGAGATATGCAAAAGCCAACAACGTGCACATGAAAGAAGATTATGATTCAAATCGAGTATCGAATTACATCTTCTACGCCGACGTTAATAATCTCTACGGGCATGCCATGGTACAGAAACTTCCTTACGGGGGATTCGAATGGGCATCAATAGACATAGAAAATTTCGACGATAGTGAGTATGGCTTCTTCGCAGAGGTGGATATCGAATTCCCCGACCATTTAAACGATCTGTTCAGCGATTTACCACCGGCATCCGAGTTCAAATCTTCGCCTCATTCTAATCAATGCAAGCTTTTATTGACTCTAAAGGGGAAAAAGAGATACGTTGTTCATTACTCGAATCTCCGACTCTTGATCGGGAAGGGTGCTAAGGTAGCGAATATTAGAAGAGTCCTCAGGTTTAAACATTCCGAGTGGCTCAAACCGTACATTGAAACAAACACGCAACATAGGACAGTTGCCACTTCCGATTTAGACAAAGATTTTTTTAAATTGATGAATAACGCGGTGTATGGCAAGACGATGGAAAACGTGCGGAATCACGTAGACGTGAAATTGGTTTCGGATAAAAATAAATGCATGAAGTGGATAGCCGATCCTAGATTCAAGTCGAGAAAAATTTACAATGAGAATTTGGCACTTTTCAATCTAGAAATAAAATTGATGAAATTCAGAAAACCAATTTACGTTGGCGCAACGGTTCTCGACTTGTCGAAACTTTACATGTTCGAATTTCATTATGACGTGATGAAACCCTTCTTCAATGATAAGATATCACTTTTGTACACGGACACCGACAGCTTCATTTACAGCATACAAACACCTAACCTCTATGAAGACATAAAAAATCCTTCCATGCTTGAGTATTTCGATACTTCTGCATATCCTCAACCCAACAGATTTGGGATTCCTTCCCTCAAGAAAAAAGTCCTAGCTAAACTGAAAGATGAATGTAACGGTGATATTATTGTCGAGTTCGCGGTTTTGCGTTCGAAAATGTATGCCATGAGAACAGAAAGTAGCGTCGCGAAGAAAGCAAAAGGTGTGTGCAAGAATACGGTGGAGAACAAACTCACCTTCCACGATTACATCGATTGCCTTTACTCACAATCGACGATACTAAGTATAGAACAAAGAATCCAAAGCGTAGACCACGTGATTACAACAAACAAAGTTAGGAAAGTAGCATTAGATCCGCATGACGATAAAAGATGTATTTTGTCTTGTGGAATCCACACGTTGCCTTGGGGACACTATCGTTTAGAAATTAGTAAAAATTGTAGGCAATGCATATGAAAAAAAAAAAATGAAACTTTAACTGTCTCACATACACAATAAATAACTAGCAAGGACAATGAATGTCTTTGGTTTCCGAAAGCAAACCAACATGGAAACTGTACACCGCACGACGACAGATCTACCTTCCGTGTTAACTAAACTCAACGGTCTACTGATTATTCACCTCAACAGCATTTGGACAAAATTGGACGAGGACGTTGGTAAAACCTTTTACGTCTTCAATAACAATTTACATTTTTACGAAATTCTGATCGACGGGAAACTTCGGATCACCGTGAATCCGGAGAACGAAGGGCGAAAAATCACAATTTCTACCGGCAAGAACATTTTTCGAATGAAGCACGACAAGGTGCTTTCTAACATGGCGTACGATATTTCTGCAGGAGATTGTTTATACGTTCAACTCCTCGGAGATTACGACAAACTCATTCCTCTCTTCGTAGAATTACGAATCGTCTATCCTTTAATAAATAACCGTTAACAAAATGCCTAACGACATTTTCGGCCACACCAAGCGTGTAGACCACGCAGAAGAGATTCTCATGTTGGATATTCGAGTTAAAAAGTTGAGGAGCGATTTGATCGCTTTGCAGGAGACCTTAAACAAAAGTTTAGAGTCAGAGATCGCTACGCTCCAAACGCAATGTCTCGATCCTATTCTGAAAATCGATTCCGAACTGAAAACGCTCATAAACAATTATGTTGACGTACCTTCTTACGACAACGTTCAAAATATACAGTTGAGCGTGGATTCGCTTCAAAATGATTTACCCAAGTTACAGCAATTTCAATCGAAAAATGAAGATTTGGAAAAATTGAAACTCGAAATCGAAGAACGAACTTCCGCAATCGAAAAGAATTTCTCTGAACTTCAAACCGTCGTGAACGATATCGATGTAGAACGCTTGCATGTCGTCGTTTCCAAATTACAAGAAGAATTCACCGGCACGTTGGAAGAAATTAAATCCAAGTTGCAGACTTTGGAAGATACAATGACGAACCTACCATCGTCGGACGAACTGCAGGTCATCGGTAAAAGCGTCGCGAACATAAAAATTCAATTGGAGGCTTATCAAGATTTCGAACACATTCAAACCACCATCGCTACGCTTCAGGCGTCTCTGGAGTTGATCAACGAAGAAATTAAAAATATTAGAGTTCAAGCGAGCGCGTTGACGAGCATTCAAGACACGTTAAGCACGGTTCAGCAGAAGATCGAATATTTAGAAATTTGAACGTCGAATCCAATCTTGCTCATTTTCATCACGTACTCGACAACATACAGGGTGACTTGGAATCGTTACGGACGAGCGTACCTTCGAGCGAAGATTTGGAAAAATTGAAAACGGCGGTGACGGCACTATCCGAATCGAGCGACATCAAAAGTTCATTGAGCGATCTCGAAAGTACGGTGGCCAATCTCCCCGCCTCCAAAGAATTACACGCTTTGAAAAGGAACATATCTCGAATGCTAAAACGACTGGAAACGGAAACGGCAAAAGTGGAACAGATTCGAGATTAAATCAGTTCGCTGGTGTCGACGTTGCCCACTTCGCAGAGCGTCACGGACATTCACACGCAGTTTACAGAGATGCGAAGCATCGTGAACGATCTTACCGAGAAGAGTTCGAAATTGAATCAAGTCGAGAACCTTCAGAACATTGTCGTCAACATCAGAGATCAAGTTGGAGTGCTGGAATCCACGCAGGAATCGGCGCTGGTCTCTTTCGGTGCCAAGTTGCAAGAACTCAACGAAAACTACAAGCAGTTGAACGTGGAAGTGAAAATCAAACCGTCGTTTTCTGCCGTAACGGATACCATAGTCGAGCATTTGCTGCCCATCGAAAATAAACTTGGACACGTTCACAGTAATCTGCTCGGCGTCGACACAAAATTCGCCAAATTGTTCACCTTGCAAGCCATCGAAATCAACAGCGTACCCAATCAACAGAGAATCTCCACGTTCGTCGAAGGTAACAAACTGTACATGTTACATCCTTATCATCCGTACTACAAGTTTCTCCTCGATGGCACGATTCAGATAAACGAATTTTCGTACTGGAGTAGTGGTATTGACTGTATTATAAACCCAAGAAAGGAAGAGCTCTCCTCAAGCAGAATTGTCTACACTTAAACCTAGCTCAACATGCCCATATGAGCTTTTTGCTCAAGTGTGGAACCCTGTCTAATCCAAGATTTTTGTAAAAAAGCCCTCATGGATTCCATGAGAAAGGAAGAGCCCCCTCGGATTGATTTGCCTATACTTATAAAAGGCACTTCTGTGAGATTGTTGTCCATAAACTTGTCAAAAATATGCCCCTCTTGATGCCCACACTTAAAACTAAGCCAAGATGCTTATAAGAGCCACACACCCATACCCATATTTACTTCCGGTCTATTTTTGGCTATTTCTACCTATTTCTGCCCACTTCCGGTCTATTTCCGGTTTATTTTTGACCATTTCTACCCATTTTGCCCACTTCCGGTCCACTTCCGGTCCACTTCCGGTTTACTTCCGGTCCACTTCCGGTCCACTTCCGGTCCACTTCCGGTTTAAGTTCAATTGGGCACCAGGCTCAACTTCTATATTTAGTATTAAGATAATGTAATTCTTCTAGAATTGCTCCGTGACTCTCTCATTTCTTGCATCATAAACATATGATTTTTCACCTATAAGAATAACACTACATATGGTGTCATCAGGTAATGCCTCATGGAATTCACAGATAATTTTAATATTTGTTCTGTCATTCACCACAACCTGTTTTCTTTTTGAAGCATTGATTACAAACATGGGTCTCTGTGCTTTGAATTCATCTGGAGTGTAATACATATCAGTATTGCCAGTAGTGACCCTTTTGTATGATGTAAATGCCTCATATAATTTGAGGAAATCATTCTTGGACATGTCTAAATTATAATTTTCTCTAGGAAAGACCTCATTTCTGCCATTTTTAAGATATATGTTCTTGATGTTGCAGCTATCAAATTTACTTGAATTTTTTTCCTGATTGTTGTGTCTTCCAGTCTGAAACAATACCACTACAAAATCAGGCATGTCATATTGTATACTGGAGAATGAATTTGTAGCATCAAACTCATAATATGTACCAGATGCGGGCTTCTGTACACATTGATATGTATAAAATTGCAGAGGAACCTGTGGATTTTTTTATTATATCAGCTTTGTATTTAAGAGCATAACTGGCCTCATACTCAACAACAGGGATTCTTAACTCCATAGTCTGAATAATGCATTTGCCTGCATCTGGTAGGGTATTAGGCAGAGCTTCCCCTGTAGGGTTTATTGCACTGTACCTCATCAAGGCATTATTATCATTTGCAGCTCTTCTAAATGTGATTCTTAACCCACCCTTCCACATAATATCTTTGAAATCTGAGAAGAATCCTGGCAACAGGCGCATAGGGAACAGCACAGTGTGGTTTTTAGATAATATCTTATCACCAGCCTCAAATCCACCGATTTTGTAGTATGAAGCCTCGGTTTTGGATAATTTTAATGTGGCCAAAGCTGTGGAGGTAATGCCTGGATAATCCACTCTGTTTATAACAACGCCATGCTTTCTGATCTCAATTTCAGAGAATAGATGTGGCACAAAATTATCTACCAATCTTATATTTGAATTTGCCGGATATTCTGTACCATCGAGCTTTACAACATCAAATTTGATGTATAGATCTGCTCTGTGCGGGTGTATAAATCCATCCCCTACATCAAGATCAACCTCAACCTCTGTGTTGGGTTGATTTAAATTTGCAAATGTCCTCCTGTTTGGGGGGAATGATTGTAGCTCATAACTCTCAATATTTTCCATTTTCTTCTTGTATGTATTTTTATTTAAATGTTAATTTCTATGATGGCAGTTGTTGTGGCTCCAGCAAAATCAACTAATTCTTCATTTTCATTAGTGACAATCAATTCAATATTATCTATTCTATTATGACACACAGGAAAATATAATGTTGGGGATGGATTGTAGATAATAGGCTCCATGAATTCAGAATTAGGTTTGAATGTTGCAATGATGCCTGTTTGTTTGTGAGTGCCTATGCCATTTGATTTGGTGATCATACCCTCAGCCACATTACAGTGAATATTCAGAGTCTCTATGGCTAAGAATTTAGGTATATTAATAGCAGTGTGTTTGATGGCTGGTTCAAGTTTTGTGTTGTTCTCAAAGCCTAACAGCTCTCCTATAGTACCCAGATCCACTGTTTCTGTAGCAGATACAATTTCTACTCTGTGAGTGACAGAATTTTGACTTAACACTACACCTCTGGGTAATTGAGCATTTAGAGTGGACAGATTATATTGCCCTGGAGTGATGACAATTTTTTCATCCCCTACTGCAATTGTATAGTTGTGGTGTGTAATATTGGGGATCAGGTACATGCCATAAAATGCTCTGAGAGCTATTGTTTTGGGATATACAATGTCATCATGCAATTTGAGTTTCAATATTGAATTTTGGCTGGTGAGATGAAATACCCCCATGATGTTTCAGATACCACAAGGCCTTTTGAAAATCTTCAATTGATGGTTTATTTATTTGAGACATGTATCTAAGAACTGATAAACACAAATGTCCGCAATTAACATCTCTGAAGTTTTGAACACGGGCATTATTGTAATAAAGATTAGCTGAATTTAAATATTTTATTAAATTTTCAGGTGGAACACCTCCAAATGAATCAAACACAAATGCCTCATTTTTTAAATATTTAAGATAACAAATCCAGTGAGTGCCCTGATTTTTGTACTCATCCAAATTAACAATGCCACACTCTTTGTTGAGTGGTTGTTCTGGTAAAGAATCTGACATGTACACACCTCTAAAATGTTTGATGCCCAGTGGCTTGATTAAAGCTTCAATATCTTGGTTTGTAAGCGGCTCTTGTTTTTTTAAAACTTATTCATGGCTCTTTTAACACCTTTGCCTTGTTTCTCCATTGCCAGGTTATGGCGCCTCTGCTCATCTAATTCTGCCCTATTTTTCTTGGCATCTATTACTGTTTTTGCTATTGCGGCTGATCCCCCGGCCAAGCTCCCCACAGCCCCGAGAGCAGCTAAGATGGCAGGGATGGTAAATATAAATCCCCCCACATGTGATTTTTTTCTTGATTGCTGTAATTTTTTTAATTGGGGGGTACTAAGCAACAATTTCATACCATGGCCCTTTGCAATACAAGAATTTTTTTTCTTGCGCTGCTTTTTGGTTAAGAGACTGTCAATAGTTTTAAGAGATTTGAGACCTGCATAAGGTATTTGATACATAACACCCTTGGCCTTCATTGTAGGTTTATTATATACATATTCACAACCCCCACCCCAATTTTTGTTTGGTGCTCATAGCTATGGTGGTTCCCAATGCTGCTATTTTTTCACTCAAAGATGCATCTTTGCTTACAAATCTGCCAAATGCAGCCTCTTCTAATTTCTTGTCTGCAACATGTCTCTTGTCAAGATCAGAATGTGTGTTGTATGCAATATCATGGTCTCTACAAGCAGCATCTAAGGGATTAACACCAGGATCCCCTCTGTTTAATCTAATATCCAGTTTTGTGCCTGGACCACAATACTGATAACCTGGAATGTGTAGTTCAAATGGCAGCTTGTTTATAATGTCATTAACAAGGCCCCGACCCTCAGAAATATTCCAAAATTTGGGGGGTAGAGTATTAATTATTTTTATGAGATATCCAATCCCCTTAGTGTCATTCACTATAAAATTAGACAATTTGGTGCTTATCATGTCCATAATTCCAACCTTTTCATTGTAAAAATTGTGGTTCCCAGCATTTTCCTCCCCAGCTATCACCAATAACCTATCTATAAGTTTCCTGACATCAACAACCCACACAAATTCTTTAGGCAGGGTGTTTTATTGTTTGATTCCACTGTCAGTCTTGATTTGTGACCATATGGGCTTGATTAAATTATTGTATTTTGCCCCACTGCTTGACTTGACTCTTTTTTGTGTGGGATCATTGTTCTGGTATAGAGCATCTGATTTTATTAATATTTCTTTGTAATCCTCATAATCCTGATCTGTATAGCTGCCAGGCCTTTTCCTAGTCATCAGTTCCCATAATCCAGGTGTGCCGAGATACTTAACAAAAGCACCTTTTTCTCCAAGTCGAGATTCTGAATATACAATTATATCATCTCCCATAAATGTTACTCTGAAATTGCCAATTCTATGTATGATGCTGCCATCAAGCTCTGTGTCAGCATATAAGCCAAAAACCTCATCTTTATTGTCTTTAGGTGTGGTTAAATATTTTTGAGCAAGAAGACCCAATTCAATAGGATCCTGACTAGCCTCAATTCTTCTAGGAGCAATAGGACTAGGTGTATGAATACTTGAAAGTGGGGTGAATGGATAATCTAATATGTTCCTTGCAGCTACAGGTACAAGCTCTGTGAGCAAATTTTGATTTTGCTCTGTAACAATTTTGATATTTTTACCTAAATTATTAATAGCATCAATTACAGGCTGTTCTGTTTGTTTGTGTTTTTCATAAATTCCACGGTTCTCTGATTTCCATCCTTTAAATCTTTTTACAAGATAATCTCTTAATTTAAGATCATCAATTATTGGCCTTTTCATGGTTATTTATTTATGTTTCAATGTCTAGAAAATTGTTGATTTTATTTCTGTATTTGCCACTATTGGGTGTTCTTGTCATATCAATTGTGACAAACCCATAACTGTCCTGGTTCCAGCACTTGCTGCAAATCTTGGAAAAATCATTGTAGCTCAGGTCCCCACCTACATATTCATCATGTATGTGTTTGAGGTTGGTATGGTCTTGATGAAACACACATATAAAATTGCTATTGTCTCGGATAATTTGCTTGGGTATTTTTGAAAAAGTCTGTGCCAGGTAGAAACAATCTATGTTTTTGTGCCGGCCCTGTGTAAAGAAATTCCTAACCTTGTTTTGATTATCCAATATAATGTCATCAAACACAACAACAGAATTATCGAGACATTCATGAAGTGGCTTAACATCTGGTTCAAAAATGGCAATATCCAATCCATCATATAGCTTCATCAGCTGCTGATATTTTAATTGTTCCAAGCTCTTAGAGAAGATATACAAGTGCCTGTTTTTCCAGTCTAACCAGTTGGGTGCCAATAAAAAATTATCAACCATTAGTGTAGTTTTACCACAAGCAGATGGCCCAACAATAAGACACCTAATATTATCAGGTAGCAAGTTGCCATTTCTCTTATTCTGTTGTTCAGGTTCTGGGAGCCTTTTTATAACATCCCAGGTGTTCATATTATTATTTTGTTTGCATCGATCCAGCTGTGTTCTGGAAGTCCTAGCCATTTAACAAGTAACTTGTTGCCTTTTCTGCGGATAATTTTTTCTATGAGATATGTATCAGGCTGTTTAGTTTTGCTGAGCTCTTGTTCATAGAACCTGCCTTTGAGAATTTCTCCTCTGTGATCCTTTATTATATATGTGTTAAGGGTCCCAGGTTTAACTTGAACCACTGTAAATAATTCAGTGCTCCAGTTTCTTGTAAAGCCTCTCTTGAATAAGTGCTTATATTTGCTTATTCTTACTTGATCCCCCACCTTGTATTTGGCCTTTCTTGTTGTTGGCTGATATTTAGGATAATAAACAGTACTGATCAATTTTTGCTCATCAGATGAAGTTACTTCAGAGGGTTTCATGTTGATTGTAGAATGGACCGAGTTGTTATATTTTTGTAGAAGTTCTGGAAGAATATTAATCCATTTATAATTACCTTGGAGGGTAAATTGTTTATACATAAGATTTTTTAAGGTTCTGTTGAATCTCTCTACAATTGAGGCTTTGAGGTCACTGTAACTCGAGTAATGTTTTATTGCCTGGCTTTTAATAAATTGTTGAAACACTGAATTATAAAATTCTTTGCCATTATCTGTTTGCAAATAGCGCGGGGATCTTCCACTCTGATTGATGATTGTCCTGAGGGCTTCTGTAACACATGTTCCAGTCTTGGATTTGAGTGGCACAGCCCAGGCAAATTTTGAAAATGTGTCTATTACAGTGAGTAGATACTTGTGGCCCTTGTTGATTTTGTCTAAGTTTTTCAACTGTCCACTTGCCATTTCAATCAAGTCGCTTTGCCATAAATCATCTATGCCCTTTGTGACTACTGGGAGTCTCTTAAAATTATGTCGGGCTTGTCTGTGTAATTCATCAACAATAATTTTTCTAGACATAATATGTAAACAAGAATATTGCAACTATGGGGTGTTCAGCAGCTGATACTGCAGGATTTTCTAAATATAATTTGTCCCCTATTTGTATTTTAAATTCCAAAGAGCCATCATCTTCAGTATAGGCTGTTTCTAATGTATTGGGATCTGTAAAATCCTCCAATTCTACACTGGTGATTTTCACTTTGTTATCAGCATTTGTTATTGATAAGGTAGGGTAGTGGTGTGCCTGTGGCTGTAGCCAATATTTGATCTTGATTGGTCTCAATGTGCCCCCAACAAAAAACTGGTAATAAAATTGTGCATTTAAAATCGGGGCCTTGTTAATGACATTATAAACAAGCTGCCATTTGAACTACACATTCCAGGTTATCAGTATTGTGGTCCAGGCACAAAACTGGATATTAGATTAAACAGAGGGGATCCTGGTGTTAATCCCTTAGATGCTGCTTGTAGAGACCATGATATTGCATACAACACACATTCTGATCTTGACAAGAGACATGTTGCAGACAAGAAATTAGAAGAGGCTGCATTTGGCAGATTTGTAAGCAAAGATGCATCTTTGAGTGAAAAAATAGCAGCATTGGGAACCACCATAGCTATGAGCACCAAACAAAAATTGGGGTGGGGGTTGTGAATATGTATATAATAAACCTACAATGAAGGCCAAGGGTGTTATGTATCAAATACCTTATGCAGGTCTCAAATCTCTTAAAACTATTGACAGTCTCTTAACCAAAAAGCAGCGCAAGAAAAAAAATTCTTGTATTGCAAAGGGTCATGGTATGAAATTGTTGCTTAGTACCCCCAATTAAAAAAATTACAGCAATCAAGAAAAAAATCACATGTGGGGGGATTCATATTTACCATCCCTGCCATCTTAGCTGCTCTCGGGGCTGTTGGGAGCTTGGCCGGGGGATCAGCCGCCATAGCAAAAACAGTAATAGATGCCAAGAAAAATAGTGCAGAATTAGATGAGCAGAGGCGCCATAACCTGGCAATGGAGAAACAAGGCAAAGGTGTTAAAAGAGCCATGAATAAGTTTAAAAAAAACAAGAGCCGCTTACAAACCAAGATATTGAAGCTTTAATCAAGCCACTGGGCATCAAACATTTTAGAGGTGTGTACATGTCTGATTCTTTGCCAGAGCAACCACTCAACAAAGAGTGTGGCATTGTTAATTTGGATGAGTTCAAAAATCAGGGCACTCACTGGATTTGTTATCTTAAATATTTAAAAAATGAGGCATTTGTGTTTGATTCATTTGGAGGTGTTCCACCTGAAAATTTAATAAAATATCTAAATTCATCTAATCTTTATTACAATAATGCCCGTGTTCAAAACTTCAAAGATGTTAATTGTGGACATTTGTGTTTATCTGTTCTTAGATATATGTCTCAAATAAATAAACCATCAATTGAAGATTTTCAAAAAGCCTTGTGGTATTTAAAACATCATGGGGGTATTTCATCTCACCAGCCAAAATTCAATATTGAAACTCAAATTGCATGATGACATAGTGTATCCCAAAACAATAGCTCTCAGGGCATTTTATGGCATGTACCTGATCCCTAATATTACACACCACAACAACAAAATTGCAATAGGGGATGAAAAAATTGTCATTACTCCAGGGCAATATAATCTGTCCACTCTAAATGCTCAATTACCCAGAGGTGTAGTGTTAAGTCAAAATTCTGTCACTCACAGAGTAGAAATTGTATCTGCTACAGAAACAGTGGATCTGGGTACTATAGGAGAGCTGTTAGGCTTTGAGAACAACACAAAACTTGAACCAGCCATCAAACACACTGCTATTAATATACCTAAATTCTTAGCCATAGAGACTCTGAATATTCACTGTAATGTGGCTGAGGGTATGATCACCAAATCAAATGGCATAGGCACTCACAAACAAACAGGCATCATTGCAACATTCAAACCTAATTCTGAATTCATGGAGCCTATTATCTACAATCCATCCCCAACATTATATTTTCCTGTGAGTCATAATAGAATAGATTATATTGAATTGATGGTCACTAATGAAAAAGAAGAATTAGTTGATTTTGCTGGAGCCACAACAACTGCCATCATAGAAATTAACATTTAAATAAAAATACATACAAGAAGAAAATGGAAAATATTGAGAGTTATGAGCTACAATCATTCCCCCCAAACAGGAGGACATTTGCAAATTTAAATCAACCCAACACAGAGGTTGAGGTTGATCTTGATGTAGGGGATGGATTTATACACCCGCACAGAGCAGATCTATACATCAAATTTGATGTTGTAAAGCTCGATGGTACAGAATATCCGGCAAATTCAAATATAAGATTGGTAGATAATTTTGTGCCACATCTATTCTCTGAAATTGAGATCAGAAAGCATGGCGTTGTTATAAACAGAGTGGATTATCCAGGCATTACCTCCACAGCTTTGGCCACATTAAAATTATCCAAAACCGAGGCTTCATACTACAAAATCGGTGGATTTGAGGCTGGTGATAAGATATTATCTAAAAACCACACTGTGCTGTTCCCTATGCGCCTGTTGCCAGGATTCTTCTCAGATTTCAAAGATATTATGTGGAAGGGTGGGTTAAGAATCACATTTAGAAGAGCTGCAAATGATAATAATGCCTTGATGAGGTACAGTGCAATAAACCCTACAGGGGAAGCTCTGCCTAATACCCTACCAGATGCAGGCAAATGCATTATTCAGACTATGGAGTTAAGAATCCCTGTTGTTGAGTATGAGGCCAGTTATGCTCTTAAATACAAAGCTGATATAATAAAAAATCCACAGGTTCCTCTGCAATTTTATACATATCAATGTGTACAGAAGCCCGCATCTGGTACATATTATGAGTTTGATGCTACAAATTCATTCTCCAGTATACAATATGACATGCCTGATTTTGTAGTGGTATTGTTTCAGACTGGAAGACACAACAATCAGGAAAAAAATTCAAGTAAATTTGATAGCTGCAACATCAAGAACATATATCTTAAAAATGGCAGAAATGAGGTCTTTCCTAGAGAAAATTATAATTTAGACATGTCCAAGAATGATTTCCTCAAATTATATGAGGCATTTACATCATACAAAAGGGTCACTACTGGCAATACTGATATGTATTACACTCCAGATGAATTCAAAGCACAGAGACCCATGTTTGTAATCAATGCTTCAAAAAGAAAACAGGTTGTGGTGAATGACAGAACAAATACGAGGGTGGATTGAAAAGTTCGTGGCCTGACCTAGAAAATGAGAAGATATTTGGATAAGTTATGTTTTATTTTTCCACGTAATCCTCCTCGAGGGAGATACATTTACGCCACCTCTCCGGTAACGCTGCTATACCACTTTTAAAAATTGATTCCTCAAGGTCTGCAAAATACCCCAGTCCATCACTTTTCACCTCTTCATCCGAAGAAAATCGCTGACCCCCCAAAAACTTTTTCAGGTTTCCAAACAGGTGAAAGTCCGAGGGGGGCAGATCAGGCGAATAGGATGGGTGCGGCAACAGTTAGAACCCACAGGAATGAATTTCTGCCATGGATGCAAGGGACGTGTGAACGCGCGCATTATCCTGGTGAAACAACACCTTTCTTCGCAGCATTCCTGGCCTCTTAATTTTAATTTCCTCGCGTAAACGTCGCAGCAGGGTGCAGTAGTATTCAGAATGGATAGTCTTTCCTTTTTCCAAGAAATTGATTAAGATAACGCCCCTAGCATCCCAGAATATTGATGCCATAACCTTGTTTGCCGACAAAACCTGTTTGGCTTTCTTTGGGGTAGGAGATCCTTGTCGTTTCCATTGCTTTGATTGTTGTTTTGATTCCGGTGTATGATGGTGCACCCATGTCTCGTCCATAGTCACAAATCTGCCAATAAACTCCTCCGGATCACTTTCAAACAGTTCCAAACAATCACGGGAAAGGGTGAGTCGAGTGCGTTTGTGTTCAACTGAAAGCAACTTGGGTACCCATCTCGCAGACACCTTAGAAAACCCTAAATCGTTCACGATAATGTTTTGTGCTCGCTCATAGGAAATGCCCACAGTCTCAGCTATCTCGCGGATTTTGATTCTGCGGTCACTCAAAATCAGGTCACAAATTTTATTGACATTTTCTGTTGTGGTCGACGTTGCAGGCCTGCCACTGCGGGGGTCATCTTCAATGCTGTTTCTTCCACGCTTAAATTCAGCCACCCACTTTTTCACCATGGAATACGAGGGCGCGGAGTCTCCAAGCGTCTCTACCATGTCCGTATGAATTTGCTGTGGTGTTTAACCCTTTTTATGCAGGTACTTAATGACAGCGCGGTGCTCTATTTTCTCCATGTCACAAATTTCCGTCACTTCTGCCCACTAAAAGTCCTCGCCTGAAACAATAGAGCAATGAAATGAAATGAAATTTTACACGGTGACTACCAAAGGATATAGCTATGCAACTAATGTATGAAACTTAAAATTAAAAGCTTCCTTCCTACTCAGGCCACGAACTTTTCAATCCGCCCTCGTATTAAAATTATCTGTGAATTCCATGAGGCATTACCTGATGACACCATATGTAGTGTTATTCTTATAGGTGAAAAATCATATGTTTATGATGCAAGAAATGAGAGAGTCACGGAGCAATTCTAGAAGAATTACATTATCTTAATACTAAATATAGAAGTTGAGCCTGGTGCCCAATTGAACTTAAACCGGAAGTGGACCGGAAGTGGACCGGAAGTGGACCGGAAGTAAACCGGAAGTGGACCGGAAGTGGACCGGAAGTGGGCAAAATGGGTAGAAATGGTCAAAAATAAACCGGAAATAGACCGGAAGTGGGCAGAAATAGGTAGAAATAGCCAAAAATAGACCGGAAGTAAATATGGGTATGGGTGTGTGGCTCTTATAAGCATCTTGGCTTAGTTTTAAGTGTGGGCATCAAGAGGGGCATATTTTTGACAAGTTTATGGACAACAATCTCACAGAAGTGCCTTTTATAAGTATAGGCAAATCAATCCGAGGGGGCTCTTCCTTTCTCATGGAATCCATGAGGGCTTTTTTACAAAAATCTTGGATTAGACAGGGTTCCACACTTGAGCAAAAAGCTCATATGGGCATGTTGAGCTAGGTTTAAGTGTAGACAATTCTGCTTGAGGAGAGCTCTTCCTTTCTTGGGTTTATAATACAGTCAATACCACTACTTACTGGTCTCACGGCAGAAAAGCTAGCGTTCCCACCATGACCTTGATATCGAATCGTGGTGTCCAGAAAGCAGGAAACATTCCTCTGGCACGTTGGAACGAAACGCGCAACATATATGAAATACACGAAGACGAAGATCTTACCGTTTTCGACGTGAGTGCCGGCGATAAGCTGATCATTCAAAACACGAGCGAGGTGCCACCTTCGTTGAATCCCATCACGCTGGTGCTTCTCTTCAAACGCAATCTCTAAAAATGTCTAGGCAAGCCATCGTCGAAGAATTGCATAAACCTGCACGCCGCAACTACGAACGTTTAGCGGTGGTAACCAAGGGCATCGATGACCTCTGGGAAAGTGACCTCGTGGAGATGAGTAGCGGCAAGTTAAAAAATATACATAAATTGAACAAGGGCAACAAGTACCTCCTCACAGTCATAGACACATTTTCGAAATTCGCATGGGCTCTACCTTTGAAAGCCAAAACGGGAACATGCGTCACGGAAGCATTCAAGACAATTTTTCGCGAAAGCGGCGGCCGGAGACCTCGGTTTCTGCACATGGACAAGGGGAAGGAATTCTACAATGCCGTATTCCAAAAGTTTATTCGGAAACACGACGTTCAACATTACTCGACCTTCAGCGACGTCAAAGCCAGCATCGTGGAAAGATTTAATCGCACTCTGAAATCGGGCATGTGGTCACGCTTCACGCTTCAGGGAAGCTACAAGTGGGTCACCATTCTTCCGGAACTCGTTAACGACTATAATCACACGGTGCACAGAACGATAGGCATAAAGCCAGCTGACGTTACCAAGTCCGACGAGCAGCGTTTAATTTCTAGCGTTTACTGTCCAAAGTACACACACACGACAAAAAGACCTAAATACAAAATTGGAGACCAGGTGAGGATCAGTAAATTGAAGCGAACGTTCGACAAGGGTTTCACACGAAACTGGAGCACGGAACTTTTTACCGTGGTTCGAGTTTTACCCGGGAACCGTCACACGTATATAATAAAGGACAGTGGCGGTGAAATTTTATTGGGGCGCTTCTACGAGGAGGAACTCTCGAAAACTAAATACCCCGACACGTACCTTATCGAAGAAGTTTTGCGTAAGAGAGGTGACAAACTTTTGGTGAAATGGCTGGGACTTCCGGAAACAAGTTGGATCGATTCGAACGAAGTGATTCTATGAGTACGTGGAATGTTGTGAAACGTCTACCTGATTCGGAAAGTCAAACGAAAAAAAGGAACGGCGAATTGCTCCCCGATAGCATACGATGTCTGATCGTAGGACCTTCGGGGTGCGGAAAGACGACACTGCTCATTGATAATTTTATCCTCGCACCCAATTGGTTAGACTGGGAAAACAGACACCTCTACGTATTTTCGAAAAGTCTCGAACAACCGAAATACCAGCAACTTATGAAACTGTACGAGGGACTGGGCATTGCAACTTTCGCATCTGAAATCATTCCACTGGACGATTGTCTCGAGAATTCCGTTGTGGTGTTCGACGACATGATCTTGGAAAATCAAAACGAGATTCGTAATTTTTTCACTCGAGGACGTCACAAAGGATTAGATTGTTTCTACCTGGCACAAACTTTTTCCAAGGTTCCGAAACAACTGCTACGCGACAACGCTAATTTCATATGTTTGTTTCGACAAGACCACACCAATTTAAAACACACACATGATGATTACGTAGGGGCTGACATAAATTACAATCTATTTTCTAAATTCTGCTCCCACTGTTGGAACAGTGATGATTTCGGATTCGTGACCATTGACATGACTCGAAAAGCAAACCATGGAAAATATAGGAAAAAAATAAAGGTTTATCTAGACGTCTCAAAGGCTAACAAGAGGACAATTTCAGATTTGCAACAAGAAGAAAAAATCAAAAAAAAAATCAAAGGTCGTGAGAATCTAAAAAATAAAATTTGAAAAAACGTTATTTTTTTTCAAACGTCTGACAAGCATATATAAATAACCATTACAACAAAAAGTGAGTGTTAGAAAAAGTGGATAGTCTCAAGCGGGTGACAGCAAGAAAACTACGAGAACCGAACGTATAGGCTGAGAATTCGACGTTTCAGAAACGTTTCAACGTATATAGAAAAATGTCAAAACGTCAATTTCAAGAAGAGGACAATCTCAAACTGCGGGAATATCTAGTGAAGCGCTTCAAAGGTTGGAAATCCGAGAATCGCGGATCCTACGAAGAGAAGAAACGTCAGGATCAACCTGTGATCGACGCCATCAGCGGTCTAGGTAAAGAAATTAAAAGTGTCACGGAACAAAATAAAAATTTGATCAACGAACTCGTACCACTCGCAGCTAAAAGTTACGCTGTACCCACGCCCATTTCGAGCATTCCTTCGACGCCGTTCGAACTGAACGACGTACCGGCACGACGTCAAGCCATAGGTAGCACGTCGTCGTCTTCGGATAAGATCGAGTTGGGACCTTTGGCACGAGACTACCTGAGCACGGGGAAGTTCGACAAGGATGAAGTGTTCGGATTGTATCCCAGCATGGAAACCAACGAAGGCGGTGTGGTTTGGAAGATTGGGAAATCGAAAGTCACCTTCGAAGGCAACGACATTAAAGTTAATTTAGGCGAGAAGAATAGTTGGACCAGGTATCCGGGTAGGGTGGGACTGTGGGAACTCGTTGCCAAAAAGCAGCCGAAAGATTACACCGACGAAGATTACCAGAGTTACAGGGAAATTTTAATCATGACGGATGCCATGTACCAGAACAACGACGCCTCGCAGAATAGGGTGAAATCGAGCAGCGGTGAGAAGTACAGGAATCTCATCAAACCGATATGGAACGAAGTGAAGAGTGGAAGCGGCGTCAAACGCTACAACACGTTACCCAAAGAATTCGTTTGGGTGGACGACGTGAGGAAGCTCGTGGACCGATTGTTGGTGATAGCCGGCGAAGAGAATGCAGGCAATCGTAATTTTTACAACGAGAAGGTTGGCATCGTGGACATGATCAGCGCGAAACTTTCCAACTTCATCGTGAACGACGACAAGGGCATAGGTTACCTCATTAAAATTATCAACACGCTGCCTCCGAGATTCTGGAACGTGGCCGAAGGAAAGGGACTCGTGAACGACATCATCAACAAGTTACCTTTCGAGATGCATTTACCTGGCTACCAGTACTGCGGACCGGGTACCAAACTCGAGAAAAGATTGGAGAGAGGAGACAAGGGTGTGAATCCGTTGGACGCGGCATGCAAAGATCACGACATCGCCTACAACAACACTAGCACCGATCTGGATGCACGTCACGAAGCAGACAAGAAATTGGAACATGCCGCTTTCGAAAGATTCGTCAGCAGAGACGCATCGCTGGGAGAAAGAGTTGCAGCACTGGGCACCACCATCGCCATGAACACGAAACAAAAATTTGGGTGGGGTATATAAATAACATACAGTAAAAAAATTAATAACAACATGTCTCGTATAACTGATTTGCCGCCCGAGTTACTATGTAAAATATTCAAACACGCAGTAAACGGAGATGTTAATAAACTTTTAATCATAGCGAGATCAACGCCGGAATTTCATATCCCTTGTGAAATGGTTCTCAAGGATCATCTTCGGGAGATCAGTGGCATGATGTGCGGTGATCTCGACACTCTTCTTTCGGCCGCAGGGGAAAAATTAAACGAGAGAATGGACGAACTGCACGAGGCGAGGCAGGGGAGAAGACGATACACGGATGATTGGCGCAAGTCTAAACAGGAGACCGAAGAAATCATCACACACATCATCGCGTTTTCCGAAGCACGAACTTTCTTCCTCTGTTAAAAAAAATAATAATATATATACGTGTCAAAACTTGATATATAAATAACACACATCGTGAAAAAAAAATAATCTTCGGTATATATAAATAACACACATTGTGAAAAAAAAATTAAATTTCTCTAACACACTGAAATTTTTCTCTTCGATATGAGTGAAAAAAAATGAGTGACCTCCAAGCATTAAAACAAATGCTAAATTTGTCAGTCGAGTATGTAAAAATTCAGGAATTGGAAGTCGGCAAACCTTACACAATAACTTCCGGTTCAATTGTTTCTACCCAGTACGGTCCCAAGGTGCGTCTGTTGCTCGACGGACAATACAGTCTATTTTTACCAGATCGATACGCTAACATGTTATCCGACGAGAAGCTAGCTATTTTAATCGAGAACAAAACTCAAATCGTGTACAAGGGGACAAAGGAACTTCTTGGTAAGAAAACAAAACACGTAATAGAATTTGTGTAACGGGCTGCGCGGAGTATATATAAAATAACATACCTTGAAAAAAAAATTACACGAGAGAGGGAAACAAAAAAAATCTCTGTACATTTATATATAAATAACATACTGTAAAAAAAACCATGAAGTCCAAAGGTGTCGTGTACCAGATACCATATTCGAATCTGAAAACGCTGGGTGCCCTCGATGGGTTACTCACCAAGAAACAGCGCGAGAAGAAACGTTCTTGCTTGACGAAAGGACACGGAATGAAATTGCTTCTCAGCACACCACAATTGAGACGCTTGCAGCGTTCGCGGAAACAGCAAAAGATCGGAGGTTTCATATTCAGCATCCCGGCCATCCTGGCAGTATTGGGAGCCGTTGGAAATTTGGCCGGCGGAAGTGCCGCCATCGCGAAAACCGTCATCGACTCGAAGAAGAACAAGGCCGAGTTGGAAGAACAGAAACGTCACAACCTGGCCATGGAGAAGAAAGGGGGGAAGGGCGTGATGAGGAAGTTTAAAAAAAGAAACAGCACTCACCAACCGAGACATTGAATCTTTAATCAAACCATTACAAATCAAAAACTTCAGAGGCGTTTTCATGTCCGACTCGTTACCTTCAACCGTTAGGAATAGAGAATGTGGAGTAGTCAACTTGGACAGTCAAGAAAATCCAGGCACGTATTGGATATGTTACCACAACGCAAATAATAAAGCATTCGTTTTCGATTCTTTCGGAGGTGTTCCACCTACAAATTTAGTCCATTATCTGAAAACGAACAATCCTATATACTACAACGACGAACGCATTCAAAATTTCGGAGACGTGAACTGCGGTCATCTCTGTCTCTCCATGCTCGCGTTTCTCTCCAAAATAAATAAGCCACAGGTGGAAGATTTCCAGAAAGCATTGTGGAACCTGAAACAGCATCACGATGGGCGTGTTCCATCTCACGAGCGAATCTTCGATCTTGAAACTCACGCTGCACGACGACATCGTCTATCCTAAATCCGTAGCTCTGCGTGCATTCTACAGCATGTACCTCATACCTAACGTCACGCAGAACAACAACAAAATTAGCGTCGCAAGCGAACATATCGTCGTCACGCCAGGCCAATACAATCTTTCTACTTTGCAAGCTCAATTACCCAAAGGCACGTACCTTTCTCAAAATTCGGTCACGCACAGAGTCGAAATTGTGTCGGCTACGGAGACCGTGGACCTGGGCACCATAGGAGAACTTTTAGGTTTCGAGAACGACACAAAACTCGAAGCTGGCATCAAGCACACGGCAGCAAACATTCCTAAATTTCTAGCCATCGAAACTTTGAACGTTCACTGCAACGTGGCGGAAGGCATGATCACGAAATCCGACGGGGGGTTGCTGGGAAGTCACAAGCAGACGGGAATCATCGCCACTTTCAAACCAAGTTCCGAGTTCATGGAACCGATCATCTACACACCCTCTTCACCGATCTATTTTCCAGTATGTCGCAACCGCATAGACAACATAGAGTTGGTGGTTACGAACGAGAAAGGCGACGTGGTGGATTTCGCAGGTGCAACGACCACGGCCGTCCTGGAGATCAACGTATAATAAATAACCATACATCATGGAACAAATCGAAAGTTACGAATTGCAATCTTTCCCTCCCAACCGTCGCACGTTCGCAAATTTGAACGAAGCGAACCGGGAGATCGAATACGACGTGGACGTAGGCGACGGGTTCGTTCATCCTCACAGAGCGGACCTTTACCTTCAATTCGACGTGGTGAAGAAAGAAAGCGGAGACGCGTTCCCCGCAGCAGCAAATTTGATACTCGTGGACAACTTCGTGCCTCACCTGTTCTCGCAGGTGGAGGTGAGGAAACACAACACCGTCATCGACAGAATCGATTATCCAGGCATCACGTCGACGGCAGTGGGAACATTGAAATTATCCTAAACGGACGCAGCATACTATCAGGCGGGAGGATTCGAAGCGGGGATCAAAATATCAACAAGAAGTCACACGGTCCTCTTTCCCATGCGTCTGCTTCCGGGATTCTTCTCGGACTACAAGGAGATCATGTGGAAGGGAGGAGTGAGAGTCACATTTCGAAGAGCAGCCAACGACAACGACGCACTGATGCGATACACCAACTTGAACGCAGACGGCACGCCGATAGCCAACACTTTACCCGAAGCAGCCAAGTGCGTCATCCGGAGCATGGAGTTGAGAATGCCGATCGTGGAATACGAAACGAACTACGCCCTCAAGTACAAAGCGGAGATCTTGAAAAGTCCGCAGGTGCCGATTCACTTTCACGGTTACCAGTGCGTGCAGAAGATAGCGTCCGGAAGTCACATGGAATTCGACGTGACGACGCAGTTCAACAACATACAGTTCGACATGCCAGATTTCGTCGTAGTGCTCTTTCAGACCGGACGCGATAACAATCAGGAAAAAGATTCCAGTAAATTCGACGACTCCAAGATCAAAAATGTTTATCTCAAGAATGGACGCAACGAAGTGTTCCCGCGCGAGAATTACAACCTCGACATGACCAAAGATGATTATCTCAAACTTTACGAAGCGTACACGGCTTACAAGAGGGTCACGGAGGGAAACGTGGACATGTACTACACGCCCAGCGAATTCAAAACCCACAGGCCGATGTTCGTCATCAATACCACGAAACGGAAGCAGGTGGTGGTCAACGATCGAACCAACATCAAGATCGTTTGCGAGTTCCACGACGCGCTGCCTGCCGATACTCTGTGCAGCGTCATCCTGGTCGCCGAGAAGTCCTTCATCCATGACGTGAAGAACGAGAGGGTCACGGAGCAGTTTTAAAAAAAAAATCCTAAAAAAATTGCCACATACTAAAAAAAAATCAATACAATTTTTTAGGTTATATAAAATATAATGTAAGTTAGTTCGGTGTGTAAATAAAAATAATAAATGATAGGTTAAGTTATATCACTGAAGATCGTAAAAAAAATCGTAAGATAGGTTAAGTTATATCACGTAAGATCGTGATCGAGTGAGGTGTTGGCAACACTGCGAGAAAATTAGGCTTATGCCTTACAAGAGAAAACCATTAAGTCGAGCCCCACTCCGAGCCCCATTTTCGGTTTCAGAACCGGGCTTCTACCACTACTAAAAGTAGGTCAAAGCACGTAGAGGCTCTCGTGTAGTTTAGCACGTAATAAAATAAATAGGTTAAGTTATATCACGTAAGATCGTGATATACCTACCAAGTGTGCGTGGGAAAAAAAGGGAAATTTTACTAAAACATCGCTAAACGCTAAAACATCGACAAAAAAATTGTCAAAATATGTCAAAAACTGATATTCAATTGATAAAAAAAGGCTACAAATGCATACCTACCAAGTACGAGTGGGAAAAAAGGGAAATTTTACTAAAACATCGCTAAACGCTAAAACATCGACAAAAAATTGTCAAAATATGTCAAAAACTGATATTCAATTGATAAAAAAAAGAGGCTACAAATGCATACCTACAAAGTATGACTTAGAAACAACCAATATACACTACTTTTACCAAAACATGAATAGAGATGAAATTTAGCCAAGAATTGTTTAAATGTGGTAGGATAAAAATAATGGGGGAAAATGAGACTAGTTGTCACCATTATCAATGTGATGTTAGCTGCTATTAGTGAAAATAGATATTCCTCTTCTAACAATAGCATTTTAGGTTGTAACAAGTAGTAACATTTTTTTCCAATTTTTCATCCACGGCGTCACAGAGATAAAAGCAGACGTGTCAAGCACAATACAATACCAGCAGCGGCGATTGGGTTCCAAACCGGGGGGGGGCAAGGACAATTTATTTCACTTTGCAGATAAGGAGGGGCAAAATTGACAAAAAGGCTCTTCCTTATTACCGCCACTGTACATGACAATAGAAGATTTTCTTTGCAAGCAATATTCTTTGTCGAGTGTAAGGGAGAATTCACACCGAAAAAACACGCGACACGAGTGTTTCACACCGAAGAGATAAGATGCACGCGACACGCGGGAAGTGACACTAGTTTCTTTGCTCAGTTTGCATGATGGTATCAATATGATTTCATTAATCAGTTTATTAGTCACCCGAAAATAACGTAACAACAGATATTGTTACATGAAAATTGCGTTGTAAAATTTGTGCAAGTTATTGAAACTTGGGAGAGGCATGCTGTGCACGAGAAAACTGAGAAATAATATGCACTGACCTCAAACTGTATACGCTAAACTTTTCAGGCTGAATATAGCGAATACCTAAACACTAGAGAAATGGTTATCAACCTTCGTCATGATATATTTTTAAGTCAATGACCTTAGCCGAAGAATTTTCCTCGTAAATCTTTACAGTCTTGAAGATTTTATGCATTAATTAACATGTACCTATGAAATTAAATATTTATAAATAAATTCTAGCATAATCATAAGAGTAATAATAGTTTGATTACGTGTGTAGGATTGTTGACAAATATAAAAATATGGAAGACAAATGGTAACGTCGTCTCCTTGTAATTAAGTGATCCCGGGTTCGATAACCGGGGAGGCACCGGGCAGATCGAGTTCTGATTAGTCTATTTGTGCATAAAATGGACTTAAAAAATGAAAACTCACAACTCAAATTTGATATTGGGATTATGATGTTGTCAACCAGTTTCAGCAGAACATTTCGTTGCTCAGTATAGTTGATACGAGGGCACGGCATTGGGTCGCGGCCCGGCGGTTGAAAAACAATGCACTAGAGTACTTTACGATGTTTTTCAAATAAAAGCAGTCATATAAATGGCCAAAACACGTGACCTCTTTACACTATGTTGAAGGCAAATTACAGCCGATAGATAACTGCATCAAAAAACTTGATAAAGTGAAATGAACGTTGTGTTTAAATCTTAAAACATTGTTAAAACATTTGTTAAAACATTGTACATATCGATACTTTATTATATCAACAAATTAGAGGTTCAAACATAAATACAGCTAGTTGGAATGAAGCATTCGCTGCGCATGCGCGAACAACAAACTGAAGCAACACGATGCACGGTATTGAGAAAACGGCACAGTTCGAGAGACACGTAAGCGACATGCAACACTTGCATCCAACTCTTGCATCTTGCCGTGTCTTTTCGGTTCGAAAGATTGTTTTGATTAATGAGTGTTCGTTTCTAAGCGATATGTGTTTTGTATCGCATGTCGCGTGTCGCGTGTTGCATGTTTCTTTGGTGCGAATTCTCCCTAAGACTCCCAAATTTTACTTTCCATGCTCGATATTTCTTAATGCAGTCATTATTTGTTGTTACTGTAATTCAGAAACTTGTACTTTTTTAACAATCACAATACTTCACGATCATTTGTGCGATTATAACAGCAATAAAGAGCTATTGAATTCGAGAACACAAGATATAAACAAAATAATATTAGATTACTGTTGAAAACTATTATTCATTGCCCAGAGCAGAGATTCTAACGACATTCACATATTCATAACTTCATTTCTGTCTCCATTGTAAAGCATAGGATAAGTACATTTCATACTTAAAACAGTGCAAAAAGTGAAACGTCAAGTAGCCTCTCATACCTGATCTAGCAGATTTGTCAAAACATGAAACGTATTACACGAAAATATAATAGTTGATTGATTTTGGTTTCATGAAAGTTGCATAGGAAACCAAGAATGCGAATGGCTCTTATTAGTAGTAACAGTAATATGCTCATTAAACTTTGTTTCCCTTTGTTCGTAGCAATTTTTGTGATGTAAACGAACGCGTGTGAAGTTTTACTGTCACCACTCTTTCTTGCTGCTTCTTCAAAGAAATACCACATCTTTCCAGCAAATAGCAATTTAATTTTTGTTATACGTATATTACAAACGATAACTGAAACTCGAGGGTAAATATTGATACAAGAATATTTGAACATGGTCAGGAAATGTTTTAGCAAAAACATTTCTTGCAATAATAACTCGATTAGCGTAGTGGTAACATCGTAGCCTTATGGAGGTACATAGTGGTTCGGATCACACTTTAAGCTGTAGATCCAGTCTCGATTAGCCTATCTGTGCAAAAAGTGGACTTAAAGCAAAACTTTAAACAAACAAATAAATAATAGCTCAAAAGAGTTTCAAAACTGATTGATTGATTGGCTTTATTTTATTATACTTTATTATACTACTTTATGTGCCACTTTTGGTTAATTTGCGAAGATGGAGATGAGTGATGATATGATGAAATTGATGAATGGACACTCACAAACATCCATGCCCAGGCTGGTATTCGAATCCGGGACACCTAGCGTCGTAGCGCGATGTGCTAACCAGTCCACCACGGGGGGCGGCAGCTTCAAAACTGTTTGGAATCGTACATAGAGGAAAAGTCTCGAAAAAAAAGTAGATTCACAGTTTTAAAAAAATGCTGAAGTTGAATGTTTTAAGTTGACTTTGTGCACAGTATGGCTAATCGGGACTGCATCTACAGTTTAAAATTGGATAGGAATCACTATGTGCCTCCACCGGGTATCGAACCCGGGACCCTTTGATTACAAGGCGACGACGCTGCCACTTTTCTTTAAGGAATAGCTACCCCTAAGTGGTTGTATTTCCCGCTTCTCACATTTTTTCTTAATTTTCACTCATATTAATTTTCTCTAATTTCTCCGTATTCTCATTGTGACAAGACACAAATATTCATGTCTTATCCGGGATTCAAACCCGGGACTCCTGGCGTCGGAGCGCGCTGTGCTAACCATTCCGCCACGGGACGACGTCCACGGCGCCATCTTGGAGGTGCTTTGAATACTTGAAACATGTCCGTTTGTGGTGCTTATTGAAAATATTCTGATAATGCTCTTTTGGAAATATGAGAGACCGCTAGGAGGTAATAAATGTTTCAGCCTTGGGCGCCACAGACTGTTAATCAGACACTACGTTGATGTCATCAATACTGTGATTGACACAGAGGCTGGAGAAAATGACAGGGTGGTGGTGCTCAACCACTAATAATGATCTCTGGTCACTTTAGAAATGAGAAATTCCAGGATATGTTTTCGTTAGTGTATCAAATAGAAAATTGGTATTGGGATGAATCGAAGACCTGATGGAGTTTGGCTAACATTGTAATGAAATATTCTGCAAAAGAAAAACAGCAAACCCGCTTTCTCATGCCAAACTTCATCTCCTCAATATGCAGCTGAATTTGAGCTTGATATTATTTCCCGTGGAATCCGAAGGTACGTAATTGAAAAACTTATATTAACCGCGGTCGAAAAAAGGAAAATGAAGAATTTCACTTCCGGAAAAGTAATTCCATTTGGAAAAATATAAGCAGCCGGGTTGAAGCCTTAGAAAATGGCTGTGGAGAAATATTTTTTTCCCGACCCCGGAGGCAGAAATGAACTTTCTAATGCAGCTCCTTCAAATTCTCTCCCCCCCCCCCTCTTCGGCGCCTTTTCCTCTCTCATTTCCTTCTCTTTTTCCCTTGACGTGGAATTTATCATTGAAGCGAGGAAGGTCGATCCGAGTTAAATTGACAATTTGTAGCCGGCCGGGGTATTCGGTGGGTCGGAAGCGATCGCCAAATGAACCAGGAAATGAAGAATTATAAATTCCTCTCGCCGGAAATGCTCTTCAAGGTAGCGCTCGCTTTCTTTCCATTTAGCAGAAGACACGTATGGGGGTAGTAGACAACCAATCGGCGATTAGCTATGTGGTAATGCGGTACTTCATTCATTCGTGAGCCCGCGGTCCGATCACAACAATTTTCCTCGTAAATAGCTTTCTCGTATTTTAAACTTTATGCAATAATTCAATTGAATTCAATTCAATGGTCTTTATTCTTGGGCGAGGTTCAGCAAATACTGATCTACCACCTAACCCGACAAAGAAAAATATAGCAAAGTACCTAGGTACATTATTATACATGAAGATTATAAGACACTACGTAAGTAAAATAACATAAAAGAAACTATAAAGAAAAACTACTACTACACAAAGAAAATCACAAAAAGAAAACAGATGACAAAATATATACAGTGCGTGTGTGCTAATAAATGAAAAGATAATAATATACATATATTATTACTTAGTTTCGGTCCAGTTTTTTTCAATAATTCACAGGAAACAGTTTTTAATCATATGTGGTCTTACTTTGCTTCTGGTCATCAATCAGTGAATCATATGCGGCCCTACGAAACTGTTTGTAGTTCAGTTGCTTTATTTCGTTCGGGAGTGCATTGCAGATTTTAGGTGCCATGTAACTGAATGAAGATTGCGAAACAGAAGTTCTGCAGCGAGGTATATGGAGATTAGCGGCGCTTCTGGTGGAGTATGAGTGCGTTTCACTCCTGGCTTTAAGCTTTACACTCAGATAGTCCGGTATGTTTTTATTTATAACATTGCAAGTAATGCAGGTCATGTGCAGTTCTCTCCGTCTTGCCATGTTGAGAATTTTGTGCTGATTAAGCACAGGTAGAACGTGTTCGTGATTTTTAAATCTGTAGACGTACCTCATGCATGCATTTTGGACTTTCTGAATTTTGCCTGAGAGCCTTTTTGTGATTCTTGGCCCGTAAACAACATCGCAATAATCGAAAAGAGGATATATTAAAGATTGGACCAAATTTAATTTAATTTTGGGTGAAAGAAAGTCAACAAGCGTGTAGAGGCTCTTTAGCACTGAATATCCTTTACCGCACTGTTTCAGTACATGTTCAGACCAGTCTAATTTTTGATCCATGGTCAAGCCCAAATTTCGTACTGTTTCTGAGAATTTTGCGTTCTTCGTTTCAATTAATATTTTGCATTCGCTGAGATTTATTTGTTTCACGAGATTATTGTTTCCGATAATAGTAAATGTAGATTTATTTAAATTTAGAACTAAGCCATTTGATTCACACCAGTTACTTATATTTTTCAAGTCCTGATTTAATAGTGCAATCGCATTTTGTAAATTAAATATATCTATCGATATATACAATTGCGTGTCATCGGCATAATGTAATGTAATGTAATGTGAGAAATGTTTAATTCGAGGTTACGGACAACTTCTTACGCATTCAAGCGTCTCTTTTGCTTGCGCAATCACACACCATCAAATAAATATTAATCATTATATTCGACGATGCCTTTCTCATTAGCTAACTTAATTCTAATTTCACAGATCTGCAATCTAGATAAGCACGTATATCTCTTAATTATCTTATCAACACAAAATATCATATCTACCATTAATTATAATCACACTCAAGTCCAACTTGTAACCCAAGCTTATAATTCTATATTGGCCAGTAAAGGGTTTAATAGATAAGATGTTGCGTATGTTTCAACAACTTTATTAGGTGAACGTCTTAATGTTAGAGCAAGCAAACAAATAGCAAGCGTTACCCAACAAATCCAATTATAACATTTAAATATAATAAGTTTGTTAAGGATCCTTAAATTACTCAAATCAGTAATATCCGTGTACACTTGTGCATGCGTAAGAGCAATTTTAATGCACATATTCATTCATGAGTTAATATTCCCATTTTAATAATCATTTTACGATCGTAAGCCTTATTTTTACTTCAATTAAGAATGGCGTTCAACGACCAATAAAAATTTACTTGTACTTCAAACGTTTACAACAAACTTTGGACTCTCATTTAGTGTTTAACATTACCCTTTACGCTAATACTTAACTCTCGATACGATGCTCTGAGTATCTATAATTGCATTGCAATTTACTGTAATTATACAAGGACGTTAAGGGTCACGTAAGTTAAGGAATGGTCTATTGTTTTAGGAGTAAAATGAACGTAGTTGATTTTGTTATTTGAGGTAACGCCGACGAAACAGACGTAATACACTTCATGGCTGAATAGTTCGCTAGTCCGGTACTTGAAAGTTCGTATTACAACGCAATACTTGGGGAACTTGAATTCCATGCAAATTTCACGACTTCTCACACGCGCAATTAATTTGAGATTATTTGATCGTTCAGATAAAAATAGTAAGTACTTGTGCACACTGATTCCTCACTGGCATTATCAAGTTATATATACAGGGCGGTTCATTCAACAAAAAATATTGTTACTTCGAGTTAACACTACGGCCAAAGACGATGCAATTTGATTGTGAATTAATGGGACAATTGGACAAAGTCAAATTCACTTGAAGTAGCCAGAATACACATACCTGTATTTTCGCAGTTTAGTGGGCTTCATGAAGTTCTAGTCGACGGCATACAGGAAGGACGTAATTCCGACGTATATTCCATGTACCGTGGTCCTGCCAGTACATGCAAATGTGATGGATAGCGATCTGTCCCTCCTGCCTATTCTGCGATCCAAGGATGACTTCAAAATCTTCACCACTCGTTAATCGACGTCAATTCGAACAAAAAGGTGCATTTTGCGCTTGAAAATTTAAGCTTTGATGAACTCGCAAAATCAAGGTGGTAAGCTGGCTTTTATCCTTATATATCCCACGTAGCACAAAATCAATTTTACGGCGTAGGTAACCCACGACGAACAAACCCCATACGAGTAGTACGCACATTCGATCTGACGAAGCGCGGTGCTAGTAGCTAAGCCATGTCTGTTCGCGCACTGTGTGTGTGTTATCTTTCAGCTCATCTTCTTCTTCTTCTTTTCGCCCTATCAACTTATCGTTAATTTTAGCCAACGGTGCTGTATCTTTCAGCTCTTACCTGAGCAATGCTGTAAATCGGCAGAGCCATCTGGAGGTTTGCGATGAATTACTTGAACAAAATAATAACGTGGTTCGCAAACCTACTCAGTGGCGGAGGAGGATATTTTCACTTACTGCACTGCACTACACTGCACTAACTAAATGTACGGCATCGTCCAAATTTGGATGCGGGGAAACAACGCCTCCCACCCCTCCCGGTTAGATCCTTTTGTCGCTCACCGTTCAGTAAATGGAATTCTGGATAATAGTAATTTTCTTCTTCAGTTTAAATTTAATGCTAAAAAATTTATCTTCGGATGCGACACCTTTTACTCTGTGATATCCCTAGAACAAAAAAATACAAATCATCCCCTTTATTCAGACTTTGTTCTACATATAATAATATTGGGTTGGTGCGAATGAAATGTCCGCTTTGACGTCTGGTGGGAAACTCACCTCAACAACACAACACAGGGATTGACTGAGGTCACACATCTAACGTCATAAACTCTGTATATGTCCAGCAAACAGGCTGGAGCACCCAGATAGTCAGGAGGATGTGCGTTGCTGAACAGGGTCGTCTGAAAGTGCACCATGGAGAACACACAATTGCGAGTGATTTGTCTTTACGAATTCAAACTGGGACATTCTGCTCAGCAAGCCGCCAAAAACACTAACAGTGCATTTGGGCCAGGAATGGTAAATGAACGCACCATTCGCCGCTGGTTTGTCAAATTTCGTTCCGGTGACGCAGCATTGCAAAATGAACCCAGTGGCCATCGACCAACATCATGTTCGGATGAGCTCCTCAGGAACCCCGTGGAAGCGGACCCTCAGAAAAGTGTTCGTGCCATTGCAGACGAGTTAGGCATACACCATACCACTGTCGTTTGGCGGCTCCGTGCGATCAGTAAAGTGAAAAAGTTGGACTCATGGGTACCACATGATTTGACACCGGCCAACAAGACTCGCCGTCTGGAGGTGTGCAGTTCTCTGAGTGTAAGGAATAACTGGGATGGTTTCCTGCATCGGATCGTCACTTCAGATGAAAAATGAATCTGCTATGACAATCATAAACGATCAGGACAATGGTTGGATCGTGATCAACGTCCAGGGCGGTTTCCGAAACCACCTCTCCACCCACGGAAGGTGTTGTTGCTGGTATGGTGGTCTGTGGTGGGTGTGATCCATCATGTCTTTCTCAGGCGAGGTGAAACCATCAATGCAAATTGTTACAGTGCTGAACTCCATGAAATGCACCACAAACTTCTCCGCAAGCATCCTTCAATGGTCCACAGACATGGTGTTCTCGTGTTGCACGACAATGCTCGCCCACGTGTCGCACAAAGGACGGTGCAGGCTCTCCATGAGTTGCAATATGAAACCCTTCCTCATCCAGCATATTCTCCCGACTTCTCTTCCATTGACTACCTTCACTTCGGCATCTCGATCACTTCCTGACAGGGAAGACCTTCGCTGATGATCGGGCGGTGCAAATGCCGTTGAGGAGATCTTTGCTTCGCAGACTCCAGACTTCTTTCGCCATGGAATCCAATTGTTGACTGAGCGATGACAAAAGTGTGTGGCTGCAGACGGCGACTATTTTGATTAACCAGGTATTGTAGTTTTGATTTATTTGGCCTTTGGCAATGACGCACCTGGGCCGGACATTTCATTCGCACCAACCCAATATTTCTACAACGCATGCAAATCTGGATTTCAATCTGCCACTTTCCTTGTATCTAAATACTTTAAAACCAATTTTTGAAAAAGGCTAGATATACAAATGCGATATATGTAAATCCATTCTACTGTGCACTATTTTCAATTATTCTGAAATTATTTTACCTTCTATTTTCCTTACTCTTCTCTTGTATCTATGGTGACTACGTATGTCATATATATGCTAAATATGTTTTTATTATTTTTTCCGTTCAATACTATGTGAAGGCTATGTTCTGAACAATGAATATATGTGCATATGGATGGATGGATATATATGTTCTTTTCTTGCAGTACTTTACTTATTAATTTGTGTGTATAAATGCGTTTGTGTGTGTGTTTATATGTACTTAACGCTGTTATATGTTTATTATTTGAATATAATATACGTAAGCTTTCCTGCAATTGGAGATTCTCTCTGTTGGAAGCAAACGAATAAATAAATAAATAAATGTTTAACTAACTAACTCTCTAGCCTTCTTAAACCCGAAGGTTCATGGCTGCAGCAACACAGGCCTTCCATCTGTCCCTATCTTGAGCAAGATCTATATACTCCTTTCCGTCCCTACCGATTTCCTTTAGGTCTATCTCAACATTGTCCCTCCATCTTCGTCTTGGCCTTCCTACAGGCCTCTTACCATCAGGTTTCCCAACAAGAATCCTGTAAACTCCTCTTTCCTCTCCCATTCGTGCCACATGGCCTGCTCACCTAAGTCTTCTTGATTTAATTATTCTAATAATATCTGGACATGAATACAAATTATGTAGTTCTAAATTATGTAACCTTCTCCACTCACCTGTCTCCTCATCCCTTTTAGGTCCAAAAATTTTCCTAACGATCTTATTTTCAAATACTCTCAATTTATGTTCCTCTTTCAATGTAAGGGACCAAGTTTCACACCCATATAATACTACAGGCAAAATTACGGTTTTGTATATTTTAACTTTTAGTTTCTTAGATATTAAACGAGAAGACAAAAGTTTATGAAGAGAGAAGTAACATGCATTTCCTGAATTAAGTCTACTTTTTATTTCCTCTTTAATATAATTTTCATTTGTTAATATTACTCCTAAGTATTTGAATTTGGAAACTGTTTCAAACGATTTGTTATCAATAATTAGATTTTGATTATTACCTAACACTTGGTTTCGGCCTGTAAGCATATATTTAGTTTTCTCTTTGTTAACTTCCAAACCTATCTCTTTAGCAGTTTTGAAAAATATTTTAGCATTATTCTTAATTGTATTCACATCATCCCCCAGTAAGTCTACATCATCTGCATATGGTAACAACTGAGTCACACCATTTAATTTTAGTCCTTCTTTAGTTTCTTTTACCTTCCTTACAGCATATTCTAAGGCAAAATTAAAGAGCAATGGAGATAATGCATCTCCTTGTTTTAACCCATCATGAATTGTAAATTTGTCAGACATATTAATACCCACACGAATTTTACTTTCTGTTTCACTGGTGCATATTTTTATCGTACTAACAAGCTTCTTAGGTATTCCAAACTCGACTAATATATTATATAATTTATCTCTTTTGACCGAATCATATGCTTTTTTGAAATCAATGAATAGTTGATGGACATTTTGATTATATTCCCACTTTTTCTCAAGTGTCTGTCTGATGTGAAAAAAATGATCTGTAGTTGATCTGTTACGTTTAAATCCACATTGATAATCACCTATAATTTCATTAGCATATGGGGTTAGTCTTGTTAAAAGAATGTTAGACAATATTTTGTATGTTGTTGAGAGTAGAGAAATTCCACGGTAATTGTTACAGTTCATTTTATCATCTTTTTTAAACACAGGAACAATTATGGAATCTTTCCACTGTTGAGGGATTTCTTCTTTATTCCATATTAAACAAATTAATTTATGAATTTGACATATTAACGAATTTCCACCATATTTAATTAACTCAGCTGGTATTAAATCAATGCCAGGTGCTTTGTTATTCTTTAGCCTTTTAATAGCATCTTTAACTTCAGTCAAGTTAGGTTCTGGAACTAAAGGTTCTGCTGTGTGGACTTCATTTACTTCTGATTTATCTCCTACATGGACATTTAAAAGGTCATTAAAGTAGTTCTTCCATCTATTTAGAATATCCCTTGGGTCAGCTAGAAAATCACCGTCTTTATCTTTTATCAAGTTTACTTTAGGTTGCCACCCCTTTCTAAATTCATTTACACCTTTATATAAATCTCTGATATTTTTATTTTTGCTGTTTGTTTCAATTTCGTTAATTTTGCCTTTCAAGTAATCTCTTTTTTTACTTCTAAATGTGCTGTTAACTTCTCGCTTTATTCTATTATAATTGCTTAGATTTGTATCATCAGAGTTATTTAACCATCTAAGTCTAGCCTGATCTCTTATTTCTATTAGATTATGACATTCATTATCAAACCATGGCTTACTTTTTCTTGGTTTATGGTATCCTATACTTTCTTTAGCTGCTGATTCTATTTCATTACGTATGTGGTCCCAATTCTTATTTACGTCTATCTCATTTATATTTTCCTCATCATTTAAATCCTGCAAATAAATAAATGTTTATTTGCTTTATTTATGTATTTTGTGGAGATCAAAGACACAGTTCAAGTGAATTCCTCAAGCGAGATGTTTTCAGTGAGGGCCGCAAATAACATGCAGTGCACTGCCCAACCAATATAAACTCATCAGCAAATTACAAGAGTTTCCACTGAGATAAATGAGTTAAAAAATTTTGAGTTGAATTCAATATGGCGGACGTCCGCTTGGAACACGCAATATGGTTTCCTCTAGGCCTAACCTGTTTCTATCATGACCAATTGTACCCAGCCTAACTCCTTTTCATTTTATATAGGGTGTTAAGGAACTTTTGAATCATCCTGTAGTGTAAGCACATACTACTAATGCTTTCTTATACATCTAGATACATCAGTGACGTTCTTATCGCACCACTAAATTCCAACTAAATTTGTCTTGAAATTCCTGGAAATCCCTCAGATGACGATCATTGTCTTCTGGCTGTTGTGACAATCTCTATTACATAACAATATTTAAGTGTGTAGCTTTTTATTTCAGAGGCGTAGACCAACACCACTGCTTATAGAACTAAATCGAGTGTGTCATTAATTATGCATACTACTATATAGTACAGACACTAATATTCCAGCATTGTTTGTGCGTAGTGGCAAAAACACTTTTACAACTTTTCACAAAACCCGTAAGCTGAGCTAACTAAATTGGTTGTCCCATTAGTGAAGAGATATCGCTGGGACTGCCTGATGTTATCCTGGAGAAATAAGAGAGCCTTAATATCTGCTCCAGTTGTTCACCTGATTTTTCTCAAAGCCCTTATCCAGAGATGCCCCTCCCCCTCCTCCGAAAGAGCAACATAAATCCCCCCGCAGACTTCCACTGGGAACCAGGGGCAGAGATTTATGAAGGGAGAATAATGAACCAGATACAAAATTTACCACGAGCAGTGGATCGGTGTGCTTATTATGCGGAAAATAGCTTCCACTCGTGTCATTCATTATGAAGCTCTTGAAAAATAGCCACAGGGAATGGAGGGAACTATTTCATTATCTTCAGATCTATAGGATGCTATTCGAAGCAGAAATAGAAAAGTGTAATAGCTACGTAACCCTTGTAACAACGAACGTGTTCAGGAATTTGGGGAAGGGGGGTTGACCAGCGTTCCACACTATGCTGACATGCATATGTGTAATTACCAGGGCCCGGATTTTGATGACATGTCATCCTTTTTCCATATGTACTTATTACGGTAATAACCAACTTAGGATGTGATGTGACTCTGGTATTTTAGATAACTGCTTTTCTTAGGCAAGGTTCTACCAGATGAAAAACACGGAACGTCGATTTCGAATATTTATAACACTAAATACTAATACTTAATGGTATTCAGAACCATAATTACACTGTCTGATACATCGTAGATAGATTATTTGTCCCAGATAGTAGGAGACGCGCACGTAGTAGCAGATTGTTTCACTTCTCGAACATTACTATTCATTGCTCTTAAGTATTAAAATCCTGAATACGAACCTCTGGTAATAAAAATGTTAATTTCATTGTGCATTTTTCGTCATATTTTCAATTTTTTAAGTTTTAGGTCATTTTTTCAAGTTTTGCGTCATTTTTGGTCATTTTTCGCGGTTTACGTCTCTTCGGGGTAATTACAATAAACGTAATGTAATTGCATTACCTTTCACTCATTTATTTTAGCCAGGAACTGACATTTATCGCCTTGATATTGGTAACAATGAAAACAAGTATTCCATTGCCACGCGATTTAAGGGACAAAGTAACATGCCGCTGGGCATTGCCTACTGCAATAATTCTGAATAAGATAAGATTTTTATAGATTTGTATACCTAACTCACATACACCTTGCAATTTCAGTTCTAACGTTACATAAGTGAGAACTATGCCCTACTAACTGTCATACCCTGAAATAAAGACAAAATTTTGAAGTCATACTTAAGGTCATTTTATTGATATTTATGTCATTTTATAGATCATTTTTCAGATATTTTTAGGTCATCAAATTCGGGGTCTGATAATTACGAATTCTAATACACACACTCCACACATGGCTAGAACCGTAAGTACGAAGCCATGATCATGAGGTTCGCACAATATTCAACAACCGCGCTTTGAGTGATTTCTGATATGAGAATTGAAAGCGGCTTCGAAAGAGATCAACAGTTTTGACGTGATTTCTGTTTAATTTCATTTACTTTCTACTGTATTTATGTATTTATTCTGTATTCATTGGGCCTCTACTTCAGTTATTTGTTGTTAATTAGCGGATGGTCCTTCGGTCAACGCAACTTGCCATGAATCCAGAGACAAATCACATCATCCATTTCATCTGTCCATATTCATACTCGCGATCATAGGCGTAGCTACGGGGTGTGCCGGGTGTGCCTAGGCACACCCTAATGGGCTGCTTTATCAAAGAGAATTAAAGACAGATATTTCAATAAGAGAGAAAATAAGCGACAGTTTGTAAGAAGTTGAAAATGTCATTACTTGGCACAAACGTGTGCATTATCGCTGATGAAACGAGTGTCTATGACATCAAAAAATCGAAAATCTATTGGAGAAAGAAGATATTTACGGCATTCTACTCTGTACTACAGCGCCTTTCTTCTATACCTGTTACAAGCTGCACGTGTGAGAGAGAGCTTTCTCCAAGCTTACCCAAGTTAAAACTAAATTAAGAGCAACTCAGAAGCAGGATAGATTGGAAGCCCTGCTCTTGCTATTTGTGGAACAGGAAAAAGCTTAGTCTATTGATGTAAATGAAGTTATTGATGAGTTTAAGAACATTGTACCTTTTGACAGACGTCTCTTGTTATAGATGACGTGTATTTTGATATATTTGTTTGTAACATTTATGAACATTTTGTGTGTGTGTAATTTCTATGCAATTTGATTTTCTACTACACATTTTCAGAAATTTTCAACACTGTCATTTAGTGAATTTATATTCCTTTACAAACATCAGTGCAGTTAAAGAGCCAAGTAATTGTGTTGTAAAATATGCTATTAAAAAGGTACAAGACCTATTTTTTTTACTTTGTACACACTCAAATATAAAGTTCTAGCTACGCCTATCCTCGGGATTAACCCAGAAGTAGAAAAAACGACGTTAAATAAATGAAATAGATAGAAATAGGGAATGGTCCATCCATTTCTTTGTCCAAGTTACCAATACTTATGTACACAATTTATCATTATTCCTCCAAATTTTACTAGGAGAAAAAAACTGCTAATTAAGATATTTAAGAAATTGTTATTGCTTTAAATTGAACAATAACTCTTTAACTGATTTATAAACCAACGATTACACTATTACATTTTTTTATGTTTTTATGCAGAGAATGATAATGTACTAGGAAATGATGTGCATACAGTTGATTATAATAGGTTTCTAAAACACTTTTAGAAGCAGCAAAGATAAATCAACACAGAGAAAACTGAATAGGATATTTGCAGGATGAAGTCTCAAGTGGTTGATAATATTCTAAAATCATGTATTTAGGATTATTATTAACAAATGATCAAAAATATTAGGAGCAGTCCATTGAATTGAATTGAATTGAATTCTGTTTGCTTTTTAGTTCATAACTTTTATCCTCTTTTAATATAAAAAAAATCTAAAGATTATAATACAAACATTGTCCTTTTCGCCAAAAGAGAAACATGAATTAAGAGTCTTCGAAAATAAAATCTTAAGAAAGATATTTGGACTTAAAAGAGAAGAAACAACAGGTGAGGGGAGATGATTACATCACACTGAACGGCATAATTAGTACTATTAGAATAATTAAATCACGGACGTCGTTGGGCAGGCCATGAAGCATACATGTAATAGATCGTAAAAGCTTAAAGGATCCTTGTCCGGAAACCTGATGGTAAGAGACCTGTACATGGGCGTAGGGAGCATGGGGTCGACACCTCTCCCTGGAAATTGGCATCCGTCATTTCAATTTACAAGAAAAAAAAACACGAACTTTGTTACATTTTTTGTTAATGACAGAAATAAAGTTCAGTTAGTTCTTATTCAAACATAATAACGAAATAAAAAATATGTGAAATCGAAAAAATTGAGAATAATATGATAGAACCAGTATATCTTTTCATCTTCTGCCATTTAAACCAAATAATATATGGTTTCGGAGTTTTCGATATTCCAAAAAATTAGACTTTTAGATGAGAGAGCACACAACAAACACTATGGCTGAAATTCCCTCCTAATTTATTAAAATAAAGATAATAACGAAATAGAACAACTATATGAAATGAAAAAAGGAAATTGGAAACAGTTCTTTCGAACATTCACTCATTTGGTGAATCGAGTAGAAAATTCACTCCCAAGGTAAGAGCGCCCGCAAAGCGGGGCCAGGGGACACTTACCCCTCATGAGGTATGTGGAAAGACTTCATAGAATTCAAATTTTGAAATTGAAGCGTGAAATCATAGATGAGATGTACCGTGAAAGACAGAAGATTAAGAGCCCATGCAAATTATAGTGCTCAGGATGCATTATGAGAATTCTCTTAACGGGAAGACAAATCACTCCACGTTTCCCCCACTTTATTCACTGTTGCCCCACTGAGAGAAATTCTGCGGTCGGTCTTGCCCCAAGGATCTAATAATAATAATAATAACAAAAACAACAACATCAACTTTGGAATTAAATTCGATTTATTAGTTTACATTAGTTATTAACTTATAATTATAAATACAAGTATAATAGAGCCGCGGTGGTCTAATCGATGTCGACCTCCGTGGTGGAGTGGTTAGCACAGCGCGCTGCAACGCCAGGGACCATGGTTTCGAATCCCGGTTCGGACATGGATGTTTGTGTTTGTCCAATTGAGAATACTGAGAATATAGAGAAAATTGAAATATCTAAATCTTAAAGAAAATGTTAAAAACAGGGGATACTACCGATTAGGGATATTCATTTACTAAAAAAAAAAGTCGGTAGGGCGTCTGACTGTCACGCGGGATACCCGGAATCGATACTCGGGGTGGCTGAACTAAGGTCGGAATATTTCAACTTGCCCCCTGTATAAAGCGGCTCTGGGGCTCACCCAGCCTCAAATCAATGGGTACAGGGGGGGAGTAAAGGTGACCGGAGCGTGGTGCTGATCACATCACCTCCAAAATGCCTGAGTTCGAGAATGTCCACTTCCCTTAAATGTCCATTCATCGCACGGAGAACTTTACTTTACCTGAAATATAACAATAATAATAATAATTTCACCGTTCAAGTTTTGCTTGAATTCTTCTAAAAAAATTTCTGGCGACGTCCATGGACGTGTAGGATTATTTGGGCTATTACATTGTTGTGCGGGGGTTATGTAATCAACTCTTGCAGGAATGAAAATTTACCTTTGTTGCCGAAGATATTGACGGTTCCTAGACAGGAATCCGCGGCACCTCCCTTGATTCCCATGCTGACCCCCTCCTCCCCCAGCACATAGCACTCTAGACCGTTGAGCATAGGTTTTACTGTATATTTCCGCATCGTGGACGATTTCGCAAGTCCCTTCCCTCCGTTGTGAGGCTTCAGCGAGCAATTACTCCCGACTTCTCTCCCCTCCCAAGTTGCTAACATCAGCTTTAATGGAGGAGGAAGAAGATGGGAACATAAAAAAGAAAAAGAAACTGTTACATTGGGTTACTAGTCTTTGCGCTTCGTCGCCCGTCTATCGCATTCCATCAGCAAGTAATTGCTGCGGAAGTCCTTTTCATTCCCCCCTTTTTCCTCTCATAACCCCAAGGAACCTTCCCCCCTCGGCCCCCCTTTTCGTATTTTCCATTCTCGTGATAAATTACTCCCTCAACCATTAGCTGCTTTCTCATTACTGTCACACTCACCTCTCCACGAAATTTCCCCGGATTTCTTGCTTTCGGTTGCCTCCAGACTTATGCAATATTTATAAACTTCTCCCCTCTCCCATGATCACCATAAGGGTACGAGCTTTTTACTGCCGTCCACAATACAGCATATGGGTTGTGTTGCGCTGCGCTTTATATTAGGTTTTCAGGCTTCAGTAGAGACGAGACAAGTTTCGGTTTCGTTTCGAGACGAGACCGACAGAGCCTTATAAAATCGAGACGGGAACGAGAGCAGACTCTTCGAGACTTGTCGAGAAGGAGACAAACCTATAAAATCGAGACGAGGCTTTGGTATGATATTAGAAAAAGTTCTACATTTTCAGATGTACCAAATGGATATATATACGGTATGCGCCAAAATATACAGTACTGAAACTCGCGCATCTCGAACACGTGGTTGCGTTTGTCGACGGGGCATAGCTCCAGCTGCACGTGTTCGCAGTAATGGAAAGGAAGTTGTGTTGTGCAGTTGTTGTTGGAAATGGGTCTCTCGACGGAGGAAAAGTATTCATAGTTAAGCATTATTTCCGCTCATACGGAAGCGGTCGTGAAGGTGGACCGAGTTTGAAAAAGGTGACTGGTCTATATGCAACCCAAATGACAATCGTCCACTCCACATGCCCTATCCTAACCTAACCTTAGGTTTCCTGACAGTTATGCAACCCAAAAAGCACGATTGTTATTTGGGTTGCATATAGACCAGTCACTATATTGTAACATGTCTTATACTTTTCTTCATCTTTTCATTTCAGTACTGTATATTTTGGCGCATACTGTATATATTATTATGTGGTTTATGTATAATAAAGCATATGTCTTGTTTATAGTACTTACAATGTTAATTCCAGTATCGACTTCAGGCTGGAGTGGTTAGCACAGTGTACTTCGACGCCAATGGCCCCTATTCGAATCCCGTGGGCTTGGGTGTTCGTTGTGATTGTATCTTCAGTTTCATGCTATCACCACTCGTCTTCATCGTTTTCAATTAAACAATAGTGGCAGAAAAGCGACGCTAAATACCAAAAACTCAATTCAAGTCACAATCAATCCATTAGTATCATAGCAATTGTGAAGCTGTATTGTGTGGTTCAGGATAAAATTCCGTTTTCGAGGACCCGTAACGTCGAAATGAGGCGTCAGAGACACATTAAGTGTGTTAATGACGTCTGTACACTGGTAAAAGTGAGACCGAGAACGAATACTTGTAGTATAGTATATTGCAGCCTTAAATCTGCACTTCTCTATTCCCCTTCATGGAACAGTGGGCATATTAATATTCTTATAATGAGGACAAAATGACACAATTTAAGTTGACTTCTACGTCTTAATGTAGGAAAAGAAACTCCTGAACACTGGTTGAAAACGAAATTTAGATATTACATTTATAAAACCTTCTTTGCAAATCAAAGGGTAGGTTTGTTTTTGTTCATGAAGCTCAAAAGCTTCTTAGAGAATCGTGATTTTTGGAGCTAAATGCAAGTTCATAAGCAGAGAACGGATTTCAAGGTACAGCACCTTACCAAAAATATAACTGTTTTCATACCGATCGTTTGAGATATGTATTTCAGGACATGAAATGAACAAAAATGAACAACACTTTGTTGCACCTTTTTACACCCTTTCGTGAGATTAGCACATTTATCCCCTACTTACCCCCTCTTTGATGCTACAGTACCCTTTTCCTTCCTTTTCTTTTAGGTTTTGTTTAAAAAATTGGACAGAAATATAAAAGATTTTCACTCTTCTTGAGCAGTTACATAAAATCCTATAGTCTCATTTTGTAGAGCAGAACGAGAGCTATAAAATGGTATAATGCAATCATTGCAGCCCCAATAGTTCCCAAGATAATGTAGCAAAACCCGCGAGTTTACACAAACTTCAACAAAACCTATCCGGCAGAACCACAGTTCTCTATGCGGTCCGCGCAAATTATATAGAAGGCGCAGAAAAAGAAAGCATGACTAAAGAGTCACTATTACCAGTGCATAGTTAGAGATCGGTTAGTTCATCGAACTCCCCAGCCTAACTATTGCCTATTTTTGTGGGAGCTTCACTTTCCATTTGCCTTGTTGTAAAGAATAACGTCTCACTTATTCTTCTCTTTATGTACAACATTTATTTACACTTCTACCCTTCGCCGTATATACATCTTTTCATTACAAATCCAATATCAACTGCTCCCGGTTGGCTCTTGCCCCATAACACAGAGAATTACACTTATCACGACTTCACTCTACGAGCGCACTATTAACCATAGCGCTAACCCGCCCCCGCAGTTTAGCACGCAGAGGTCCCTAAACTACGGCGCTCACTCTGTGCGTATTTATATACATCCATAAAAACTGCCTCACTCCATCGGGCCTTGTATCGAAGTATCTGCGAGCCTGGGATTCAGAGATATGAGAGCACGTAACAAGTCGGAACCGGTATTTAAACCTCCGACAAACGAACCGCCCCCCAACCACCGAGGCAAGGTCCTATTGTTACCTTTCAAACAGGGAAGCCGTTGAGAGAACCCAACCGTTGGCTTCCCGGACTACCGAGCAAAAAGCAACCTGGGCAGAGCATGTACACGGAAATACACTTTTACATAAATATTTCCCTTTTTGCAGCTGTGTGCGTAAACGCCACACAGCAGCCTTGACTCATCTCATCCAACAGGTTGTTATGTGCCAGTGCTTACCACGAGTTGATAACTTCCTGACATGAGGCCTGCTTTAGAAAAGGTTCATTATCCAAGAGACCATTAAATAATGGCATTTTATTAGCACCTTTTCTTGCACCTTTTTTTTCCTTTTCCCGACCATAATTTTGCACCTTGAAATCCTTTCCCTATTCATAAGAATCAAATCTGGCTCTAAAGAACCAGAGATACTAAAGAAGCCACTCTGTTTTATATACAATTTAGTTCTAAAATATCAAACTTTTCCGAATATCTGGAAAACAACTCGAGTTTGCCCAATTTTTAAGTCAGGAGACAACTGTAAAATAGAAAATTATAGACCTGTAGTAATTCTCTGTGCGCCCGCCAAAATATTAGAGCAAGTATTGTACACAAGAATCTGGAATCACAGTAAATGTTACATAAATGAAAATCAACATGGTTTCCTTCCTGGAAGGTCAACAACAACAAATTTAATTAATTTTGTTCAAGATGTTCATGCAGCATTTCAAAACGATTACCTATACATACGATCTATCTTGATTTTGCTAAGGCTTTTGATTCAATTAATCACAATATTTTATTACGCAAACTTTCAAGTTTTGGGTTGACTAGTGATTTTCTTGCTCTCATGGCCTCATATCTTAATGGTCGAAAACAATATGTAACCTATAGACAATCGAAGTCGTTTGAATATATTGTGAAGTCAGGTGTACCACAAGGATCGAATATTGGTCCACTACTTTTTGTATTGTTTATAAATGACCTACCATTACAAATTGAATATTCTAAATGTCTCATGCATGCTGATGACATAAAGATTTATAAACAAATTAATAATGATGGAGACATTAGGAAACTTCAAAGAGATTTAGATATGGTGTATCAGTGGAGTATAAACAATGACCTTAATTTTAATATCAAGAAGTGTTCTTTTATGGAGTTATCAAGTAAAATAAATACCTCTACAATCTCCTATTTTATGTGTGGAGAATGAATTTTATTAAGGACCTAGGCATTATTATGGATCGTAATATGATGTTTAACAAACATGTATCATACATGGTAAACAATGCATTTAGATCATTAGGTTTTCTTATAAGAAATACGAGGAATCTAACTAATGTAGACAGTATTTCTCTCTTGTATAATGCATTAGTTAGAAGTAAGCTTGAATATGGTTCTAATGTTTGGTTTACATATTATAAATCCCAGGAGTTGGTAATTGAAAGATTTCAAAAAGGATTTTTAAGATATTTGTATTACACAAAGTATAATGTACCATCATACTATAATAACTTATCATACAATGACCTACTTAATGAGTTTAATTATGAAAGTCTTATTAATAGAAGGGAAATAACACAACAAATATTTCTGTACAAAACAATGACTGGCATCATAGATAACCCTACTTTTCTCCAAAAGATATGTTTCAATGCAAAGAAATGTGGCTTAAGGCTTCGGCAATTGATGTCTTATGATATTCCTAAAACAGAAAGATTCAAGAATTCGCCATTATTTAGAATGTCCTTTGCGTACAACTAAATATCTATATTGCAATCTAATCTTGATTTTAGTATCTCAATCAATAAGTGCAAAAAATATTAAGACAAGTGTTTACAACATAAATTATAAGATTTAGTGTTATACTTAGCAATATATCACTGCATATGAATAAAAATGATGTGTTTTTTTGTTGTTTTTTGGTCTTGTTCTGTATTGTTTTGGGTGAAGCGCTTCTAAATTGCTAATTGGGTGTTATATGATTCTATAGTATAGTTTAGTAATTTGTATTTGTATTTTTATTTGTATTTTTATTGGCTACCTTCTGTAAAAGGAGATAATTTCTCTGTTAAAGGAAATAAATAAAATAAAATAAAAAAAATAAAGTAAAAGAGGGCAGCAAATCTGTCCCAGCTGTTCTGCACCAAGACATTCCAATGGCAAGAGAGAATCCTCCATTTTCACGAAACCTCCCTGAAAGTTCACAAAGTTCAATGGTTCTCGTTCCATCCGAGGCACACAGAAGCGCCGAAAAATCTTTTGACCCTGAACAAGTGAGAAGATCTTCCATTGTCTCTCTTCTAACGCAGTTAGGTGCGCTCGAGCGAATGTCAATACTGCTTAATTCGCAGGCAATGCTAATATTGGAGTTCCCTAATTGTCCCCGGCTTCCTTTTACGAACTTCCTTCTTTGAAACGGTTTTGTTTCACCGTAATGTAATTCTCCCTCGTTGATGGGTGGAGCGCGTCTAGACTGAGCCTTTGGGGTAATACAGTTACTGCGATTCAGACAAATGAATAAAGACGTCCATAAAATGTGTACTTAAATCCCCTGCGTTAAGGATAATAAGGACCCATATTCCTAGAGATAAGCATGGAATTGTTAATGCACCTGTTATTAACAATTAAAAGTTGAATTGTTGTGTTTTCAATCCCTCGTCTTGCTGATGTTATCCAATTGTACGTATACAACTATCAAAACATATCCAACGAACAGTGATGCGTACAGATATGAACGTCTGCTTACGTTTCCCACACTGATGTACGCTGTTTTATAGTTTGCCTTTATTTACTTTAAGTTATTTTTTCGCCTTGTTTCTTGTGTTGAATTTAAGACTGTGGAGCATTTTTCTTCCACTTAACCATGTTTATATTATATGTGTGTAATTGTAATACGGTTTACATCTACCTGGTGATCCGTTTGAGATGCCAGAAAAGTAAACCGTTGTGTACAATAGGTTAATGTACGTATCTCTGAGCATTTTGTTGTAATATATGCAGAAATGATGTACGTTTTGAGTGAGTGCAGGTTTACAGACTTTAGCCATGTGGCTGTACTAGTGTGCATATAACACTCGAAAATTTCACTTCCCATACGATACATTGTGCGCTGTTGTGGCGTGACCACTATCTTTATCTACCATGAACGCTAGCGCCACGCGGCTGAAGTCTGTAAACCTCCACTCACTCGAAACTTTCATCCTTTCTGCATATATTACAACAAACTGCTTAGAGATACGTACATTAACCTATTGTACACAACGGTTTACTTTTTTGACATCTCAAACGGATCATCCGATACATTTTTGTATATGAAGTATAGATAGGGTGACCATAACCATGAGTCGCGTTTTGACCGGGACAGTCCCGTTTCAGACAGGGTTGTTAAAGGTCCAGGAATTTTAAGTAAATTCAATTCCGGTCCAGGAGAGAAAATCAGCAAGCGTAAATGGGTTCTGGACCGTAAAGAACCTTTTTATCTGTAAAGTATTTCAATTCCGGATCAATTTAAATACGGTCCAGGAACCTTTTTCCGGATGAATTTAAATACGGTCCGGGAACCTTTTTCCGAACCAATTTAAATTCGGTCCGGGAACCGTTATTCTAGGTTCAATTTCAATACGGTCCTGGAACCTTTTTCCGGAATTAGTTTAAATAGGGTCCAAGTTCTGTATTCAAATGAAACAATATGCAACTTTTATCGATTACGGACCTGAAGATAAACAATTATCCACTTGTGAGCATGAAAGAATAATGCAGGTGCTGACTGCCTCGAGAATCTAAGGTACAGTGTCTCTCAAAAGTTTTAGGACAACGACATTTTAAACTAGGCAACCCAATTTACACAAGGCGTTGGTGGGTTGTGTGTAGAGTTAGGCTTAATTTCAGGGTTGCCACATGCACAATAGATATTTATAAAATGCGCGAAAGGAATAAAAACAAGTAATATTGTATAAAATTATGAAAAATATCACTATTATATTGCAAGTGACAAAATTCTTTCTGAAAGAAAATAAAAAGGTTTCTTAGTATTTCATCGCTGATGAGTCTACAGAAAGGAAAAGAGGTGAGAGAAAACGAAAGGTGACAAAGGAGAGGAGAAAGAGAAAGCGAAAGGAGAAGAGGAAAAGTAGAGGAGAGAAGAAAGAGAGGATAAACGAGGAGAGGAGATGTAGTGAGGAGAATGGAAAAAGATTCTAGGAGAGATGAGGAAAATGGAGCAAAGAAGAGAGAAGAGGAGACGAGAGGAGGGGAGTGGAGAGTAAAGTAAAGGAGAGAAAAAGAGAGGAACGAAAAGAAGAGGAGAAGAGTGCAGTGGAGTCAGAAATCTAAGACAGGAGAAGAGATACGAGGTGGAGATGAGTGGGATGGAGATAAGATGCGAGAAGAGTAGGGAAGGCGATATGAGATAAAAGCAGATCGAGCAGAAGGAGGGGAGTGGAGAAGGAGAAGAGAAGAACATAAGGGACTGAAGAGAAGAGGTAGTTGCAGAAAATATCGTATCAGCGTCAAGAATTGATGCATTGGTCAAATTATCGACATGAAACATTCAATAACATTTTGAAATGTATTGGAGAATGTATTAGATCGGTTCGAAATGAATTTTGGCTTAGTTCAGAGCAAGGTAAAATCTTCCATGTAAGATCTTTGATTTTGCCTGCGATTATACCATTAAAAACATGAATGTAATTTGAATATTTATAAGAATTTTCCAATTTTTGTCCACTTCTCGGTTCGTTGAAATGGAGATTTTGTAATTTAATATTTCCCCTCCCCCCATCGTTAATTCCAAACTGAATCATTCCGTTTCACACGGCGTGGACAATGAACACAATGGGATAGGTCTAAAACTTACGAAACTTTTCTGCCACCGGAAGGGTTTGAACCTACGACCATCAGATTGACAGTCCTGAACGGTAAACACTACCCTACAAGCTTTCGCTCCTGAAAGTAAGTAGAAGGAGCTGACCAATGTGAAATGTAGATGCAACTCTCTTCCTACATGTAATGTGCAAGCAATACTTGTTTGTAACAAAGAAAACGAAGGTAGTACGACTCGGCGAAAACATTTAATTTAGAATTGCACATGAAGAAAACTTTTCATTCGATATTTGCGGAGGTATCCTTGTATTGAACTCGAGTGGGAAAAGGGGTAAAATTAGTATGTCCTGAATTGCCACAAATATAAATAGTTATTTCATTAAAATTTGTCAATGTCTTTGAAGCAGTACACAATTATCGTTAGAGTATCATAATTCACGATCTTATACATGAAAATATCCCTTTGAATGTGTGTCAATTCATTTATTTTTTTATTTTTTTATAAATTCCATATGCAGAACAATGTAGCCACTATACACTACTATGACAAATAATGTTACCATGCTCTCCACATCTAGTATGGAGGATCGAACCTGGGACCGCTAGCTGCCCAATCGAGAACTCTAACCACTACACCACGCCCTTACCTTCGATTGAAACAACAATTTTTAAGTATTCTGTCCCTCCAATATTGTAAATGTCGTTGGGTATACATGTAGTTGAACTTTTACTTTAATTTTGAATTGCTTTCTTGTAGTATAACAGATATCTTCGAGAAATAATTTTCGAAGTGATGAAAAAAACGAGAATATTGGTAGTTGCGAATGCGAGTTATTTCTTGTAACTTATTATAGTGATTAGACATTATTAATGGAGATTATCTAGAGGCTTGAACATTGCAGAACGATATTCTTTTCCTGTGATACTGCAACAGACGAAATGATTGTTTACTGACGCAAGTGTCGTGTTCAGAACAGTCTTCTGAAATGTATTTGCTCTTGCGTGAGGTAACACGAAATAATTAAACCGTTTGCGAACTACCAAATCTGCGCAACGTTAGACGTAAACAGGCGGAAAATTGTATTCATAAAATCATTTCACATTTGACAGTATTAGTCCAGAGAGACTCGTGGGACACTGTGTTAAGGTTCTGGAGTAAATACTTCTTATTTTTCTTCCTCGAAGAACAACAATTTTTAAAGTAGAGTAACAGTTGTTCTGCTCTTTCTTATTTCTTTTAAATTCTTCCACATTCCTTTAATTGGGTTAAAAATAAATACAAATATTGATTGCATTTCTGTCATTGACATAGACCAGGCCCATACGCAGGATTTCTTTGAGGGAGGGGCCAGACCCATATTTATAATTTATATATATATATATATATATATATATATATATATATATATATAAGAGAGAGAGAGAGTGAGAGAGAGAGAGAAAGAGAGACAGATATTACAAAATAGTTCAAATAGTCCGAGCGCCATTGAAAAGTCATGATAATTCTATGTTTAGAAAATAATATATCTAATATATTTATAAATTAAATGTTGCGTACTAGGAATTATTATTGCAATAAAGAACATGTCTAATTGTGAGTTAAGAAAAAGCAATAATAAAGAGACATTCTCGCATCACGATTGCAGTTCGAAAAAGTCGGGACAGGGATTGAAAGTAACGCACTGTCCTGACAAAATCGCTGAATCGGACGTCTGGTAGCCTTGCATCAATGATTATAAAACTAAAACCACCCAATATTGCTGTAACGAGTGCACTCACGGTCCCCGAAATGACGTGTCAATCATACCCCGGAACGGGGCCAAACGTCGTTATGTGTACGGGAGACCGGTCGTGCCTCTCGGTCCAGGTTTTCAAGTTCGGTACTGAGACGGTCGTTTATTGTCATACTATTGCGAGGCGGAGATTAATACCTTGAAATGTTACACTGTTTTGTTTACCTTTGATATGTAGATTCGAACAATCATAAAACACTAATAGCATAATATCTGGTACCTGAAAAACGTCAAATAACAACACTGACGAACGGTAAAAAAGTGAATATATATTGTAACAACAAAAAAATATTGCAATCAACAACTGTTTACAAAGCCTCCTCACTCTCACAACATTCACTCTATCTCTCTTTCACACACATGAGGTATTTTTACATGTGAAGTATGGATACAAATCATGGATCTCATTAACATACCATTCCTTTTAATTTTTAAACCTTTATGTGAATTTAGGGCATTTGTCTGCCAGCTCCTGTGCTCTTTTAAATTAACTTAAATGCCAGCCCTCGGAAAGCGGTTAACTAAGACAATTGGGTCGGCGTGGTTAAATCTTTCGTTCGAATGAACGTATGCATCGAGTCGTGAGCACGACATTATACAAGTTTCTCGGACGGAGGTATTACACACAAGCCTCTCTCGTCGAATGAGAACAACTACTCAATTACATAGTGATGCAAAAACTTAATTGGCTCCAGCTGCCGGAATACACAAATCAATCGTCGGCGCGAGCAAAAATTACCTTAAAAACCACTATGCAACAAATAATACTATTTCACGCACACGACCTTGCAATAAAAACAACTACGCTTTCCACAATTAAAAAGGACTCATCAGTCAACTATTGACAAATTAAATGGCGCGACGGGGCGGTCGATTACACAAGAAATGGAGCACACTTTGACAATTTACACTAAATATTAAAGAAATGAAATGGAGCTTCTAACGCTGAATGCAGACAATTAAATTAGAACATCGGAACTTGAAATAACCTTTTTTACTACAATACCAAAAATTGTCAAACGCGGGGGTTAGGTTCGGGGTTTCCTGAGTAACTTTGCAAATAAGTGAGACTTCGGCGTTAAACGTACGGTGTCGATACTAACGACGCACGTTTACATGGACATGAGACCCTCTGAAGTATACTGTACCAGACTCTGCTACATGGCGTGGTCATTCATCTCTCCTGGACGCGGGACTTGCACACGGTTCCTTTGTGGCGAAATTGTCCTCCGAGGTCGATCGCGACGAAGAATAATTGCGACGATATGGTGTACTTGCACCTCCTCAGAACTTCGGGCGTTCCTCTTGTCACTAGCGTCGGGTGTACGTGGTCACGCGCCGGTTCGGAATCTCTCTGGTGACGGGCTTCGATTCGGCGCCCTTCTGGAAGCGTCGTTCTGGAGTCGTCCTTCAATCTCTCCCTCTGGCTTCGATCGGCGTCGTTCTGGAGTCGTCCTTCAATCTCTCTCTCTGGTGACGGGCTTCGATCGGCGTCGTTCTGAAAACGTCCTTCGGGCTTTTGGCAGTGTTTGGCTTCGGTGTCGTCTTTGGCGTTGGCTTCTGCATCGTCGCGGGTGCCGGGGAAGCGACGCCCCCCTTCTCTATCTTCTTTAGCCCTCCATCCTTATGTAGTCCACGCTTGGCAAAAACAAATCACCGCGTAATCTTCACCAAAATAAGGCGCACACTGGTAACTCTCTATCTGCAAGTCGCTCACAGTACGTAAGGAAACAAAGTTCACGGACACAAAGCAATGATCACGCGAGAGTGTAGCGCGGAGATGCTCTCTCTATGAAATCCGGGTAAAAACTGGGTCTGGAATCATAGTACTGCCTATATATAAAATATTCGAATTCTTCCGTTGAAAAGGACGCTCAAGTCGCTTGGCTTCTGTTTCAGAGGGGTGGAAATGACCTCTGTCCATTGTCTTGAAAGGCGCGGTCGGCGACGCGTCCTGGATCCTTGCAGGCTTGAGCTCCTGCTGATTTCTCTGGTCATCCGTGAACATGGGTTAGCCCGCCCGCTGCGACTCAAGCCAGGTAGCGACGAAAATAATCTTTCCTTACCTTCGCGTTGGTGCAAATATGTCATGTTCTAAGCGGCGGCTGTCACTCAGGAAAGACCCGGCTCCAGCTCTCGACGTCTGGCTCGGATACAAGTTTATCCACAAAAGAAAATACCTCACACTTTTATATTTGAACATAAAATGAATCAATAAACAAAAAATAATTTATATCGAACTGCGTTTCACATGTCACTAGATACCGTGACATTGCAGCCTGAAGACTTTTGCGCAAGAAACGGATTCATTTATGTAAGAACAAAATTTAAATTTTTACACATTTCTAAAATCGACGATGTTATTTTCGTAGTTATTGATAGGTTCACATTTAAATATTTTTTCAGGGTTCGAGGGGGCATGCTCCCCCTCCCTGGGTACTGGCCTGACGTAGACAATGGGAGAGAAATTTCGGAGAATCTTTCTATTAAATTTTATTATTTAAATAATAATAATCCTATTGGGCTACAGCCCAATATTGGGCCAAGGCTTACCTACCGACTGCTGACCTCCCTCCCACGAGGGACAACCAGGGGGGCGTGGAGATCTGCAGCCAGACTAGGGGGACGGGTGGTCGGCCCGACAGACCCCCAGCCGTTGTAGGACTTCGCGACCGGATTACGCTCACTCACTCGGAGCTCCCCAATTTCCTCACCATGGTGGGTTGCCATCGGCCCTATACACAGGTCGAATATTCCCGGAGACTGAACACGGGATCGAACCTATGCTGAGATAGGTTAAACCGTTTATTGACAATCGTGAACTTTTCGTTTAATAGATAATATTTGGTTTTAAACGACGGGAGAACATTGGTCTAATTTCCTTTCGTGCTCTTTTGAGAGAATTTATACTTCTACAATAGCAATCGCGTTCGGAAACGGTGAAAAAAAATGACTTGGTTTTCAAAGGCAGACAAGCTTGGTAGCGTAGCTTGCTCGCATTCAAAGTGACTCACTCACTCACGCTATTCAAGGCCGCTTCTTATCGCAAAACACGGTGCGTCGATGCACAGTGTCTGCACCCAGCATGTTACAAGTGACCAGAGTCGAATTTGAAAGAGAATCTGAAGAATGATAGATTTCGTCAGAGGCGGCTAGGTGGGCACTAGCTCAACATGCAATAGTTTAAGTCATAATTTCTGACAAACAAGAAATCTTATTGAATAAGTATTGGGATAGTAATACATGTATCCGCTCCTTTTGAACAATGTTAGCTCGAAGACATTCTGTATTCCATTTGTTTATATTGGCAACTAGGTCAACCGGAGGTTATTATAAGGAACTACTTCGTAGATGTTCATGTAACCGTTATAAAATTACAAATAAAGTATATTCACAAGCTTAGATATACTAACAACGAAGAAATAAATTCAGAGTTAAATTTCAAATGCATGTGTATAGAGTAATTCTAGAAGTACAGAGCTATATCAGAGTATTGAACTTCTTTTTGCAGGATAACGTTTACAATATTGACGCGACATAATAATTAAGAACTGTTGCTCCAAGGGAAACAAAGGTCGTAGTGTATTGGTTAGAGTTCTTGAAAGCATTCGATCCTCCATACTAGGTGTACTTTTTTTTAATTATCTTTTTATTATGAACAAGAGCATGGTAACATTATTTGTAAAGAAGTGTATAGTGGCTACATTGTTCTGCATATGGAATTTATAAAAAAATAAACAAATAAATGAATTGACACACATTCAAAGGGATATTTTCATGTATAAGATCGTGAATTATGATACTCTAACGATAATTGTGTACTGCTTCAAAGACATTGACAAATTTTAATGAAATAACTATTTATATTTGTGGCAATTCAGGACATACTAATTTTACCCCTTTTCCCACTCGAGTTCAATGCAAGGAAACCTCCGCAAATATCGAATGAAAAGTTTTCTTCATGTGCAATTCTAAATTAAATGTTTTCGCCGAGTCGTACTACCTTCGTTTTCTTTGTTACAAACAAGTATTGCTTGCACATTACATGTAGGAGGAGAGTTGCATCTACATTTCACATTGGTCAGCTCCTTCTACTTACTTTCAGGAGCGAAAGCTTGTAGGGTAGTGTTTACCGTTCAGGACTGTCAATCTGATGGTCGTAGGTTCAAACCCTTCCGGTGGCAGAAAAGTTTCGTAAGTTTTAGACCTATCCCATTGTGTTCATTGTCCACGCCGTGTGAAACGGAATGATTCAGTTTGGAATTAACGATGGGGGGAGGGGAAATATTAAATTACAAAATCTCCATTTCAACGAACCGAGAAGTGGACAAAAATTGGAAAATTCTTATAAATATTCAAATTACATTCATGTTTTTAATGGTATAATCGCAGGCAAAATCAAAGATCTTACATGGAAGATTTTACCTTGCTCTGAACTAAGCCAAAATTCATTTCGAACCGATCTAATACATTCTCCAATACATTTCAAAATGTTATTGAATGTTTCATGTCGATAATTTGACCAATGCATCAATTCTTGACGCTGATACGATATTTTCTGCAACTACCTCTTCTCTTCAGTCCCTTCTGTTCTTCTCTTCTCCTTCTCCTCTCCCCTCCTTCTGCTCGATCTGCTTTTATCTCATATCGCCTTCCCTACTTTTCTCGCATCTTATCTCCATCCCACTCATCTCCACCTCGTATCTCTTCTCCTGTCTTAGATTTCTGACTCCACTGCACTCTTCTCCTCTTCTTTTCGTTCCTCTCTTTTTCTCTCCTTTACTTTACTCTCCACTCCCCTCCTCTCGTCTCCTCTTCTCTCTTCTTTGCTCCATTTTCCTCATCTCTCCTAGAATCTTTTACCATTCTCCTCACTACATCTCCTCTCCTCGTTTATCCTCTCTTTCTTCTCTCCTCTACTTTTCCTCTTCTCCTTTCGTTTTCTCTTTCTCCTCTCCTTGTCACCTTTCGTTTTCTCTCACCTCTTTTCCTTTCTGTAGACTCATCAGCGATGAAATACTAAGAAACCTTTTTATTTTCTTTCAGAAAGAATTTTGTCACTTGCAATATAATAGTGATATTTTTCATAATTTTATACAATATTACTTGTTTTTATTCCTTTCGCGCATTTTATAAATATCTATTGTGCATGTGGCAACCCTGAAATTGAGCCTAACTCTACACGCAACCCACCAACGCCTTGTGTAAATTGGGTTGCCTAGTTTAAAATGTCGTTGTCCTAAAACTTTTGAGAGACACTGTACAAGAAGGAATTGGGCGAAATGCTAAACGCTGCAGTTACGTTACGCCTCTCCATTTGGCCCCATTCTCTCGCGCGTGTTCCTTCACTTGGTTGTAGCAACACCTCTGGCAACACTACCTGTCCCTGTTGTGATATCTGCTGGGCGGCTCCTATTGGCTGGAGTTCCTGGATCGGATGCCGGAGCAACACCTAACGGGTTTGTTTGAGCTCGATGTGACCCCACGCTAAATATAGTCCATTGCGTTATGTACAGTAATTCTTCGACAACGGAGTTTTTGAACCTGGCCCTCGAGAGAACAACAGCGTTATTATTTATTCCTTGTGCTATGCTTTCTACAACAGCAGCGTGACATTCCAATGTAAAACGTACTTGCGGACATTTTTAGAAGGCAACTTTTAATCGGTCAATGCTGGCCCAGGAATTGTAAATAAATTCAATCCCGGACTGGGAGAGAAAATCAGCTAATGTAAATGAGTTTTAGACAGTGTATAACCTTTTCATAATTAAAGCATTTCAATTAGGTCCAGGAACCTTTTCGTGGATTAATTTAAATACGGTCCGTGAACCTTTTTTCCGGAAGAATTTCAATTAAGTCCAGGAACCTTTTTTCCCATATCAATTTAAATAGGGTCCAGGAACCTTTTTTCAGAAACAATTAAAATACGGTTCAGGAACCGTTTTTAAGTGTAACAATACTGAACTTGGACCGAATTTAAATTGTGCGAGAAAAAAGTTTCCGGTCCCGCAGCGGAACCCAATAGAAACCATTTGACCTTTTAACAACCCTGGTTTCAGAGGCGTGTCACGGTCGTCCCGTCGATATTATTTAAAAAGCACCATTTGTCCCGAATTATAAAAATCAAGGAGTTAACTTGAAAACCAAGTGTAAATTTGAGGTACATTTTATGCTAAAAAAATGTTGATGGAATTTGAACTACGTTTCAAGCACTTCATAACAATCAAAATGTTCCAATATGGGCGAAAACGTTCAAGAAGACAGTAGTTTACTGTTGAAGTTAGCTCTGGTTGTGTTGTTTGGTTTGTTGCGTTATTTGTAGAGCAGTAATGGCCAAGAAGCGAACAATACGGATCTGCAACAAGAATTTAAATTGCTGCGTCTTCACACACACTCAAAAGACAAACCTTGTGTTGTGTGTCAGATATTCAGCATAGGACTAATACCAAAGATTGATAACAATGGACCAGAAACACTGTGTAAGTCATACCGAGATTATAATAATTAATACCCTTTGAAAACGGGAGATCATATTTCATTTACTGTTTATGATGATATATCATTTATGTGATTATGTGATCCATAGTTTAATAAATAATAATACGTTATTAATAACAATTATTTTATAATTAAGCCTAACCGATTTTTTAGGAAAGAGGAGGGAGAGTAAGCTGACGTCATTGGGATGTCCCGTTTATGGGTCAATATATTATGGTCACTCTAAATATAGAAGGCTACATTACACAAAAGAGCAACGTTTAAAGAAATATACATGGGCGACCGCAGGGGGAGGCACTTGTCCCCCCCACCAAGATTTCTGGAAAGAGTTAATGTAATTCGAATGGTGAAATTGTAAGTTACAGCAACTATTATTATTATTTTTTTTATTATTTGAAGTAGGGTTACATTTAAGCTTACAGTCTATTTTACTATTTTACACTGATTTTATCTAAATATAAAAAACAGCTTTTTGTCCTACATGAATTAGTTAAGTATACAGTTATGCGAAATTGTGTATAGATATACAGAATATAGAAATTACAAATGTATGTATTTTTAAAAAACATAAATATTGATAGTAGTGAATAATAATAATAATACACCTAATAATATCAACAACAACAACAAAAATAAAAACAATAATAATTGCAGTAATAATAGCAATAATAATATAATAATATTAATAAAATAATAGTAATAATAATAATAATAAAAGTTTCTGTGACTGCCCCCCTGAAAAAATACTGCGGGCGCCCTTGGAAACGGATAAGTCAAGATGATGGACCCGATTACAGAAATTTATTCTGTGAAATCTAATAAACATATGTTATTGTGAGACATGCTCTTCGAAAGGTTAAGTTTCAAAGTTTAGTTTCCACGCAGTGTTTCCACTTTCTGCCGCTAGGAGTCAGCAGCGAGCAGGAATATGGCCTTGACTGGAGAACAGAGATCTTTCTGTGTGCTTGATTATCATGTGAACAAGTCTGTGATTAGTGTGCAACGGCATTTCCGTACCAAATATCGGAGAGAACCACCTACCTGGAAGGTCATTCGTAAGTGGTATCAACATTTCAGAGATTCGGGCTGCATCTGTAAACGAAAATCGACTGGCCGTCCGTCGACTGGGGAAGAGACAGTGGAACAAGTGCGCACATGTTTCGTACGGAGTCCATAGAAGTCCACCTACCGGGCAGCGAGAGAACTTCAACTTCCACAGAAAACTGTCTGGTGGGTTTTGCGGAAACGTTTACAAACGAAACCCTACCGCTTGCAACTAGTTCAAGCCTTAAAAGACACTGATTATGCTTTGCGCGCGTCCTTCTGTGCTGATTTCCGCGCATTAATGGAAACGGATGGGTTCTCTGAGAGGTTAATTTACAGTGATGGTGGAACTTTTCACCTTTCAGGGAAAGTGAATAGACACAACGTAAGGATTTGGGGAACTGCTAACCCCCATGAATTTGTAGAACACTAACTCGATTCTCCCAAAGTGAATGCCTTTTGCGCCATTTCCCATTAAAAGAGTTATGGGCCCTTTTTCTTCCATGAATGTACTGTGACAGGACATGTTTTCCTTGATATGCTGCAACTATGGCTACTTCCACAGCTTTCAGAGGATAGCGCAGATTTCAATCTCCAATTGGATGGTGCCCCTGCGCATTACCATGGCAGAGTTCGGGACCATCTCAATGGGGCATTGGAACAACGTTGGATAGGCCGTGCATCTCCGGAGGATCGACCTCTCCTTCATTGGCCACCTCGTTCCCCCGACTTGACCCCATGTGATTTCTTCATGTGGGTTTTTGTCAAGGATCATGTTTACGTACCACCACTTCCAACAACACTGGATGACCTGCGTGCCCGCATCACAGCAGCCATTGCTGATATTGACCGCAACATGCTACACAAGGTTTGGCACGAGATAGACTATCGGCTTAATGTGTGCCGTGTTACGCGAGGTGCTCACATAGAACGCTTGTGATTTGTTTGAAAAAAACTTTGACAGTTTACCTTTCTTAGAACATGTCTCACAATAACATTTGTTTATTATATTCCACAGAATGAATATCTGAAATCGGGTCCATCATTTTGACTTACTCTGTATATGTATAGAGGGGTCTATATAATTATATAAAGAATATAGAAGGAAGTTACATACGAGAAAAATGGTCGAACCTAAACACACGAAACAAAAAAACGACCGTTTACTCAATGCAGGGTGGCTCAAAAAGCCGCTTAACACCCCCGGTACAAGGCCACTGCAGCGCGCAACGTGGAAATGGTGACGACCTATCGTTGCCAGGCCAAGGGGGAACCACACTGACGCACCCGCGCGGTCGGCAGCCATCTTCATGTCCGCCATCTTGAAACCAAAGTGAAAATTTTAAATGAAAAGGGGGTTGTGCGACACATCAATGTGGGCTAGAATTTCACCAGGAAACCAACTGTAACATTTGTTTGCACCTAACTTTAATTGTTGCATAGATAACAGTTCCACAAAAGTTATAACTAGGGGCCGGATTCTTAGGTTTTAATCCGGGAACTTTTCTAACGATGGAAGCGGCCCCGGCGCCCACCCAGCGTCGAATAACATGGGTACCTCGGGGAAACCCTGGGGGGTAAAGGCGGTCAGGGGCGTGATGCTGATCACATCACCCCCACTCACGACCGGATCAAGAAAGTGTGGGGCGTTACCCCCACACCCCCTATACGCCTTCATGGCGTGGTGCTATGCACAGGGGAGCACTTTACCTTTATTCCTTACTTGGTAACGTCACTATTCTAATATATATTTTCGTTTTAGCCATTTCTTAATGAAATACATGAATCCCATAGGTCCTAAAAACGGTTAAATGGAGATAAGATCCTAAAAAAGGCTAAATTAAATGTAAAAAAATAAAAAAATGCTGAAACCTTGTTTTGTTTCATCAGAGTGAACACATTGTTAAATGTACGGCAATATGATAACGTATTCTCTCCCCCCTCTCTCTCTCTCTCACACACACACACACACACAGAGAGAGAGAGAGAGAGAGAGAGAAGGGGGAATGGAAATGAGCTGAGGGAAAGGGCATAAGAAAAAAAAGGGAAGCAAAGTTGGCATTATAAAAGAAATAGCTTAACAATGACACATTATACATTTTTCCGAAATTTAATTGTTGTTGTGATCCAACAGATTCCCGTTTAAGATTATAAATGTAGGAAAAGCAGTTACAGTTTAGAATAGAGAAGAGAACAGTGCTAGTCCAAGTTATTCCTGCTGGAACATGCCTAAAGTGAAAGCCGCAAAAAGTAATTTACTTCGACAATGGATTGTTAACGATTCCCATTTTTCAACAGATGGTAAGGTCATCTTTTGTCAACTGTGTCAAAAACAATAAAGTTGTGACAAAAAAAAATCACATTTTGAGCAACATAAGGAATCCCACAACCCACAAAAACAAGATCACAAAAAAGCAGAAAACATTGATTCAACCGTTTATTTCTTCATCTGCGACAAGTTCTGACGGTGGATATTTTTTTAATATGCGGTTGTGCGAGGCATTTGTATCAGCATACGTACCATGGAATGTGTTGAAGAACAAGGTTTTACACAGTTTCCTTGAAGATATTAGTGGTCGCAAAATTCCAGATGAGTCTACCTTGCGGAAGAACTATTTGAAGCCCCTGTATGAGAAGGCACTAGATACCATAAGAGCCGACATAGGTGACCATTACATGTGGTTTTGTGTTGATGAGACCATGGATTGCTGCGGCCGTTACATTGCAAATGTTGTCATCGGGAAGCTCGATTCTACCGAACCTGGAAAACAGCATCTAGTCCTATGCAAAGAACTAGAGAAAACAAAGCACTATAGCTATTGTTAGAGAAGCCCTACATATCTTGTGGCCTACAAAGAATCGAGATGAAAAGTTTCTCCTCCTACTTAGTGATAGTGCAACCTATATGATTAAAGCAGGAGAGGTTCTGTCAAGTTTCTATGTGAATATGATCCACGTAATGTGCCTAGCCCATGGTTTACATCGGTATGCAGAAGAAATAGAAACAATTTCCCAGGAGTAAATTATATTGTTTCTTCTGTCAAGAAAGTTTTCCTGAAATCACCAAGTCGCATTCAGACATTCAAAGAGTTGCTACCAGAAGTACCTCTTCCTCCAGAGCCAATCATCACTCGCTGGGGAACTTGGTTGCCAGCTGCACTCTACTACGCTGATCATTATCAGGAAATAAAAAGTGTTGTGGATAAATTTGAC
>NC_139237.1:47752999-47832999 GCF_977018435.1 Lepisma saccharinum | reverse complement strand
AACGTTTTTAATACTTGTTTATTTTGCCTGTAATTATCGTCATCAATTCTTAATTTACCCTTTACTGGATGGTACGGCGATGCCATGAAGTATTCAGGGCCAAGCATGTGACATTTTTGGCTATCAATGAGGCTCGTACCAGTGTCCGTACAACCTGAACGGTACACGATATGTTGAAAATTCAAGCATTTTAGATTGACTTTCTCCTCTTCCCATTTTTCGCTACGTGCACTAATAACGGAGTTACCTATGCGACCCGACTTTTGAATCACCCTGTATTTCTAATAACTGCGAATTTAAACATTAGAGTCATGTACGTTCTTTCAAACAATATTGTATTTAATTTCTGTTACACTTTTACTTTGTATTAGGAATTTGTATATCAAAATATGATTGATTGATTGATTGATTTAGTTTATTTTACTTCGCGTTTTGTGCCTCTTGGCTAATTTGCGAAGATGAGGATGAGTGATGAAAGGATGAAATTGATGAATGGACATTCACAAACAACCAAGCCCGACCAGGATTCGAACCCGGGACCTTTGGCGTCGCAGCGCGATGTGCTAACCGCTCGGCCACTGGGTCGGACTCAAAATATGTTATCATGCATTACCTAATCTACTCTACCCTACCCTAACCTAATTACACTAAATCTAACATAACTCCAGATCCCATTGGCGTCCAATTTTAAGATTTTGTAAAGCTATTGAGTAATAATGTATGTATGACATAAAGTTTTTGGAAAAGAATTAAAAGACCCGTTTTTGATAAAATGACTAACAAAGTTTTATTTACGCCACCTTCAATTATTTTATTATTCTGACATAGGTATGCAATATCTCGTGTGAAAGAGCCCTTCGAGACCTTTCCATCGCCGTCCGAATTACTTCTGTGTGTCCCCTGATTGAAGAAATATTGCAATTTCTAGTTACCAAGATGTTGGAAAAAATGGTCAAAATCGCATAGTTTGCAACACTGTAATTTCGGAAATACAAAAAGTATGGATGTCCTACCACGGGTGACCCTTCCAGTGTGACAAATTTCAAGCGAATCAAAAAATGTAAGGTTCAGGACCTTGTTGATTTCACATGGAATGACCCGATAGCCTAATTGGGACTGGACCTACAGTTTAAAGTAGGGCCCGAACAACTGTGCAACGTGCCTCCACCGAGTATCGAACCCGAAACCCCTTGATTACAAGGCGAATGAGTCCCCCTGTAACCTGTGAACAGTCACCGGCAATACAAGTGGGACACCTGTTTGCTGAAAGGCGTTTAAGAGCCAATTTTCAGGGGCAACTTTTATCACCGCCGTACAGTTAGGCAGGGAAGCGAGTTTATCATTTTATTGCCGGTGACCGTACATTGAAGATGATGTCAGGTACGTGGTTGCACTTTTGTCCAATGGTAATTGAGGATTTATTATAAGGGATTTCACGCCATTCCCTGTCCCTTAATTCTTCAGTGAAAGAAACCTAAACAGGGTGGCACCGAAAGACTTTAATTTATGCTCGATCCCTCTTTGTGTGTTGTAAGGAGACACCCAAATTTCAACCTGGCTTCCACGTAGTACACCTTGGACTGCATTTTGCAGACTAACGAGGCTCTGGCGTCAGGACTCACAATCACTATAATCGCCTGTGGATATTGTGTTGTGTCATCCCTATGTGTCTGTGATTATCTCTTCATCCTTTTCATATGATCATCCTTCGCCCTCATCTGTCGATTAGCCAAACGTGGCAGAAATGCTAGATTTTTGATTGATTGATGGATTGATTTGGTGTTTTAAGTCCACTTGATGCACATAAAGGCTAATCGGGACTGGACGTACAATTTAAAGTGGGATCCGAACTACTGTGTGCCTCCACCGGGTATCGAACCCGGGACCCCTTGATTACAAGGCGGACGACGCTACAGCGCCATCTGGGAGGCGCTGAAATGCTGAGTAAAATAAAACAAATTAATCAATCCTTCCGAGCATTTTAGGCACTTATGAACAGTCGATTAGTTTGTTTGAGTTTGTTTTGAAGTCCACTTTATGCACAGAAAGGCTAATCGGGACTGTGCCTACCGTTTAAAGGAGATCCGAACCACTATGCGCCTCCACCGGGTATCGAGCCCGGACCCCTTGATTACAATGGGACGACGATACCACTGCGCCATCGGGAAGAGCCACCAACAGTCAAGATAGGCAATTTTAAACACAATAAAATTTGCATATAAAGATTGCTGTATCCTGAAACATGTTTCTGTACCAAAATCCTACGAATTCGTTCATAGGTACATATTCGGTCTGTAAGGCGAAATCAATATTCTATTCAAAACCGCCAAATATTGTTTTTACTATTCGAAAGGTGTTGAACATCCAAACACGCCTCTATTCACCAATGTTAGCAAGCAAATTTGGTTCTCATAGGTGAAACAGCGTTCTAAAGCCCAGAACAAATATAAGGTATAAAAGGAATTATTTTTCCCTGGATGTTTTCCAATTTGGGTAAGGGGCGATAAATTCTAGAGAAAGCTTGTTTTGTCCTCAACATTTCCGCTCCTTTTTCTCTTCCGAGAAACGACACATAATTTCTCTCTTTCAAGAGATCCTACGTCTTCGCTGAATTAAAATTCCTAGGTGTGACAGCCTGTTGCCTGCGTCGGGTAGAGTTATTGCCCGGATGCACGAAGCTTACTTTTCCGTTCTGCCAAGTTCCCGACCACAGCGAGTTCCCCAAACTCGTTTCCAAGTTACGGTATCCGAGGCAGCTGTTGTGTTCTTTCTCTCTCGCACTGCTGTGAGCTTGGAACTCGGATTGGAAACATATTCGGGGAAATGGATCGAGTAAATGCTGGAACGGGGCTTGCAAAGTGGGTTCGCAGGTAGCCTGACCAGATTCTGCGTAGAAATGGCCGGGACTCTTCAGTTTATACCTTGTTTCAGCATTTAACACTGAATGTTTTCAATGCAACACCTGCAGAACCACAGGTAGAAGGTTGGTTGGTTGAATTGTTGTATTAAGTCCACTTTATGCACAGTAAGGCTAATCTGGATTGGACCTACAGTTTAAAGTGTGATCCCAACCACTGTGCCTCTACCGGGTATCGAACCCGGGACCCCTTTATTACAAATAACACACAGATATCAGTAGCCTAAAAAGTGATCTACGAGGGTAAGTCATTAAATAACAGGAATTTCATTCTAAACCTCATGGAGATTTACGCACAACGAAAATTTGTATTTCGGGACTCAAAATGGTTCCTTACCAACACGCCATAAAGGTGTTGTGACGATCGAACAGTATGCGCCTGCGCAGTAGCTTGTGCAACATGGCCGTTCCACTGTTGACTTCCACCTTAGAAGAACAACGAAGTTTTTTTCGTTTTTTTCTGGTCAGAGGGAGTGAAACCTTCTGAAATCTACAGCAGAATGAAGGTTCAATACGGAGACAATTGTTTAAGTCACGGGAGTGTATGAGTGGAAAGATTAAAAGACGGAAGACGAATTGTCAGTGATGAACACCTGAGTGGGAGGTCAGTTTGCGTGATAACCGAGGCAGTGAAACCAGATCGACCAGCGAATCTGTTAATTTAGTACACTACAGTAAATGTAATTGTGAAATATTTTAATTAAAACACATCTCCGCACTTGAGTTTAAGGAATTATGCACATCTGATTTCACCGGCACACGGCGTGGTTCTATCTGCTACACGGGCACGCTTTCGAGCGGCACAACAACCTAATGAAGGCACTGTAGTTTGAGCAGGGTTTTCTCGAAAATGGTAACTGGTCAAAATATGTGGTTTTGATTTGAGCTTTTAAGAGTAAAGGGGCAGTCGGCGTAAAGTTCTGTATGGTAATTGAATGTGGGCAAATGTGTAAAATCATTTTCTATACATGCAGTGAGAACATGATCTTAGATTCTCATATCTGATATTCAACAATGTTAAAAAAAATCAACAATTATTATCCATTGTTGACGCTCGTTACAGTAGCCATGAAACTACATCCCAAACTGACACGTTGCAGGAAATAATTTTATTCTACATTTACTTAAGGTAATGTTCTTTATTAATTTATAATTCCAGGACAAAGATATATTTCCATGCCAATGTGGAGAGACGTTGACAGATGCAGTATAGTGCGTAAAATAATTTAAGGATAGTACGTAAAATATTTTATGTTCATATCGTGTTCCACTGAAAGTTGTTTTTATGTCTGAATTAACGCAAAAGTTCACTAATACCGTCAAAGTATTTATTCTGAACATGTGAATATTCTTCCTCGTTCGAAATGAGAAAACAATATCAAGAGTTGTTCAAGTTCGCGTCTATCGCATCTGATTGGTTAGTTCCAACCAATTAAAAGACAAACCTCATATCCCTTACACTGATTTTGGATCCATGTTTTCCGAACATTTGGAAAAATCATGCAGAATCATAAAGTTGATAATGATCAAGTAACCACTAGGTTGATTCCAAGATCAATTTTGATGAATTTTTTATATTCATATTCCTATCCATAACACATGAAATCTATATATCAGTGACTAAACGTGATTCCCTTGACTGGTTCCTTCTACATGAAATCTATATAGGTTATATCAATGACTGACTACACATAATTCCCTTGACTGGTTCCTTCTGTATGAAACTGGTCGATACTGACCTGACAAATTAAATAGTAGGCTAAGTGGTATCTCTTGCAGTAAGAACACCGATTTTTTTAAAAAGCTATTCCTTCCTAAAAATTAATTATGTTTATTTACATTTATTTTATATTTTTATCAAAATTCTGAAACAAAAAATCAAACACAATAGATTTTCAAACATTCCACACCTAATAAGAAAAAATAATGTAAATAAAGTGTGAGTAAATTATCAACTGGATAAAGCCTTTTGGCGAAGAAAACAGTTCATAAACCCTCAACAGTCACATAGGGTGACCATAATATTTTGCCCTAAAAACGGAACATCTCAAGGAGATCAGTTTACTCCCCCCCTCCCCCCGGGTAAAATCGGTTAGGCCTAATTGTAAAAGTATTGTTATTATTAATGTATTGTTATTAATATTATTTATTAAAGTAGGCTATAGATAACATAAATGATATATCATAACCGTTGTCAAGAGGTATTCACTTTTGTAATCTCGGTATGACTTGCATGATGTTTCTGGACCCTTCTCATCTATCTTTGATGTTAGTATTACGTTGAAGATATGGCATACCAGAAGTATTTATCAGAAGAACCAGTCTTATCGAGAGCGGCTTTATTATTTATCAACCGTTCATAAAATTCTCTACATATTGTCTTTTGAGTTTGTGTCAAGATGCAATAATTTAAATTCTTGTTGCAGGTTCGTATCGAAACTAGTACGCTTCTTGACGATGTTTTTTCACTGCTTTTCAAATAACGAAACCCACACAAAACAAAACAACTGTCTGCTCGAACATGACCAACGACCATGACACTACAGTAATTTAAAAATTCCATCAACATTTTCTTTGGTTTTCATGCTAACTCCTAGACTTTTATAAAAAGGAACAAAATAGTGTTATTTAATAATATCGACGGGACGACCGGGACATGCCTCTGAAACGGGACTGTCCCGGTCAAAACGGGGCGTATGGTCACCCTAATAATACAATATAATACGATATTTAGCCGCATATATTTGAATTATAGGCATATAAACAGTTTTTTGCCATTTTGTTCAAATTCTATGATTGTCATTTTCAAATGTGCCCTGCATTAGAGCATTAATAAAAATAAATAAGTTGGGTTACAGATCGCAACTGTGAAGCCCGATTCTTGGTCTCGAGCCGAAAAATGTGATAAAGTTTGCAAGAGATTAGTAAGTAAAGTTTACGAATTTGAAATGTCGGTCAGCACATTACATAAACTGTTTTTCTTGCAAACTAGTATTTTTTAAGTATTTTTTTCATAGTAAATGATCTGTACCATATTTTTCACAGTAATCCCCCATATATAGCTATATGTGTGTGAGGGTGCGTGTAAATAGCCTATATCGTATTGAAGAGTGATAACGAGCGAAATCTGGAAAAATATCTACTTTTCCACCTTTCCACACTGATCAACGACAATCCTGCATAGGTGAATAAAATAACAAAAATATGAAACACCTAAAACTGTTTCATTCACCTAATAAAATATAGAAAACACTATTCTTGGATCAATGGTAAAAGACATATTTATCGAAACATAAGATCCTCATGTTACAGAACGAGAACAAGATCTTGATTAGTCGAAAGAGAAGTTGGAGGCCGAGTGAGGGAAAGATATCTTATTGATGGATTTCCTTTATTTTTACTTCATTTTGCCACTTGTGGCTAATCACGAAGATGAAGATGAATGATGATATTGAAATTGAATTGAAAGTGCAGTCACAAAGATAACCCATGCAGGGGCCGGGATTCGAACGCGGAAGCCCTAGCGTCATAGCGCATTGTGATAACCACTCCGCCCTGGAAGTTGGCACAAAAAATTTCGTTTTAGAAATTAATTAAGGGATTAGACGAAATGATAGATAAATCTATAGAATGTGGGTCGGAAAATCAATTAAGGGGATGATCTGAAGAATGTAGCAAAAGTTTGAGGGATAAAACGAGAAGTGAAATAATAGCAACTAAAGAACAAGACATGAAAAGGGAACTAAAAATGAATGAACTCGGTAGCGAGACAGGTAGAGAGGAAGGGGGAATTTGGTTTAGAAACTCATATAATGTCTACCATACTTACCCACACTAATTTATCAATATATAGCTCCTGCCCACCAGGTCAAAATTTTCTGGCGCCGCCCCTGCCGTTCATCTTAGAGTTAAAATGCAAATAAAACAACAACAAAAAGACGTCAACATGTTTAAAATCATTATGAGTAGCACACAAAATATTCCAGATTTTCCCAGCAGAGGCGCTTCGTTCTGGAAGTTTATTGGTGCCATCTGTTGGCGCTATATGAAACTACTTGGCAACTGACTCTACTGTAATATTGGACACGTGTAGAATTGCTTGGAATCCTCACGTTCTCTCTCTCTCTCTCTCTCTCTCTCTCTCTCTCTCTCTCTCTCTCTCTCTCTCTCTCTCTCTCTCTCTCTATCCTTCTGTTTTCTTCTCTCGTGAGAATATAAATGCCCCTCGTTCCGTTTGTTTGTCTTTTTGTGCTTTGTATTCCCCATCGCTTTTACTTCGCTTCTGTTCGTTTTGCTTCATGAAGTCACCTCTGTCAGACATACGAGGACTGTCTGAAAAGTTCAAGGATTTTTCTTTCAAGATTTTCTCCTTACCTTTGATTTCCCACCGGTTTTCCTTTCAAATGAACTCATAATGAATCTTCTGCATTTACTCTTTTCCCATTTAAATTTATTTCCTGAAATATATTGCTCAAAACTCATAAATTTGAAAAAAAATATTAATTAAAGTTTTTGAATCATTGATCATATTTGTAATTTTAAAAAAAATGTCGAAAGGCACCCAAATGTTCACATTTAATTCAACCAGTAAATATTGATTAGATGAAATTGATTATGGAAAAATTATAACGGGACGTCCATACTCAGGCGAGAACTCAAACCTGGAACTTTTGGTGTCAACATCATGAGTCGGCCACTGAACGTCCTGGGGCACCAAGGCAGCTGAAATCGTTTAGGTGTTCAACTATGAAAATTGCATTGGAGCGAGCTACTGACACACTGATCAATTCCCAGGTTAATCCTTGTGCATTTCTATTTTTCTTATTTTACTAAATCTTTCTGCAGGGCCGGCCTCAGGGAGGGGCAACTCGGGCATTATTTTAAAAAGTTAAAAAGTTCACGGCTTGATTATATAATTTCAAAATTATTTTTATTTTTCAATATAATGTCCCTTAAGATTAATACGTTTATTCCAGCGATGGTCCAACATCATTATCACATCTCTCAAATTGTTTTCCGTAAGTCTTCCAAATAGCCGTCTGCAGCTGTAATCGCCTCTTGATTCGATGAAAGACAGCTGACGAACGAGGAAGAACTTGAGTTTTGTAACAAGCTTGAAGTCGAAGTGGACCAAATCTGGGAAATAGGGTAGATGTTCCAGCAATTCATAGTTCAAATCCTATAACTTTCTCATTGTCAAAACACTATTTGGGCAGGTGCATTGTCTTGATGAACACTGATTTCATTTCTTCTTCTGCCCTTTTTTCCCTCACGAATTTCTTCATCTAGTCATCACTATATATACAACCATTGACGTTTGCCCCTCTAATTGAAAAATGAAATTTTCGTAAACTAAATACTTCCATTATAAAACATTATTAATACATGCTTTATTGAAACTTTAATTAGTAATTTGTAAAATTTATGAGTTTTTAGCAATATATTTCGGGAAATATAATCAAATTGGAAAAGATTAAATGCAGAAGATTCATTTTGAGCTCATTTGAAAGAAGAATAGGTGCTGAATCAGAGGTAAGGAGGAAATCTTGAAAATTTTTTTTTTATCAAATCGTATTTATCAAAAGTTTTTGTATATTCTCTCTTGTATTTTCTCGCTTTTTCTGCACTTTTTAAAAAATACAACTATGGTCAATGATGATTAGATTAAATTGATTATGGAAAAATTATAAACAACTTAGGTGTCTTACCTGAGCAAAATACCAAAAAAATAATGATACTTACCATGTTGTAAGACCGCATTGCAGACTGCCAAACATGCAGTAGGCCTATTTCAACTCTTGAAACTCAAAATACACTTCATGAATTGCTCTAAATTCTAACGGAAGAAGAAATGCCGGGTTATGGTATAATGGGATATATATATATATATAATACCTCTATCCGTCTGCCCGTCTGCCTATCAATCGAAATCAAACAAGTGTCAACAATCGGTATTATAGAACGACGTATGCGTAACAAATAAATGAAGACTAAAATTGGTAAATGCTGTAAGTACCACAATAATTCAAACACCGTTTTCCACGTTAAACTGTGAAATGTGCCATGCTTTATAATGTGGTAAACGTGAAATGTGGCTGGTAGCCCTCTTAGTAGTTCAAAGGGCGTGTAAGGAGGTCACTGGTGTGAACGTTCTTACGGGCTGATGTGCTGAACGATGCGATTTCCCAACACTTTCGCTTTTGGCACTTACAACGTTTACCACTTTTAGTTCTCAAATATAGAAACATATTTTGTGGGTAAAATGGAAATTTTATGAAACGTTCGTCATCGCGATTTCGATCTAGCAAATTATGAAAGCCACAAAAATAAAATTTGTAATGAAACCGAATTTTAATGTTGGTTTATTTTGGGCTATACATGAATTATTTACATTAACAATTACCTAGCCAATACATTATGTTTTATTTCATAATCATGGAGCATTCGCTGTTACATAGTAAACATAGCTTGAACTTGTTATGAACTCAAATGTTTGACCCTGACAAAACCTCCCCACAAGTGTTCTACTGAACGCGCATGTGTATGTCAATGTGACGTCACCTATTTGTAAGTTTTCCTTAATGTTTATCTAAAGTTCCAGGAAATACGTTTCGCAAGGCCGAACTAAATGCAGATAACTTATTAAATGAGGTTGTTTATGGAGAATATTGCTCGAGAATTAGCATTGCAAGGTAATACGAGGTCACTATATATATTTTGAGCCTAACAATGAAAAAACAGGAATTTGGTATTGAAAACTGCTTTATTGTTTTTCGAAGTATTCTCCTTTATGGTCAATACACTTTTGCATTCGTTCGAACCATTTGTCAAAGCAGTTTTTCCAATCTTCTTGAGACACCTCCATAATATGGTTTTTTGAACGCATCAACGGCGTCTTCCGCCGACGAAAATCGTTGTCCACGCAATTTATTCTAGACATTCGGGAACAAGAAGAAGTCATTGGGTGCCAAATCAGGACTGTACGGCGGATGACCCATCAATTCGATTTTTTGACTGTTCATAAAGTCGGTTGTTAGACGAGATGTGTGACAGCTGGCATTGTCTTGATTAAGAATGATCCGACGGCGTTTGTTTGTTTTCCGTATTTGACCGAAGACCTCTGGCAAACAAATTGTTGTGTACCATTCAGAGTTGACCGTTCTACGTTCCTCTAAAGTCACAGTTGCCACATGACCAGTTTTCCCGAAAAAACAGGCGACCATTTGTTTCGATGTGCTTTAAGCGCGAACAACTTTTGTTGGATTGGGTTCATCTTGAAACACCCATACAGTCGACTGCTGTTTACGTTCCGGCTCATATGCATATATCCATGATTCGTCACCTGTTACAATCTTACATACGTCTTTTGAAGCACCACGATTGTATTTATTGAGCATTTGTTTGCACCAAATGACGCGAGCGTTCTTTTGAGTTTTTGTCAAATTGTGTGGGATCCAACGAGAACATACCTTTCTCACAGCTAAATGATCATGTAATATTTTATATATGCTGGTGGAACTAATGCCTATGGTTGCCTCAATCTCACAGTATGTCACATGACGATCTTGCAATATTAGGTTTTGCACAGCATCAATGTTTTCTTGAACAACAACTGATTTTGGACGACCTTCGCGAATCTCGTCGGTGAGCGAATGGCGGTCACGATTAAATTCGTTATACCAGCGTTTCACAGTGGCAAAGGATGGGGCTTCATCGCCAAATGTGGAAGTAAGTTGATCGATGCACTCTTGTCTTGATAATCCACGTCAAAAATCGTAAAAAATCATCGCACGAAAATGTTCACGAGTTAATTCCATTTTATTGTTGTCGCGTAATCTCCAAGGCAACATAAACAACACAAATGAAGCTATTGACAAAACATTTGAAGTACGTTATGGTCAATAATGCCAGACGATTGCGTGCAAACGTCAAATCGCGCCTAACTTCAATCAGTGTTGCCAAGGCTCAAAATATAAATAGTGGCCCTCGTACATTCGAAGGCTTAAGGTTATGTCATGAAAATGAACATTATCCTCTTAGAGTTTGTCTTTCGATTTATTTAGTAAGGTAGGTGAGCTAAAGGTAGCCATAGTTAAGCTTCTAGGGCAATTTACAAATCTCCAATAGGAGATAAATTTATAAAATTTTAAGGAATAACTCTTATAACTAATTAACAACATGTACCATGTAAATATTTTGTAAAATTTCTTGTACCTTGGTTGTGCTCAAGAAAACATATTTATTCATGATTATTCATTTCTTTATAATTTATTAGAAAAATTGTTAGTCTCAAACTTTTGATTGGTGACATGCATTATGTACAGTAACAGCGACGCATAACGAAATAAATAAAAGAAACACTTCCGAAAAAAAATTATCACTGAAGTATTTAACATATAAACCCAACATATTAATAACATTTAGTGATTCGTGAAAGTCTGTGCAAATTTAACATTTTCAGGTAACAGTTAATAATTAAACGTATTTTAATGTGAAAAAAGTGTAAATTTCAGAGGCAAGTGTAACCTGTTCCCAAGTTTGGCCGCCAGGAACTCGCCTCTGTGCTACGTTTTTCAACAAAAATAGGTATCGTTCCTTTGACACAAAAAACATTTTTGCAATGAAACTATGTGATCAAAAAGATAATTAAACGAGCTTTCAAAATATGTATAAAATATTAACATTCGTTAATTTCAAGGACGTACATACACACATATTTCTCACTTACTTTAAAATAACAACGACAATTCATCTGTTCGATCCCTGACACAATAACTTACATTAAATGGTTGCTGGCAGCCCGAGACAGTTCGTTTTCTGCACATTGCACCAGAGGGGACTGGGTACATTGATGTAGTGCTATTTGTTAACTTTGTTAAATACTAATATGATTTTCGTGAAGTGGGCCACCTTGAGAAGTATGGCCACCTTTGGCTCACCTACCTTACAATATAAATAGTTCAATATTGAAACAAACAACATGAGGAGGTGACACATAGCTTTTATCTTTTGTTTCATAAACTTTGGTTTCAACGTTAAGAGTACTTCAAACCAACACAGTTATGGAAGATGACGTAATGTGTACATAGCAAAGAAACAGTATTGTAGAGTTTTGGCTAAAATTTTGGCTTCTCGCTTCCTGGAATTGTGTGTAGAGTTTACATGAAAGTAAAAGTTTGAATAAAGTATTTTCTATTTCAGTGTGATTTGTTTCCTGCCATGTATTTCATGAATCATTTAACTTATTCTCGTATCAGTATGAGCGTTTGTGCATACAACTTTAAAGTGCATTACAAACTCAATTGAATGAAGTTATCTTGTGAAAACAACTGCGTTACGAAAGCTTGGACTACATGTTGCATAACAAAGAAAATTCGTAAGAGTCAACTGCTTATTTGATTTGGAGGTGATAACTGAATAAGACGTCAGACGTTAGATTCCTTCTTTCTATTGAAGGTGAGTTGTCGTAAACATTCATCCCTCCATGCACGATTTCTCATTACAAAGTATAAGTGTGTCATGACTGTTCGCTGCTCATTGTCCACCCAAGGCTAGTCCTATCTGCCCAGACTATCGGCTGGGAAGTTCACGGTGTACAAATCGAAGCGCAGTTGGCTTCCTCCAGCGATAACGTCTGTTTGTACCCCAGTTTCGTAGGTGGGAGCAGGTTTGGAGTTTCTCTGAACCTTGAATTTGAATTAACTGCTATCGGAAGCTTGCTTACTGTTTCTGTATACAGTGAACTTCTAACGACATATCTCCACGCGAACACTGCTTGTTGAAGACTTAGTTTCCGCAATTGTGTGACTTTTAAGAATTTTATTCGCCATCTGTTTAAAAGGTATGTAGAGAGTATGTTGACTGCTGTTTTGATACAGAGTGTTCCAAAGGTATGGTCTCATAGATAAAAACTTGATTGATTTGATTTGTTTTACTTCGCTTTCCTGACACTTTTGACCCGTTGTGAAGTATAGGGAAAAGTGAGGAATGGATAGCATAGATAGAATGTACGTATTTATTGAAATGTAATGCAATTATTGTAAAGTAATGTAGTGCAGGTTTGATAATGACGGTCTCCGTTGCAGATGTATAGAATAAGTTTGTTCTTAAGTACACTTTATGCACAGGAAAGCTAATCGGTATTGAACCTACAGTTTAAAGTGGAATCCGAACTACTATGTGCTTCCACCGGGTATAACCCGCGGCCCTTTGATTACAATACGAAGAAATTACCACTAGGCAATCGGGGATGCATCATGTTGTACCATGCAGCTTGATTCATCGTATTCATGTGTTCAAGGCTCAATAAGGGGTATCAGTTTGAACATCTGTTCTTGTAATACATTTGGTACTGGACGGGCATTTACATTACAATATTTACGTTTCATCTACTATTACAATATTTACATTTCATTTTATATACCATTTCAATTGTTTTGCATTTTCCTATGAATCTGGACTTTTGGAACACCCTGTTTACTGGTAGACGTTTACGCTCATAAAATATTGCGATGTTTTGAAAAAGTTTTGAATAGTGTTAGATTGAAATATGTTGTTAAGAGAAATATAATAGACTCGAATTATCTCTCCCTCAATAATAACCCTCTTCCAATGTTACTTCTATAACAAAAATATGTTATTCTCTCTTTTCAAGTTATACTGTATCTGTGTTTATTTTGCATCGACTGCCTCTCTATGGGCCTAACTCTGTGTTGGGAATCTGTGGAGCAAGGTCGAACACAACAGTAGAGAACTCGCTTTCCCTCTTTCTCGTTCATTCTCACCACGTATAATTTTTTAAAAAAAAAATCCGTCCCAATTCCATTCCGACAAATAATTTTCCGTCTCACCCTCTGGTTAAGAGTCAACATGGTCCTACTGTGCCTGGTGAAAACACTTTTTCTCGTTATTTTGTTCGAGATGGTAGTTACTTGCTGTAACTTACAGTCTGTAAATCACGGAAAGCAAGATTATTTGTAATAAAATATTGCTAAAATTCTAATTACATGAACTTTTTTCCAGACATCTCAGCTCTCTCTCAGAGTGGGGAAAAGTGCGCCCTCTGGCCACCTTTTAATAGCTAAGGACATTAGTACTAATTTTTATTTTTTTCTCGAAGAGGGCTGGAATTGTAAATACGGATATTACATAGTGGCGTTCTATTTAGTAATTGACATCTTTAACGTTTCGTTTTAAAAATTGGTCAAAGCCGAAAACTGTAATGGGGGCTTATTTTAAGGAAGGTTGCATTTACCACTTCGGTATTGCCGAGTTCTTTAGTTTTCTACTGCTTCCATACAAAAATATTGATATGTAAATTTTAGGAGGGCTGTAACCTCATTCGCTCCCCTTCTGTGAACGCCAATGCTCCCAGAAACTCATTGTGTTCCACTTTGCACTATACCCACGCACATATAGACCACACTATAATTACTATTTGAAATTAACACATGATGCGTTTGAATTGATTTGCTTTCCTTTGCTTTTTGTGCCACTTTTGGCTAATTTGCGAAGAGGGGATGAGTGATGATATGAAATTCATCAAGGAACACTCGCAAACATCCACGCCCAGGTCGGGATTCGAATCCGGGACCCCTGACGCCGTAGCGCGATGTGCTAACCACTCTTTTTTTAACAAAAGGAATACCCCTAAGCGGTAGTATCCCCCGTTTCTCACTTTTTCATTTCTGTTTTTTTTTTCTTCAATTTTTCAGTTTTTCTCATTTGGACAAACACAAATACATGTGCCTTACCCAGGACTCGAACCCGGAACCCCTGGCGTCGTAGCGCGCTGTGCTAACCACTCCGCCACGGGAACCGCAGAATGCGTTTCGAGAATACACCGATATTTATTTATTTATTTATTTATTCGAGGAATACTGGCAGATGACAAGATAAAAATAAATACATCACCCTTGGATGTGAGACAGTTAAATCCTAATCATTAATATCACGTTAAGTTAGTATTAGGTAGAAGTTTCAGCCCATCGAATCTTGTGTTTACGTTTCACTTCACATGCTTGGAGTGAGATTGAGATGGGAAATGTTCGCCATTCACCTACGTGGTAAAACCTCAAATTCTACACAACATTTTCCCATGGAGTGATAATTTTTGCATTTCTGAAATGAAAACTGACATTATAGTGCAGAAAATTTCGAGAATTCAAGCGCTTTTAATACGCTATCACTCAGAATTGCAGATTGTTCCGACTTTCTGGGTCACGCATTTAATTGCGTCGTTGATAGGATCGTGGATATTTTTAAGAAGCTGATCAGGTATTGGCCTAAGTGTACACGATGTGGTTAATGTGGTTCATTCTCGACGTTTTCTGCTCTATAAGAGTCGGAAAGATCTTCGAAAAGACAGTATTTTTTTATCTCCACAATTGCGGAAACAGTGTAGAATTCGAGATTTTTAGTGCCAGGAACCAGCACACCCCTGTTGCTGATTCCTCTCACAATTTGGTTGTTGTGGGTGCTAATGACATGATAGAGAGATCTATTGATTGAGTTGGTGTTTTAAGTTCACTTTACACACAGTAAGACTAATCGGGACTGGACCTACAGTTTTAAGTGGGATCCTACAGTTACAGTGGGAACCTCCACCGGGTATCGAACCCGTAATCCCTTGATTACAATGCGACGACGCTACCAGTGCCCCATCGGGGACGCTCTAGAGGGATCTATTGTTGGAAATGTTCTTCAACATATTAATTCTAACTTGTTGAGAAAAAAAAGAGGCACGGAGTTCTGTCAGTTGTATCTATTCTACATTAGTTGAGTATTCTCAGATACTCATAAATTGACTACGAGCTGTTTGTAAGAGTCAAATGCACCTTCAAAATTTTAATTGAATAATAAAGCATCCCACTTGAATCCAAAACATCCCGGGACACAACTGAAAGTAAATTAGCTGTGGGGAAGCTGTTGGTTTTTTTTTTTTTTTTTTTTGCTGGGGGATGCCATCCCTCCGCATCCCGCCCCCACACTGATCATAAGGCACATTGCAAACCTCTCTATCGTAAAATGAGAGGTGACCAATTATGTCCATTTTTGCATACTACTAGCAGGAGATTTTTCACATTAAAATTGTATCATTCGTAATGTAATTGGATATTGCCCATTGTATAGTGCTTCAAACTATACTTATTCTAACCCTACGTTTTGAGAGAACACATGTTGTCTCATCTTAGGTGAACAACTGGGATATATGGTCTCCCCTTCGCGAAAATAAAAATAGTAACTATAAAGGTAGCAGAAAGTAGTATAGAATTCCAGAAGGGTTGTTGGTTAAAACATCAGTAATTCAAAGGTCTGTCGAAGGTACAATCTCCACAACCGGCAAAGAGAAATAAGTAGTACACTCTCGAAACATGATGTTAGAATAGGTAAAGATTGAAGCACTAGACAATAATGTTCAATTAACATTGCATGCTAATGAACGAGAGTTGTTCCGAAAGTAATGCCTCCATTTTTTTTCGGACAAACCACAGCAGATACAAAAGATCACAATACACCATTGGATAAAGCATAGTTTCAGCTGCAAGACTCTATTTTTTCTATGTAATCGCTACTTTTCTCTACACATTTTTAACAGCGATGAACAAGAGCATGTATGCCACGCTCGTAAAAATCACCACCAACCCATTTAGTTCACTGTTTCACAGCTATGGTGTCGGCATCATCAGTTGAGAAATGTTGCAAACGCAAAGCATCTTTCATTGGCCCGAAAAGATGGAAATCTGACGAGAAGAATTTTAAGGTGCAGTCCTCGTCGGGTAAAGTGATGTGTAGTGTCTTCTGGGATAGGAAAGGGGTCATCCTTCTGGATTTCCTGAAGAACGGAGAAACAACCAACTTTGACCGCTAATATTACAACTATCAAAGTTAAAGGCTCGAATTTAACAGAGTCAGACCAAAGAAGAGGATAACCTTATTCTTGCAGCATGGCAATGCCAAACCACACACGAGTTCTAAGACCAAGGAACACATTGCCAAATTTGGCTGGACTATCCTTCCACATCCACCATACAGTTCCGATTTGGCTCCGTCAGATTTCCATATTTTCGGGCCAATGAAAGATGCATTGCGTGACACATTTCCCAACTGATAATGCCGTCATCACAGCTGTGAAACAGTGGACTAAATCGGTTGGCGGTGATTTTTACAAGCGTGGCATACAGACTCTTGTTCATCGCTGGTAAAAATGTGTAGAGAAGAAAAATAGTGTCTTGCAACTGAAACTGTGCTCTGTTCAATGGTGTATTGTGATCTTTTGTATCTCCTGTGGTTTGTCCGAAAAAAAATTGGAGGCATTACTACTTTCGGAGCAACCTAGTAGAACCATTGTCACTAACATTCAGAGAAGTACTGAAGTAAAATTGTTTAACATATCACTCAACTAATTGTTTATATCTGCATGTTTGTGTCTTGTAGGTTCGAAGAATGACCCCACCACTTGGCGACAGTCGATCGGAGTTTCTGAGCGCGGAGTCCTTAGATCTGATCAAGTACAACAGACAAGGCGGATGGTTTGTGTCCACCAGGAAGGCCTTCTTCTTAGGGCTCCTTGTGTGTGGTCTCGTCATTATCGTCGCCATTCTAGTCCACTACCTAGGCCCGTGCCCAATCACAGAAAACGTTAGCAAAGTTGAAGACATCTTGGAAGCGAACGGTATCATACCCCCACAGTTGCCAGATACAAACCCGATTACTGATTTCAGACTACCGACGAATGTTGTTCCATTGTTCTACCGCTTGAAGGTGTCAACATTCCTTGAAGATGGTTTCAAATTCAAAGGCGAAGTGAAGATAACAGTTGCCTGCAAGGGAAGCACAAGCAAGGTGGTGCTTCATAGTAAGGAGTTGAACATTACCGACCAGAATGTCACGGTTTCCGAAGTCCAGTCTGGTAGCTATCTCAAAACGTCAAGCAAAGAGTATGACAAGGACAGGGACTTCTACATCATTTACTTGGAAGACACGCTTATGGAAGGATTCAACTACACGATCAAGATGGAGTTCAGTGGGATTCTGAATGACGTCATGTACGGATATTACAGGAGCAGCTATGTAGAACGGAATACTAACATTACAAGGTAAGTATAGATTGTGGCTATAAGCGTTCTTGCCTCCGTGGCGTAGTGGACAGCATAACTCGCTGCGAAGCCAGAGATCAGTTTGGAACCCATTCAGTGTGTTTCATTCATTCTCAACGTTTCGATGAACGCAGGAACGTACTTTCTTTTCCGGATACGCCGGGTGTTAGATCAAAGAAATTTCGCTTAGTGTGCTGTATATAATTTCTTCTCTGGACAGCAGTGGTCTTCAGCATTTTACATATAGCGAACCATTTTCACATTCCACAAGGGGATGACGGGCTGCACCGTTCCAGGCACACAGGCAGTGATAACCTTGCAAATCATTACGTGGTTTCTGTTCTTCAGGATACATTCATTTACTATACCTACTCTTTACTTATAAAACAACACACCAGCATGAATAACTAACTATTGCAAAGAGCACTGACAAGTTCTGAATTGAGGTTAGGCACTGTAAGCATAATGAGACGACTGTGATTGTTTCTTTTCTTCACTGCAACATCAATATTCGCCTTGAAGTTACTCGCAGACAGTTTTCAAGGTGGGTGTCAGTCAGTCAATTCCTCAATTTCGATTTCACATTTTTCATTTTGGAGAAGAGCTGTTCGCAGACATAGGTGGTACCGAATAGAGATGCAATGGACAGGGCATGATTATAGCTACAGACAAAATAATTCTGACGCTTTCACATATTTGGAGTAAAACTCAATCGCGTCCATATTGTTCAATTTCTCCCTTAATTCATTATTACAATTCAATACAATGCATGTTAGACTGCCTGGAGAATCTTCGATATCTGCACTGAAAGGAATAGAGAATATCTTAAACATGTTACGTGACCTGAGATCTTGAAAGCATGTATCGAATTCAGATCTTAATGCTAACGCAGCTTCAGCGTACATCTCAATTTTTTTTGAACCATCACTTGCAGTATGTAGCCATATCTAAACATTGTCTTCGTTTATTTCATTAAAGATTTTAGCGGGCCGCTAAAATAAAGCCAGCGGGCCCCGGGATGAAGACCACTGCTCTACTGGGTGACCAAGATGAGAAGACTACCGGTAAACTTCGCAAACTAAGGTTCACAGTCATTTGTTTTTATTCTCTCACTTCCCCTTCTCTCGTCACTATGAGTCATGTGTTGTCATAGTCATTGCACTCGAAGGTACGGGGTATTGCCCCGTGCTTTTCATGCAGTGCAAGTGTAACAAACCTGTGCCTTTGTATTTCTACATGAATTTACAGATGTCACCAGCCTAAATCTGGTTCGCTCTTAGTCATCTGAACGTGATTTTCATTGTTGACACCTCAGGTTCATTATACAAAAATTAGCAATAAATCTAGTAAATAAACCTATCAGAATAGTCTTTGGAGAGTTCAAAACTCTTTCCATGCTTTTTTTTTTTTTTCAATGACAAGAACTTTCCAATTTTTGCACTCCAACTGCTGCATGTTCCTCACCATTGATTTGTAAAATATTTATAACTAGGGAGGGAGCGAATTTTTAGGTGCTAAAAAACTGACAAATATGTACTTGTTATGTTCTATAAACAGTGAAAATATGTGACTAAATGTCAAAAATATTTTTAATCAAAATCACTGATTGACCCATACTTTTTTCATGTTCACACACAGATCTAACTCCTTGCACAGTTTCTTCGAAATATTGTGGGAGGTAGCGTTTATGTCTCGGACACTTTGCTAAGCTAAGTGAGCAATGCTCCTTGAGGGATCGGATACTCTACGTGTCCGTAGTTAAGTACTTTGAAGGGATCCGTATTTCAAGAAATCTTTCATCTATCTACTGTTCTACCCAGTTTTGTGTTGGAACGATAAATACATGATAAATAAACTTGTATATTGTTTAAGACTGTATTACAGAAATTAACATAACAAGATCTTGGGTTAGAGTCCCAGGAAAGGCATCACCCTTATAATCTTTATTAATAACTCATGTTGACTAATTACATTATGCTACGTCACTTTTCTACCTCTCGGGCAATCGTGACGATGTGAATGATCGATGAACAGATGAAATGGACGAATTCTACAGAATATGTACATCTATGCCTTGGTTAGGATTCGAACATGTGATCTCTGGCTTCGCAGTGCTTGACCTGGACACTTTGCCTCATATTGTCAAAAGTGCGTGCAACACTGTTTTGAGTTTGCTGTTTCTTTGGTGTTTAACAATGATCAATAATGATGTAACGAATTGTTATAAATTTCCGTTGCTATGTTTTTAATACAGCAATGCAAGTAACCTACAGTAAGATGTGATCCGTTGATCATACAAAAGAGAATTGGCTCAGTTTTGAATATTCTAGTCCGGTGGACTCTCAACTTTACGGGGTAAGTTCAGAAAATTGAAATATTTATTTTAAGCTTAGTGTTAATTTATGGCCACATGTATTATTGTGGCAGAATAAGATAGACAATGTTGGCGCTGTATACACCCATTACTTTATTGTTATTAACACGTAAGCAGTTTTTTGTACTTTTCTTCAGTCACTTGTTCCTTTCGCTTCTTTCTCGGGCTTAACCTCATGCCTTGGGTACGAACTTCTTACTTTTTTATTAATTTGCATTAAAATATAAGTGTTAATGTTATCAATTCCATTCATCATGTCTCGAGCCTTTTATAGTGCCTATAAATGCCTATTCTATATAAACTTGCCTAAAGATGACAAATTTTCTATTTATTTTCCTGCTTTCTTTGCCTACTCTAGAAGGTCATCTCTCTTTTGTGACGCTCCACTTCATCTGTTTTATCTACTTACCATTCGCCATCATTGTCGCGATTAGCCAAGGGTAAGAGAAAAACGACGCAAAATAACAAAATCACAATAGAATACAAGAATAAAAGTTCAACCGACTAATAAAATTAATATGTAGTTCGGTTCTCTGCATACTTTGGCGCCTGTTTTATTTTATAATGACTTTCAATTTTCATCATTTGTATGCCTATTATCCTGCCTATTTTACAAGTTCCTGGCGCCTACAAATCTATAACGAACCAATCTACCAACACGGAAGCAGTATACAGTCCACTAACAAAAGAAATTGTATTAATACAAATTAATATGACTGAAAATTCAGAACTATAGTCCATTCGTTTACTTCGTTAACGTCGAAGAACAAAGGAAACGGCCGCCACGAACGTGGGTGGAAATAAATAGCGGGCGAGTTGTTTTCGTTCAATGACACTCAACCTTCAGCCAATGGGCGCAGCTGTCATTGTGCTCGTCTACTCCACGTGGAGTCCTTGAGCCAATAGGCGCAGCTGTCATTGTGCTCGTCAACTCCACGTGGAGTCCTTGAGCCAATGGGCGCAGCTGCCATTGTGCTCGTCTACTCCACGTGGAGTCTCAGTCACATTGTTGGAGCTGGTGGGCGCGCTCCGTCGACTTCAAAGCCAGCCGGTCGTTAACGTAGCTAGCGCGTCGACTATAATAATAGCTTTCACAGAATATATCGTAAGGAAAATTGTTCGAAGATCATTTTAAATTAAATAAATAAATATGGTATGAAAAAAACAGATACAGTATTAGGAAGGTTTGTGGTACGCTGCTTGGAAACATTTTGAAATTTAAAAAATGGAGCTAGAATTAATTATATTGAATTCTTTATTCCTTAAAATAAATTCCAAACGGGAACATCTGCCCCTCTCCCATAATCGGTGCGCCTACAAGCAAGCAGGGCCACACGTATATCATTGTTTTTCTTAACTTTAGTGCATAATGTTATGTAATTTAAAATGGCAGCAATATCAAAAGATAATTCATATTTCGATACCCTTCCATCTCTTAAAAAGCAATAACATTTATTTATTTATTTCGACTTTTGCTTACATGGCCATATTAAGGCTACACTGCCAAATGTTTTATTTTCTTCTGTTTTTTGAACGTTACAATTAAGGAAGATGGCGTTAGGTTACTAGATATTAAACAATGACTACAATTATAGGATCGAGATCATGAATGTGGAACCTTACCTCCACATCTCCCTATATGTCTTCATGGCATCATGCAATGAGCATCTTTGCATTATAATTATAAAAGTAAAATAAAATAAGACCCAGAGGAGGTGAGAGGCCCTGTCAATTTCGAAGTTTATGTTAAGTAGATTTCAAGGTGGTTAGTGTTGAAAGTCATATGCCCTAGTTTTGAATCCCCCCTTCATCCCTCTTGGGTTTGGCCGCAGGTTCCCGTCTCTCCCGTTGGAGATATAGGTAATTTGCTGCAAGACACAAGCGTGTCTCTTGCAGTGTTGCCATATCTCCCACTGAAGGGATGGAAATCTTGGGGCAGTAGAGTGCGCAAAATTTTCTTCAAAACATGAGTCAGAGAATGACGTGTGGAAACTTTCATTAACCGTATGAAGCTATCAGAAGATTACATGCTTCGAACAATAATTTTGGAAGACATACAAACAAATGAGAAACGAAGAAACTTGGGATAGTCTTAGGATGCAAGTACATAGGTAAGCCAGTAAGTAGGTCACAAACAATAACTTGAAAACCGTTTTCATTTTTCAACATAATCTCCACCAATATTAATACACTTATCACATCGCTTTAGCATTACCCCTAAACCTGATGCATAAAAAGTCTTTAGGCTGCTGTCCCAGCCATAGTCGCACCTCACATTCTACCTCTTCAACATCCGCGAAACGCTTGCCGCCACCGTGCGCATACTTTTCGGAAATTCAAACGATCATGAATTGTGTTGTAGAACAACCTATTGCAGTTGCTATGTTGTCTATCGTACACGCTTGTCAGCTCGAATCATCTCCTGCACCCGTGTCATCTCCACGTAAGTCCTCGATACAGTCACCATTTCTTTACTCAACTGCCCATGCGTGCATCTGCTATCTAGCGACTGCTAACTGAATACCATCAAGCTGGATTGTGCTGCCACCTAATGACAACTACTCACTACTATTTTCAGCTATCTCGCATCACTTTGTGACCTATTTACTGACTTCCCCTCGTATATGATATTCATTTGGAAGCTCTGACGACGAACACAGAAAATTTGATATGATGCGGTATAGATAACCGTGCTGATCAGCTTTGGAGCTAATGTTTTCCAGTTAGCTAACTTTGAGGGGGCAGAATCGAACTTGGAGCTTAACTTTCGGAGGACGGCTGTCTAAAAGGTTTCAATCACATAAAAATATCACCAGGACTATTTCGACACATTACATTTGCAAAATCATAAAAATTACTTGCTACTTTGCTCCTCAGATTTCAGGAGGCAAAAGCACTAGGGGAGTGCGGGATCCCAAAAAGTCAGTACCGGGATTATGTATAAAAAAAAACCGTCCCGAGCCTGAATTTGTAAAATGCTTTCCCGACTTTTCGGGATCACGACTAGTTGGGAAATTCAAAATTATAATATTTAAAAGTGGTTAATTGTTTATGGTTTCTGCACTATGAATGTCTGAAATGTCTTGGAAATGTAAGTTTTTATTACAGAAATGCAAAAATAATCACTTGAAGGGAAAATGTGTGAAGAATATGAGATTTTCAACTTTGTAATATTTACCTTCCCCAAAATTTCTCGACTTAGTCGGGAGATGGGGAATTTTTCCCGTCCCGAAAGTCGGGATTTTAAAAATTTCCCGTCCCAACCTAAAATTTACCGCTCCACACTTTCCTAAATAGTACCACCAACTTGTAAATTTTCATAAACCTGCCCCCTTGTCACCGCCAAGTTACGCCGATTAGCACAGTTATATATTCAAATGTTCATGTTGAAGTTTGGGCAACAAACAAAACAATAGGCATCGAGTGAAGAAGATGCATTACCTATAGGAGGAAATCACCACAGCCGAAGTTTCCGTTCATAATACCTAAGAACGAAATCTGGGTGAGGTCATAAAGCGCTCTCTACAAAAATATCATATGCTTCATATGATGCTTCATAAATGAATAACATCCTATAGTTACTTTTGTTAACCTCCTCAGAAGGAAAGTAATGAGTAGGGAGCGGAAGTTGATGAAATGTCATCTTTTTTCTGACATCTCGGACACGATGCCCATTAAATATACCCAAAGAAGGTAATTTTCTTGCAATTTTTGCCAATTTTCAGGTTTTAGGTCATTTTCCCCGATTTTCGACATTTTCCCGTCATTTTTCGCAATATTCGGTATATTGTTGTCATATTTTGTAACTTCTTTCATTTTGGTAATATTCTTGAGTCTTTTCACCAAGGTGAACATAAGCCTATATATATATCTCGCAGGATTGCAAGTTACAAGCAAAAGAAATGCTGAACTGGTGAAAGACTTTCTTGTATCGGGGAAACCAACAGGTGTATCCTCGTTGCATATTTTAATTGAATGTGCATGTGGTATCATTTGGTGCCTTTTTTTAAAAAAAAAGCAAGATTGCATTTTGTTTAATTTCCCTTTCATTTCAACCTGAAACTAACAAATTTAATGGTCATTTTTTGCATTTTTACGTCATTTTTTCCCATTTTTTAGGAAATTCTATAGGTCATATAGGGCCTCCCCGATGGCGCAGTGGTAGCGTCGTCGCCTTGTAATCAAGGGGTCCCGAGTTCGATACCCGGTGGAGGCACATAGTGGTTCGGATCCCACTTTAAACTGTAGGTCCAGTCCCGATTAGCCTTACTGTGCATAAAGTGGACTTAAAATTCCAACTCAATCAATCAATATAGGTCATATACCTATATATTTTAGGTCATCAACTTCCGCTCCCTAGCAATGAGTAATTTTTATGATTGCTCAAATTTAAAAGTTATTCAGCAAAATAGACCTGGACGTTATTTTTATGGAATAGAAAAGTTTTTTTATTCTACTCCTCCCCAAAGTTAAGCCCCAAGTTCTGTTTCACCCCCTCAAAGTTAGGTCCCAAGTTACGCCCATATTTAAGCATCACATACAAATGGTAACTTCTTCAGCAAAGTAAAGACGATTAAGTTCTAAAGCCGCAACGTTTAGTTGGTGGTGCACATAATTGATTGTACATGAAAGAATGCAACCCCAAAATGAAGATGCTGTCATGGAGGTTGACGGTATCGGCATGCTCCGCATCACAACGTATATATTCTACCGGGCGTCTTGCAAAAGTTTATATACACACACAATATACATCCAGAGGCAGGCAGTAGTTAGTGGATTTAGGTGGCATGATCATCGTCTGCACGTGCACATCTCTGTTGCCGAAGGCCTTTGCGAACGAAGTCGTGTCGGTTTCACCAGACCACGAATCCAGTAGCAACAGAAGAGCAGATCCTGTGATTTCAGGCTCCAATAACTTATGGATCCAGGAAAAGACGAGATCTGTAGACATCTTGCCACTGATGCTGCAGTCAAATTCTTATGTTTTGTGGTTTGTTACATCGTAGTGCTTCGGACAAACGTTTGCCAAACTGGCCACATATTCCTGAAAGCAAATGTACGGTTTCTTTGCAAGTAGACCTGACACGGACAATATTGCATGCATGGTATATGAGTTGGTAGTGGATGTTACAGATTGAACAAGAGCTTCAGTGGTCTTCTTCCCAGTCACCGATAGTGTCCTATTTGACGTGAGTTTTTATTCGAAGCGACTTTGTTCAGTATTGAAGACCATGTCGGTATAAATTACAATGACAGTCCTTAACCTCATGTAAAACCTCCAGTGCTCATATTCGCACCTTGACCAGTGTTTTCTTGTATTTTCGGGCAGTTGCTGCTACCGATTTGTTTGCAGCCTTCATACTGTTATATATGCTCTGCATGTTTCTTCCTTTTTTTCTTTCTTTCTTCGAGAGCTTTTTATGATGGTTCAAAGGAACTAGAACTGTATGCCACGTGTCCTTGAGAACCCAGGATATCACTGACATCCGATAATGAACCCAACGTCCTATCACTTTCACTCTCATTATCACACTACAATGTCTGTCCTTCCCACATAACAGCGCCTCCAATATACTCAAAACCTCCCATGCAATGTACGTTGGAGCCATATAGTCACGTGGATACTTCTGCAACATCTCACCACTAGTATTTGTACTACAACTTCCGCATTTTACACGCCACTTCGCTACGCTCATAAGTAACAACACACTTAGGCTACACAGCACTTGCGGTAGTTGTTTAACAAGCCCGGGCTCTGTATCAAATAACTACCAGCAACAGGCACTCTATGGCTCCACAGCACTTGCGTTAGCTGCCTAACAAGCCCGTGCTCTGTATCACACTACTTCCAGCAACTGACACCGCATGACTTCACAGCAGTTGTTAGCTGTCTAACAAGTCCGTGCTCTGTATCACACTACTTTCAGCAACTGACACCACATGACTTCACAGCAGTTATTAGCTGTCTAATAAGCTCGTGCTCTGTATCACACTACTTTCAGCAACTGGCACCGCATGACTTTACAGCAGTTGTTAGCTGTCTAACAAGCTCGTACTCTGTATCACACTACTTCCAGCAACAGGCACTGTATGAAACCACAGCAGTTGCGTTAGCTGTCTAACAAGCCCGTGCTCTGTATCACACTACTTTCAGCAACTAGCACCGCATGACTTTACAGCAGTTGTTAGCTGTCTAACAAGCTCGTGCTCTGTATCACACTACATCCAGCAACAGGCACTATATGAAACCACAGCAGTTGCGTTAGCTGTCTAACAAGCCCGTGCTATATATATCACACTACTTCCAGCAACTGGCAGCGCATGACTTCACAGCAGTTGTTAGCTGTCTAACAAGTCCGTGCTCTGTATCACACTACTTTCAGCAACTGGCACCGTATGACTTTACACCAGTTGTTAGCTGTCTAACAAGCTCGTGCTCTGTATCACACTACTTCCAGCAACAGGCACTGTATGACTCCACAGCAGTTGTTAGCTGTCTAACAAGCTCGTGCTCTGTATCACACTACTTCCAGCAACAGGCACTGTATGACTCCACAGCAGTTGCGTTAGCTGTCTAACAAGCCCGTGCTCTGTATCACACTACTTTCAGCAACTGGCACCGTATGACTTTACACCAGTTGTTAGCTGTCTAACAAGCTCGTGCTCTGTATCACACTACTTCCAGCAACAGGCACTGTATGACTCCACAGCAGTTGTTAGCTGTCTAACAAGCTCGTGCTCTGTATCACACTACTTCCAGCAACAGGCACTGTATGACTCCACAGCAGTTGCGTTAGCTGTCTAACAAGCCTGTGCTCTGTATCACACTACTTTCAGCAACTGGCACCACATGACTTTACAGCAGTTGTTAGCTGTCTAACAAGCTCGTGCTCTGTATCACACTACATCCAGCAACAGGCACTATATGAAACCACAGCAGTTGCGTTAGCTGTCTAACAAGCCCGTGCTATATATATCACACTACTTCCAGCAACTGGCAGCGCATGACTTCACAGCAGTTGTTAGCTGTCTAACAAGTCCGTGCTCTGTATCACACTACTTTCAGCAACTGGCACCGTATGACTTTACACCAGTTGTTAGCTGTCTAACAAGCTCGTGCTCTGTATCACACTACTTCCAGCAACAGGCACTGTATGACTCCACAGCAGTTGTTAGCTGTCTAACAAGCTCGTGCTCTGTATCACACTACTTCCAGCAACAGGCACTGTATGACTCCACAGCAGTTGCGTTAGCTGTCTAACAAGCCCGTGCTCTGTATCACACTACTTTCAGCAACTGGCACCACATGACTTTACAGCAGTTGCGTTAGCTGTCTAACAAGCTCATGCTCTGTATCACACTACATCCAGCAACAGGCACTGTATGACTCCACAGCAGTTGCGTTAGCTGTCTAACAAGCCCATGCTCTGTATCACACTACTTCCAGCAACTGGCAGCGCATGACTTCACAGCAGTTGTTAGCTGTCTAACAAGTTCGTGCTCTGTATCACACTACTTCCAGCAGCAGGCACTGTATGACTCCACAGCAGTTGAGTTAGCTGTCTAACAAGCCCGTGCTCTGTATCACACTACTTCCAGCAACTGGCAGCGCATGACTTCACAGCAGTTGTTAGCTGTCTAACAAGTCCGTGCTCTGTATCACACTATTTCCAGCAACTGGCAGCGCATGACTTCACAGCAGTTGTTAGCTGTCTAACAAGCTCGTGCTCTATATCACACTACTTACAGAAACTGGCACCGCATGACTTCACAGCAGTTGTTAGCTAACAAGCTCGTGCTCTGTATCACACTACTTCCAGCAACAGGCACTGTATGACTCCACAGCAGTTGCGATAGCTGTCTAACAAGCTCGTGCTCTATATCACACTACTTACAGAAACTGGCACCGCATGACTTCACAGCAGTTGTTAGCTAACAAGCTCGTGCTCTGTATCACACTACTTCCAGCAGCAGGCACTGTATGACTCCACAGCAGTTGCGTTAGCTGTCTAACAAGCCTGTGCTCTGTATCACACTACTTTCAGCAACTGGCACCGCATGACTTTACAGCAGTTGTTAGCTGTCTAACAAGCTCGTGCTCTGTATCACACTACATCCAGCAACAGGCACTATATGAAACCACAGCAGTTGCGTTAGCTGTCTAACAAGCCCGTGCTCTATATCACACTACTTACAGCAACTGGCACCGCATGACTTCACAGCAGTTGTTAGCTAACAAGCTCGTGTTCTGTATCACACTACTTCCAGCAACAGGCACTATATGAAACCACAGCAGTTGCGTTAGCTGTCTAACAAGCCCGTGCTCTGTATCACACTACTTCCAGCAACTGGCAGCGCATGACTTCACAGCAGTTGTTAGCTGTCTAACAAGTCCGTGCTCTGTATCACACTACTTCCAGCAACAGGCACTGTATGACTTCACAGCAGTTGCGTTAGCTGTCTAACAAGCCCGTGCTCTGTATCACACTATTTCCAGCAACTGGCACCACAAGACTTCACAGCAGTTGTTAGCTGTCTAACAAGCTCGTGCTCTGAATCACACTACTTTCAGCAACTGGCACTGTATGACTTTACAGCAGTTGTTAGCTGTCTAACAAGCTCGTGCTCTGTATCACACTACTTCCAGCAACAGGCACTGTATGACTCCACAGCAGTTGTTAGCTGTCTAACAAGCTCGTGCTCTGTATCACACTACTTCCAGCAACAGGCACTGTATGACTCCACAGCAGTTGCGTTAGCTGTCTAACAAGCTCGTGCTCTGTATCACACTACTTTCAGCAACTGGCACTGTATGACTCCACAGCAGTTGTTAGCTGTCTAACAAGCTCGTGCTCTGTATCACACTACTTCCAGCAACAGGCACTGTATGACTCCACAGCAGTTGCGTTAGCTGTCTAACAAGCCCGTGCTCTGTATCACACTACTTTCAGCAACTGGCACCACATGACTTTACAGCAGTTGCGTTAGCTGTCTAACAAGCTCGTGCTCTGTATCACACTACATCCAGCAACAGGCACTGTATGACTCCACAGCAGTTGCGTTAGCTGTCTAACAAGCCCGTGCTCTGTATCACACTACTTCCAGCAACTGGCAGCGCATGACTTCACAGCAGTTGTTAGCTGTCTAACAAGTTCGTGCTCTGTATCACACTACTTCCAGCAGTAGGCACTGTATGACTCCACAGCAGTTGCGTTAGCTGTCTAACAAGCCCGTGCTCTGTATCACACTATTTCCAGCAACTGGCACCACATGACTTCACAGCAGTTGTTAGCTGTCTAACAAGCTCGTGCTCTGAATCACACTACTTTCAGCAACTGGCACCGTATGACTTCACAGCAGTTGCGTTAGCTGTCTAACAAGCCCGTGCTCTGTATCACACTATTTCCAGCAACTGGCACCACATGACTTCACAGCAGTTGTTAGCTGTCTAACAAGCTCGTGCTCTGAATCACACTACTTTCAACAACTGGCACCGTATGACTTTACAGCAGTTGTTAGCTGTCTAACAAGCTCGTGCTCTGTATCACACTACTTCCAGCAACAGGCACTGTATGACTCCACAGCAGTTGTTAGCTGTCTAACAAGCTCGTGCTCTGTATCACACTACTTCCAGCAACAGGCACTGTATGACTCCACAGCAGTTGCGTTAGCTGTCTAACAAGCCCGTGCTCTGTATCACACTACTTCCAGCAACAGGCACTGTATGACTCCACAGCAGTTGTTAGCTGTCTAACAAGCTCGTGCTCTGTATCACACTACTTCCAGCAACAGGCACTGTATGACTCCACAGCAGTTGCTTTAGCTGTCTAACAAGCCCGTGCTCTGTATCACACTACTTTCAGCAACTGGCACCACATGACTTTACAGCAGTTGCGTTAGCTGTCTAACAAGCTCGTGCTCTGTATCACACTACATCCAGCAACAGGCACTGTATGACTCCACAGCAGTTGCGTTAGCTGTCTAACAAGCCCGTGCTCTGTATCACACTACTTCCAGCAACTGGCAGCGCATGACTTCACAGCAGTTGTTAGCTGTCTAACAAGTTCGTGCTCTGTATCACACTACTTCCAGCAGCAGGCACTGTATGACTCCACAGCAGTTGCGTTAGCTGTCTAACAAGCCCGTGCTCTGTATCACACTACTTCCAGCAACTGGCAGCGCATGACTTCACAGCAGTTGTTAGCTGTCTAACAAGTCCGTGCTCTGTATCACACTACTTCCAGCAACTGGCAGCGCATGACTTCACAGCAGTTGTTAGCTGTCTAACAAGCTCGTGCTCTATATCACACTACTTACAGAAACTGGCACCGCATGACTTCACAGCAGTTGTTAGCTAACAAGCTCGTGCTCTGTATCACACTACTTCCAGCAACAGGCACTGTATGACTCCACAGCAGTTGCGTTAGCTGTCTAACAAGCTCGTGCTCTATATCACACTACTTACAGAAACTGGCACCGCATGACTTCACAGCAGTTGTTAGCTAACAAGCTCGTGCTCTGTATCACACTACTTCCAGCAGCAGGCACTGTATGACTCCACAGCAGTTGCGTTAGCTGTCTAACAAGCCTGTGCTCTGTATCACACTACTTTCAGCAACTGGCACCGCATGACTTTACAGCAGTTGTTAGCTGTCTAACAAGCTCGTGCTCTGTATCACACTACATCCAGCAACAGGCACTATATGAAACCACAGCAGTTGCGTTAGCTGTCTAACAAGCCCGTGCTCTATATCACACTACTTACAGCAACTGGCACCGCATGACTTCACAGCAGTCGTTAGCTAACAAGCTCGTGTTCTGTATCACACTACTTCCAGCAACAGGCACTATATGAAACCACAGCAGTTGCGTTAGCTGTCTAACAAGCCCGTGCTCTGTATCACACTACTTCCAGCAACTGGCAGCGCATGACTTCACAGCAGTTGTTAGCTGTCTAACAAGTCCGTGCTCTGTATCACACTACTTACAGCAACTGGCACCGCATGACTTCACAGCAGTTGTTAGCTGTCTAACAAGCTCGTGCTCTGTATCACACTACTTCCAGCAACAGGCACTGTATGACTTCACAGCAGTTGCGTTAGCTGTCTAACAAGCCCGTGCTCTGTATCACACTATTTCCAGCAACTGGCACCACATGACTTCACAGTAGTTGTTAGCTGTCTAACAAGCTCGTGCTCTGAATCACACTACTTTCAGCAACTGGCACCGTATGACTTTACAGCAGTTGTTAGCTGTCTAACAAGCTCGTGCTCTGTATCACACTACTTCCAGCAACAGGCACTGTATGACTCCACAGCAGTTGTTAGCTGTCTAACAAGCTCGTGCTCTGTATCACACTACTTCCAGCAACAGGCACTGTATGACTCCACAGCAGTTGCGTTAGCTGTCTAACAAGCCCGTGCTCTGTATCACACTACTTTCAGCAACTGGCACCGTATGACTTTACACCAGTTGTTAGCTGTCTAACAAGCTCGTGCTCTGTATCACACTACATCCAGCAACAGGCACTATAGAAAACCACAGCAGTTGCGTTAGCTGTCTAACAAGCCCGTGCTCTATATCACACTACTTCCAGTAACTGGCAGCGCATGACTTCACAGCAGTTGTTAGCTGTCTAACAAGCTCGTGCTCTGTATCACACTACTTCCAGCAACAGGCACTGTATGACTCCACAGCAATTGCGTTAGCTGTCTAACAAGTCCGTGCTCTGTATCACAGTACTTACAGCAACTGGCACCGCATGACTTCACAGCAGTTGTTAGCTAACAAGCTCGTGCTCTGTATCACACTACTTCCAGCAACAGGCACTGTATGACTCCACAGCAGTTGTGTTAGCTGTCTAACAAGGCCGTGCTCTGCATCACACTACTTTCAGCAACTGGCACCGCATGACTTTACAGCAGTTGTTAGCTGTCTAACAAGCTCGTCTCTGTATCACACTACATCCAGCAACAGGCACTATATGAAACCACAGCAGTTGCGTTAGCTGTCTAACAAGCCCGTGCTCTATATCATACTACTTCCAGCAACTGGCAGCGCATGACTTCACAGCAGTTGTTAGCTGTCTAACAAGTCCGTGCTCTGTATCACACTACTTTCAGCAACTGGCACCGCATGACTTCACAGCAGTTGTTAGCTAACAAGCTTGTGCTCTGTATCACACTACTTCCAGCAACAGGCACTGTATGACTCCACAGCAGTTGTATTAGCTGTCTAACAAGCCCGTGCTCTGTATCACACTACTTCCAGCAACTGGCACCGCATGACTTCACAGCAGTTGTTAGCTGTCGAACAAGCTCGTGCTCTGTATCACACTACCTCCAGCAACAGGCACTGTATGTCTCCACAGGAGTTGCGTTAGCTGTCTAACAGGCCCGTGCTCTGTATCACACTACTTCCAGCAACAGCCTTTGTATGACTCCACAGCACTTGCGTTAGCTTTCTAACAAGCCTGTGCTCTTTATCACACTACTTACATCAACAGGCACTACCGTACGACACGCACGCTACCTGCCTGGCATGTGACTTATCACATTATGACCTTGATACTTACATCTGCCTTCTGTTCGCCCAAATATTCTGGTTGCACATCTTGCAGGCGCGCGCGAAACTTTCTACGAGCTGTTCTGTAGATTGCGAATGATTAAGAAATGGTATAAGTCACGCCTTTCGCTTTGTTTCCAAGCTTGTCTACCCCTGCAAAGTTTCGTGCCGACTATCGTCGCGGGACCCGACAGCTACCCTTGTAAGTTCTGGTAAACTGCTGGCGGAATTTTTTTCATTCTTCCTGTAGCGTGTTGAATGGTTCACGTGTGTGTGTTTTTCGAGTGAGTGTGGAACGAAACCGACGCTCAAGCTTATCGCAAAGATGTCCGATTGGGTTCAATTCGGGGCTTTGGACGGACCAGATAGACACTTACACCTTTTTTTCTTCAAATCACTACGCGATTGACCTTGCTGTCTTGGCAGGAGCATTGTCGTGTTGATACAGAAAAGGGCTAATTCCAAATTTTTGCCACAGTGTGGAAAGCATGTTATTGTATAAAATGTCTTGGTACATACCAGAGGTCAGCGACTCATCGATTAACACAAGGAGCCGATATTCAAACCATGGAAAACATCCCAGTATTAACAGGCCGTAGTGCGTGGGCAAAAAGTGGAGAGCAACTCCTCCTCCTCTCCACCTCTCCCCCTCCCCGCACACACCATAATCTCCGTCACTGCCGTTCACCAGGCATCCGCTAGGTCCACACATGCCCTGCCAGATCATGATCATATCACTCCATAAGACCTTCTTCCACTGCTCCATTACGATGTTGTTTGCAATACTCCAAACGACGCCGGGAATTGGTGCATGTGATCGCATTGGCGCTGCTAGGCATGGGAACAAAGTTCTATCACCTCCCGGTGCATAATTCTATCACTCATCTCCGTACTTGAGTTTCGACGAAATTTCTCTGCAAATCGTTAGTAAGATTGTCTGATGCTTGGTTCGCAAAACACGCTTCAGAGTATGCCGGTCCAGATCAGATTAGACCTACTAGAGCGATTATTAGGTTCAGTGTTTCCGTGACTTTTCCAATTGACAATGACATCACTAACAATGTAGCAAGAACAGTTAATTGTTGAGAAATATCTCTGATGAAATACCCAAATTTATGCGGCCCCAACGATCATGCATAGTTCGAAAACACACGACTTTGTAAGTTTACTCATTGTGACATCAAAGGCGTCTACAGTGTTCCTCGACCCTAATAAAATTTTATTCGAGCAGACGTCATCCCCAGGAAAGTATCAACTCAGGGTAAGCCCTGGCACCTACCGACCTGATGGGTGAGTGTTCTTGCGTTAGTGTCTTCACTTATATAATAGGGTGACCATACGACCCGTTTCGACTGGGACTGTCCCGTTTCAGAGGCGTGTCCCGGTCGTCCTGTTCATATTATTAAAAAGCCTCTATTTGTCCCATTTTATAAAAGTCTAGGAGTTATATTGAAAAACAAGTCTAAATTTGAGAGACATTTCATGCAAAAAAGGTATATTGTTTCATGTGACTTCCGTTATTTGTAGAGCTTTGAATAAGCATGAATTCTTTACGGAATTGCAACAAGAATTTAAAGTTGTCTTGACACAAACGCAAAAGAAAAATCTAGAGTTGTGTGTCTGATATGTGGGATAAGGTTTTCGGGGAGATTTATAAACTGTTGATGAAGAATAAAGCTGCTCTGAACAAGATTGGTTCTTCTGCTAAATACTTCTGGCATTACTCAACTTCAGCTTAGGATTAACATCATAGGTTGTTCAGAAAGGGTGAGAAAGTAATACCGAGTTTATAATAATTAATACATTTTGACATTGGGAGATCATACTTCATTTATTGTTTATGATGGATCATTTATGTGATCCACCCTTTAATAAATAATAATAATATCAATAATTTTATAATTAGACCTAAATAATTTTTCTGGAGGGGGTAAACTGATCTCCTTGGGATGTCCCACTTTTGGGTCAAAATATTATGGTCACCCTACTTATATAGCATTAGTCACTTGCACTAACATGTACTGTACACTGGGCAAGTTCACTTGGAGCACATGGGTGTCCAGTGACTTACACACACACACTTATAAGGCTATCGTGTTACAACTATGCCATCGGGGAGGTCCAGGAATCAGTGTAGGGCTATATCAATGCAACAATATATAAAAACATTAGAATTTTTCAGTCTACAGCTGTACATATCTGACCCTGTCATGCAATACGTATATTAGAAATTCTCTTATATATGTGTTGTTTAATAACCTGGCCCTGTATCATAGGGGAAAATTATGTAGGAACACGACAGTTGTGTGAAAAGTAGGGAGGGAGGGACCCATTGAAAATTTCTATGTAGCAAACATATGAATAAAAGGCCAAAATTCATAACTCAAAGGAAGGGCATCAAAGATGCTGAAACTTCAACAAAAATTAAACCACAATGACAGTCTTCATCTTGATCTTGATTAAAATAATCGAGCAAAGAGTGCAGAACCACACACACTTTGCATGGAATGTCCCAGTAAAAAGATCAGTTTTCATATGATTGGTTCAACACAAACGTGATTTAATAGCTGAAAATAAATCAAATCAAATGTGTTTTTATGTCCTTACTCATCATGATTAATGTTAAATAGAAAAGCAACATAAAAATATTAGAAATAGTAAGAAAAAAATTAATTCTCTCTAGAATGTAAAAAATGGTGTTTTCATGTACTTTTTATTCAATTATAACTGTAATTCAATATTTTTCAGCTTTTTAATGTCCATAACAATATTTCTTTACAGGTGGATAGCTGGTACACAATTTGAATCCACGTATGCAAGACAGGCTTTCCCATGTTTTGATGAACCTGCATTGAAGGCTAAATTTCAAATTAGTCTTGGAAGGAGAGAAAACATGACTTCTCTTTCAAATATGCCCTTGAGGAAATCAGAGCCTATGTGAGTGTAATGAGATGTTTTTGTTCATTTATTCTATTTTCATGTCAAAGTCTTTGTGTTCCAATTTGACTAATCACAAAGGTGATCAAGAATGTGGTATAGATGAAATTGATGGACACTGATGATGCCAGTCCAGGACTTGAACCTGGAAATTTAAATGACAAGGACTAATCAATGCCCTTGCCCACCTAGATGGTTTCATGGATGTATCATTGTGTATCATGTATACTCCATCATTTATTTTGTTGTTCATCATTATTGCATATTGCCCAAGAACAGGTACAAAAGTGTCGTAAAATAAAAAAAAAAATTGGAATAGTAATGAGAAACGTATCTTCTTGAGTGGATTAGATTCAGTTTTTTGTAAGATAAATGGTTCGTTTTGAAGTGTTGGATGTTAAAATACAATGAAAATACTATTGACTTCAACTCTGTGGATTGAATGTTTCATTTCACACTGTTTCTGGCCCCTCTGTCCTGTTCAAGTTGAACATTTTCCTTCTGTAAAAATCTATTCTTTGAGCATGCTGAGGCAATAATTTAGAAGTGACAGAAAGAGGCCCTGGGAGAGTGAAAAGTAAGAAATGAAGATTGTACAGGTTCCATCAAAGATTGAAATTATGTGAAAAACATTTTGATCTGTATGATGGAAATAAATATATATCCAATAAAATTTTATACATTATAGTATTTTTAAACAATCGCAACACTCATCATTTCATTACACACAATTACACATAGGCACCAATACTATACACACAAACTGGCAACACTGAGAGGGACAATAATATAAATCCGTCAGTAAGTGCCGGATCTATAAACTGCAAAACTCCGCAGTGCAGAGCAGTCCGGGGATAAGCAAGCAAAAAAGCTATGTTAATGAAAATCAAATCAATGTTTTAAAACAGAATATACATACACACACACACACATACGTACAATGAATAAATTGGATAACAGTAAAAGCTTTGAGTCCTTTCACAAGTACATATATTTTATGTAAAAGGGGCCTATAGTAATATTTTGTAGAATGACCCAAAATTTGTAGATCCGCACTGCCATCAGAATTTTGACTTTTAATTATAAAGAGGACTGAATCATGCTTATTATTACGAAAAAGCCAGAAAAAGTATGTTCTAAGTGAATATTGTTGCCAAATTTCTTAATTGCTGTCCAAATGATCTTCAGGTTATTGAAATTTTCAGGGGGGAGGAGACTTTTCAATTTCTGATGAGGATTTTACCTCTGGGGCACTCCCTGAATTCTTCACGAAAAAGGGGGGAAAACATCGATGTCCGTTAGAGAAAGAGAGAAGAAATGAGCTATGCAGAGGCGTGGCATGCATGTAGCCTCTGTTACCGCAGGTAACACCAAAATATAAAGAATTGAAGAACCTGTCTAAAAATATTATTACGTACATAAACTGGTAATATTGTCGTAAAGTAAACATTGCAGACTGACATTTTTTCTGACACCAGAAAAAGCGAAGAGGGGAACTGATCCGGTACCCTCCTCAGGCAACATGAGGAAAGGGCCCTGAGCCACCGCAAGGAAGACTTCGCGTAGCGGCAAAGACTGTTACGGCCGAAGGGGGAGGCGGGTTATTGCCATGCCTGTTTAGCCGCCGCAGTTGCCGGTGATCCTTACCGGATACAGATCAGTGTTGCCATATTCAATTGACAGAAAAGAGCTAAGTCGCCTAATCGGGTCTATCTTACTCTGAAGGCGTCCAGTCACACTGGGGAACGATGGCACAGTGGTAGCGTCACCGCCTTGTAATCAAGGGATCCCAGGTTCGATACCCGGTGGAGGCTCACAGTGGTTCAGATCCCACTTTAAACTGTCCCGATTAGCATTACTGTGCATGAAGTGGACTTAAATCGCAAATCAAAATTTTAAAAAATCAAATCACACTGGGGGAAAGCAAACTACCAAGTGATATTTTGTATTTACTCTAAATATCAGCGATTATGAAAGTCCTCTTTGTACTTCTTCGACATCATGGGCGAGAAGGAGAGGAGAGGGATGGGTATGGTCAAGGGGTCTGCTGTCCTTCTAAAAATGTCAACCTAAAATTCTATATTTCACACATATAATATTATTTCGGTTACAGGAATTTGTGATAATTGTTGAAAGGGCCGATTGAGATTGACATACGTTGTCGCAGGAATGCGATAATTTCGGATTGAGGCAATGTTTTTGAGGTGGTAGAACTGTTTTTGGGTGAAAACATTACTTACAAGCATAATTTCACGATCGTTATCTTAGCACGGTTTGAAATGTCAGGTGTCGCAGGTTCGAATCCTCAGCAAGAAATGGTTATTTCAATGTTTGTTATTATTTTACTTACATAATTATAAAAATTAATAATTTCATGCACAAAGAAATAATAACTTTATTTCAATAATTCACCATGCATGCTCATCGTCACGATTATCCTATAAAGCGAAAGCCTTAAAGGTAGCAAGGGACGTAAAATATACGAAATAGCAGTGGTGTCAGAAATGAGATTTCAGTGGATTTAGCGAAACATAGGAGTGGGAGTAGTTAGGAAACAGATGAAGACTACATCTACTCTACATACGTCTTTTTGAAATGAAAAGTTTCGCGATTTGGGCAAATCTGGTTTCAAAAGAACTAAGATGGCAACAGTAGTAGAACTGGACTTCTTGCAGATTTCGAAGGAAATATTGGGGAAGCACCGATGCTGAGAGGGGAGGGGGCAAGGAGGGTGCTTCACGTGTTACAAAAGTAAACAACGGTTTGCAGGAGGGACTATGCAGTGCGAGTTTTGTGAGTGGTGTCTTTCGTCTTTATGTTGTTTTCGGCATTGTCAATTAATTAACAAGCGGAATGGAGCTTGCTCAGAGTTCCGAGGTGGCTGGTTCATCCTATCTGAACAGTGTGTGTAATTGTGCGATAGAAGATATTTTGAAGCAGTCTTTCGGTTCGTTCGTTTGCAGAAAAAAGCGAAAGGGAGGCCAACGTCTATTTTGAACGATTTAAAAACCAGGTCGTCTGCTGGGTATGACCGGCATTTCAATGTTTCATGGTATAACAACTATCCGTGGTTATGTGGATGTGCGCAGTTGTCGAAACTGTTTTGTTGGCCATGTACTCTATTTTTGGGTGAAAAAAACGTGTGGAATTCAGGTGTGGATAACATGGACCATGACCATGACGCACCCAAAAATTCAAATTCAAATGAAAAACTTCACTTTATGGCAGCATCATAGAACTTTTTTGATTTGATTTGATTGATTTTGCTTCGCTTCTGCCACTTTTGGCTAATTTGCGAAGATGGGGATGAGTGATGATATTATGAAATTGATGAATAGACATCAAAAACGTCCATGCCCAAGCCAGGATTCGAACCCGGGACCCCAGCATCATACTATTTTCAAAGAAGAGTCGTCGGATTGATCTGCTCTGTAAATAGCCTTCGATGTTTCTGTAAGTATCAAATTACGTATTATTGTGTCAACAACCAATGTTTGCGATTTCACTTCAGTCCTTATGTCAACATTTTTTTCCTGATTAATAACTTTACCAAAATCTAGTATTGAATTGCAGACGTACCAGATTAATATTATATGAACTAATTGGAAGACATTGGGGGGTGGCATGAGGTGGGGAGGCGCCCAAGTCTTACGGCTACTCCCTTAAATGTCCTACTAATAACCGGTAACACTTTTAAAAATCCCACACCACGCCACTGGAGCTATGCATGATTAAAGGAGGACTGATGCAGTAGTTGGAAGGATGCTTTTTATTTTTTTTTTCTTAACTACTAGAGGTTATTATCCCCCTAATGAACATCCCCCTCCTCCCACTTCGAGCACTGCTGTATGAACCACCTCATGGTCTATGCTAGAAAGGTCAGTGTTCTGCAAGAGTGGGAACACATGACCCCAAATTTGGTTTTGTAATAGCAATTATTGATAGAAAAGAACTTAAATACGGAGAAACTAGTACTCACTTTTATCCGCGAAGCTGTTTTTTCTTCTTTTTCGATTAATTTCAGTGGCCACTGCCACCATCCTCGTTGGAACTTGCTGCGCTGTTGCTTGGCGTGCGTCTTTTGTTCGTAGTTCTCTGGTTGCCGTTAGGTGCGCTGTGCGTCTTGGTACGTCGTCTGCTATTTCCGGGCGATACTGCAGCAGTTATCGCCCGGAAATAGCAGACGACGTACCAAGACGCACAGCGCACCTAACGGCAACCAGAGAACTACGAACAAAAGACGCACGCCAAGCAACAGCGCAGCAAGTTCCAACGAGGATGGTGGCAGTGGCCACTGAAATTAATCGAAAAAGAAGAAAAAACAGCTTCGCGGATAAAAGTGAGTACTAGTTTCTCCGTATTTATATACTACCGCGTCTCTCTTTTCCCAATCATGAAAAGAACTTGTTAATCAATAATATAAGAGTGATATATTTTGTTTGTTTTTCAGGAGAGGCATAGATGGTTTTGTATGGGATCATTACAAAATATCGCCTCCCATGTCCACATACACAGTAGCATTTGTGATCTCAAACTTCTCGCCCATCCAGTCGAATGAAAGCATGAGTTTCCATGTATGGGCACGTAAGAATGTCATTAACCAAGGACAGTATGCAGCTGTAATAGGCCCTCCTTTGCTTTCCTTCTTTGAAGAGTATTTTAACGTCTCCTACCCACTACCCAAAATGGACTTGGTAGCTCTGCCTGACTTTGCATTTGGAGCTATGGAGAATTGGGGATTAACAACATTCAGGTAGGCAATTTAAAAAGAAACTAAAGAAAAAAAAGACAAGGTCATGAGCTTTTAACTCCCTCCCGGTTATCTTCTATGACTGTAATTTATGATTTCTTATAATATACGAGGGTCACTATTTATATTTTGAGTCTAACAATGAAAAAAACAGGAATTTGGTATTGAAAACTGCTTTATTGTTTTTCGAAGTATTCTCCTTTATGGTCAATACACTTTTGCATTCGTTCGAACCATTTGTCAAAGCAGTTTTTCCAATCTTCTTGAGACACCTCCATAATATGGTTTTTGAACGCATCAATGGCGTCTTCCGCCGACGAAAATCGTTGTCCACTCAATTTATTCTTGACATTCGGGAACAAAAAGAAGTCATTGGGTGCCAAATCAGGACTGTACGGTGGATGACCCATCAATTCGATTTTTTGACTGTTCATAAAGTCGGTTGTTAGACGAGATGTGTGACATCTGGCATTGTCTTGATGAAGAATGATCCGACGGCGTTTGTTTGTTTTCCGTATTTCACCGAAGACCTCTGGCAAACAAATTGTTGTGTACCATTCAGAGTTGACCGTTCTATGTTCCTCTAAAGGCACAGTTGCCACATGACCAGTTTTCCCGAAAAAACAGGCGACCATTTGTTTCGATGTGCTTCGAGCGTGAACAACTTTTGTTGGATTGGGTTCGTCTTGAAACACCCATACAGTCGACTGCTGTTTACGTTCCGGCTCATATGCATATATCCATGATTCGTCACCTGTTACAATCTTATATACGTCTTTTGAAGCACCACGATTATATTTATTGAGCATTTGTTTGCACCAATTGACGCGAGCGTCTTTTTGAGTTTTTGTCAAATTGTGTGGGATCCAACGAGAACATACTTTCTCACAGCTAAATGATCATGTAATCATAGGCATAGCTAGAACTTTATATTTGGGTGTGCACAGAGAAAAAAAAATGAGGACTTGTACCTCTTTAATAGCATATTTTGCAACACAATCACTTGGCTCTTTAACTGCACTGATGTTTGTAAAGGAATATAAATTCACTAAATGACAGTGTTGAAAATTTCTGAATATATGTATTTATAGTAGAAAAAATCAAATTGCATAGAAATTACACACACACAAAATATTCATAAATGTTACAAATAAATACATCAAAATACACGTCATCTATAACAAGAGACGTCTGTCAAAAAGTACAATGTTCTTAAACTCATCAATAACTTCATTTACATCAATAGACTAAGCTTTTTCCTGTTCCACAAATAGTAAGAGCAGGGTTTCCAATCTATCCTGCTTCTGAGTTGCTCTTAATTTAGTTTTAACTTGGCTAAGCTTGGAGAAAGCTCTCCCTCACACGTGCAGCTTGTGACAGGTATAGAAGAAAAGCGCTGTAGTAAAGAGTAGAATGCAGTAAATATCTTCTTTCTCCAATGACGTCAAAAAATCGAAAAACTACAGACACTCGTTTCATCAGCGATAATGCACACGTTTGTACCAAGTAATGACATTTTTAACTTCTTACAAACTGCCGCTTATTTTCTCTCTTATTGAAATATCTGTCTTTAATTCTCTTTGATAAAGCAGCCCATTAGGGTGTGCCTAGGCACACCCGGCACACCCCGTAGCTACGCCTATGCATGTAATATTTTATATATGCTGGTGGAACTAATGCCTATGGTTGCCTCAATCTCACAGTATGTCACATGACGATCTTGCAGTATTAGGTTTTGCACAGCATCAATGTTTTCTTGAACAACAACTGATTTTGGACGACCTTCGCGAATCTCGTCGGTGAGCGAATGGCGGTCACGATTAAATTCGTTATACCAGCGTTTCACAGTGGCAAAGGATGGGGCTTCATCGCCAAATGTGGAAGTAAGTTGATCGATGCACTCTTGTCTTGATAATCCACGTCGAAAATCGTAAAAAATCATCGCACGAAAATGTTCACGAGTTAATTCCATTTTATTGTTGTCGCGCAATCTCCAATGCAACATAAACAACACAAATCAAGCTATTGACAAAACATTTGAAGTACGTTATGGTCAATAATGCCAGACGATTCCGTGCAAACGTCAAATCGCGCCTAACTTCAATCAGTGTTGCCAAGGCTCAAAATATAAATATAAATATATAACATTATGGTAGGCAACCTGGTATAACTCATGCTGGAAGGAGTGAAAATAGAAATGGAAGAAAAGAATAAGAAAAATGGGTAAGAAATACAGAAGTAGTGCAGAAAACTATTAAGGAATGTTCGATTTGATAAATTCTTTTTCAGGAAAAATAAAGTACAATAAAGACAAATTTTAAATTATAAAAATTATACTTTGTTCTCATAAATATTATTTTAAGAGGGAACATATTTTACCTTAAAAGTTATTTTTCCAAAATAAGAACATGGTTATTGGGTTATGGAGGCCAGTGTATTTTTTAATGAAATCTTAGTTTTTCTTTCAAAACTGTAATTTATCACTAGAAGTAAGCCAGTAATTAGTATTTGGTCATTTTTTTCTCGATTAAGTGAGTAACTTTAACCGTTTGACTAGTTTCCACTCATGAGCCTACATGCACAGCTATTGGCAGAATGGGTTCTCAGAAAGCAACATCAGCAAAACTGTAAAGAGAAGAGTATGCTACAGGAACAACACTCCTGAAAACCCACACATATCTTACTGCACGCCAGATTTTTTCTGTAATTATCCTTTTCAAAGGTATTAAGACCATGTAGTCATGAACACTTCTGGGTTGTAACAACATCATTGACTTTCAATGGATAGCCTCCTCGATGGTGTAGTGGTAACGTCATCACCTTGTAATCAAGAGGTCTCTGGTTTGATACCTGCTGGAGACATATGGTGGTTCGGATCCCACTTTAAACTGTATGTACAGTCCAGATTAGCCTATCTGTGCATAAAGTGGACTCAAAGCGACAACTCACTCACTCATTTTCAATGGAATCATTACAACCAAAAACTGCCCATGACTGTGACTGTACAAACCACCACTGAAACTTAGGAGACAATTATGCAGCCCCAAGGATAGTCTAGGGCTGGAGAAACACTATTATGTGCAATTGTGATGAAGTTTACATCAGACATGAAAAACAATTGAACAGTGATGTAGAGATCTTCCTAGATACATAAAGAATGTCTACTCAGGATTAGATGAATGGACATCATCTCCAAGTATTCAAACTGTTGGGACTTTGCCATTAAGAATGCAGCAGCCATCCACAGGAAAAATGAGAATTTACAGGGACACAAGCTTGACTGGCAACAGTGGATGAAGAGCTCAGTGCAGAAGTCTTAGCACCAGCTTGACTCAAATTTTTTAAATTAGTTCTCAAATCTCCAAAGCCTATCTGGAACACACTATTTTGATATTCTGAGAAAACCAAAGTTTGGGACAGAGTGTTGGGTAATGTTAATATATTTGCTGCCAGAATTCATTAAAGCTTTCACAGGTTTAAAACGATATTCTTTCAATGTGAAATTTGATATTTTTTTCACAAATTTCTAAGTTGCAGGATATAGCACACCTCTAGAATCTTCCAGGAATATCACGATCAGGGTTTTTACATATTGTAGAGCACTAACAATAATCATGAAAAATAGCATATTAATTGTTCTAGAAAAATATCAGTTGTTTGCATCACTTCCAGAGAATCAATGCTCCTTGTTGACGAAAGCACCTCTACAGCTGACAAGGAGAGAGTGGCACTGACTGTGAGTCATGAAATGTCTCACGAATGGTTTGGGAACCTTGTTACACCAGAATGGTGGGATTACTTTTGGCTTAATGAAGGATTTGCAAAGTACATGCAATACATAGGAGTCAATCACGTGGGTAGTACACTTTATATCTATTATTACGCATTTAGGTATTGTATTTGTAATGTAATCTAGTACTTAATTAATGGAAATGGAAATGGATTTTTCTTTGTCAAAATGTGTGCATGATGACTATGCTTTTGTAATTTGTATGCAAAACATTTGTAGACAAAGCAAAGATATTTGAATATTTCTAGAAGTATATATATGTCCTATTTGATCTAGATTTTGAAAGTGGAAATCAAATATCAAAATTGGTTTTAATATCAGAATTTTACAGTTTCTGGTACCTGTTCCAATATGCCATTTTTGACCGGTATTCTTATATCTGAAATCAGCTGATCAAATCTGTAATAGATTGTACAAAAAAAATGGCTATGACATGTTTATATGCATATTTATACATTATATAACATTCACATTGACAATTGAAATTAAATTGTGCAAAACACCAGAAGTCTATATGCTTTTCAATAATTTTTGTTCTCTGCATCTATAATTGAAACACTTCTAATCAAGAACAATTTGTTACATTCTTTTGGAGGCTACAGTGATTCTGATAAATGCACTTCGAGTATTATTTTTGCAGATTGAACCTTCATGGGCTATGCGTGCGAGATTCGTGGTGGATGTGATGCATCCAGTTCTAGAGGAAGACAGCCTTCAGACTTCTCATCCAGTATCCTTACAAATCTCCAACCCTTTGATGATTTCCCAGATATTTGATCCCATCCTCTACAGTAAAGGCAAGTATCAAGCGCAATCAGTTTTAATGAGTAATGAAATATGTCTGCTTTCCGTAAATACACACTATATATTAATATTAACGTATAAACTTCCTGAGGAATTCTGATCCACTTCGCAAGGCATCTGGTCATCACGTGACAGACCAGGGTTCGATTCCCAGTCTGGGTGACCTAAGGTGAGGATTTTTAGATTACTGTCAATGCATAAAATCACTCTGGGGTTCATTCAAGTCATCGTCAATGGGTGCCTGAGGGGTAAAGGTAGCCAGAGCATACTACTGACAGATCACATTACCTCTTCAACGACCAAGTTTAAGAATGGGTGCCTTTTTCATAATAATAATAATAATTCACTGCTTGTGGAGTGTAAGGGTGACATTCTCTGAAGATTCTGAATATCAACCTCTGTTCTATGTAGTACAACTTAGGTTGCATATTTTGCAGGCTGATGAGACTCTGGCACCTGAGCCGACGTTTGGATAATTCTGTGTGTTATGTTGTCCATACCTGTTCTGATTATTTCTTCATCCATCTCATCTTATCATCATTCATCCCCATTGTCGTAATGAGCTGAAAGTAATAGAAACACTATGTAAAATAGCTGAAGTCAAATTCAAAAATTTGAATAATTCATGACTTGTGAATTTTATCATTATAATAGAAATAGAAAGCTGGACACTTGCCAAAGTATTTTCTTCATGAACATAATTCTTATTTTAAATCTTGATGCAATGTGTCTCTGTGTAATATACACACTGTGTACATATTATATCATTATTTATTTCTTAATCTTACAGGTGCATGTCTTGTTCGGATGATAAAATTTTTCCTTACAGAAGAAACATTCATGAAGGGCCTAAATAATTACCTCAACAAAAAGTAAGGATCAATAATAAAAAACATACCCAAATTCTTACTGATTAATGAGTATTTTTGATTGCTTGCAAGTAGTTGCATGTGTGTTTTAATTTTCATTGGGAAAAGAAAGCAAACAACAATAATAATTCATATTGACACTCTCTCTCTGTAATAAACTGTGTTGGAAAAGCTGGAAAGTAAAACTGTGTTGGAAAGAGTTGATGAAAGAAGAACAATGCTAGATATTATCAAGAAAAGAAAAATAAATTGGCTGGAACTCTGTCTAAGAAGGAACTGCACTGGAAGGATGCACTGGAATGAATGAATCACTTAATCTGTTCCATACATACTTAATTAATTTATTAATTAATAATAGACAGTTCATTTTATTTTCCATGTTAGTAATAGATCAGAAAGTCAATATTTCATTTTTGTTATGATGAATAAAATTTCAAATTATTTTTGGAAATTCAGTATTTTTGAAGAAAATAAAAAGTCCCATTGTAATCTTAGATTTATACTATTATGTATGTAAAATGGATGAAAATAAACATTGCTAGATTATCTGACTTCATAGGGGTTCAAAAACATTACAAATCATAGGTAAATTAATTAAGATATATAGTTTTCTTATTAGATACATGTGAATTTTAAATGTAAATGAGGCAAGTAAAGTCATAATCTTTACGACGTTAAAAAAAAATTAAATAAAAATTTATAGAAAAGGATTTAATTTCCCTTGCAAGAACTAGGCTAATTTTCTGCAAACAGTATAATGCAATTGGTATTATAATACAAGTGCTGATCTTTTCTTGTATTAATTTATCTGCAGGAAATATGGTGTAGCCAAACAAGATGATCTTTGGACTGCATTAACAGAAGCTGGACAAAATGACAGTGTGCTCCTGTTGGACACATCAGTGAAAGATGTAATGGATTCATGGACACTTCAAAGAGGATATCCAGTAATTACTGTTGTTAGGAATTATGCCGATAATAGTGTCACTCTGCAACAAGTGAGCGTTTTTATTTCTTTAAACCCAGTAACTTTGTCAGTACTGAAGCAGGGATGAAATGCATATTTGACATAAAAGTTCATCTCATTGCCAATACTGTTTTCCTGTACCACATGGAATTATTTATTTTCACCTTGTCTTAAATTTTAGCAGTGATTATGTCAAAGGGTGGTGGGAGGGGCAGGTATGGGAGAAGAATGAGAAGTTTGTGAAATGTTACCTATTATAAAATAATGCATGTGCTGTTTATAAATACAATACTGTAGTATGTAATGACATATTTTCCAGAACAAGGCATAAGTTTCTTGTGTCAAATTCCAATACTATGAAATTCATTGATAAGTGTTATTCTACCGATTCAATATAAAATTTCAATTGCTCTAAAGATCCTAAATGATTTATTTCTCTTGTAGTTTATGATTGTTACAAGCAGGGCCAGATTGGCCCACCAAACTTGGTGCCACCTCTCAGTGACCTTCCGAAAATGCACATTCGGTGCCCTTTTTTCCCAACTGCTCATAATTGGGCACCCTGTTGAGGAAATTTGCCACCGCCCTCTTTGCAGTACCAGTCTGGCCCTGGTTACAAGCATAAATGTATCTTTAAACAAACTAAAAATAAATGTCTGGTGAAGGAAGCGTGTGTTCTCCTGAACTGTCACAAAAAAAAGTGTTTTTATGCTTGTAACAGCCATAAACTACAAGAGTAGTAGTTCTACAATGCAAGCAATATGTACATAAAAGAAAAAGTTCCTGATTGGTTCATTCACCGTATTAAGGTAACTAAGCAGGTGAATGCAATGTTTTTTGTTGTTTTTTTAAAGGGACACTGCATATTAAGATGTTTACAAAACCATGTCGTATGAATTGCACTTTTAAATTCATAAAAACAATAACAAGACAACAGAATTGTGTACTAAGTTACAGGCTATTTACTGATATGTCTGTAATTTTACTTATACATCGATAGACCTACTGGCCTCTATGGCAAAGTTGTCACCGTAATATGCTACAAATTCCGCCGCTGCAGTGCTGCAGTCGGTGTCCTGTGCATGCGCACTGTGTACCTACATCTGTTGGCAAGCCACAGACGCCATTGCGGCAACAATCGATCATGTATACATTTGCTTTTGCATATTTAAAATGCCTCTGCCGATTGAGAATCCCGCCGACTGTGAAATACGCGCTGTTATTCGTTTTCTTAGTGCTAAAGGCATGAATAGCAGTTGAAATTCACCGTCAGATTTGTGAAGTGTACGGACAAAACATTATGAGTGATGGAATGGTACGCAAATGGGTAAGAGCTTTCAAAGATGGCCGAAAGGATGTTCATGACGAGGAACGGAGTGGGCGACCCTCAGTGATCACTGTCAATTTGGTGCAGAAAGTCGACAAAAAAGTGAAAGAGAACAGACGCTTCACAATTTCTTTGTTATCAGAGGAGTTCCCTGAAGTTTCAAGAAGTGTTATCTACGAAATTATTACCAAACGCTTAAACTATCGAAAACTATTATGCTCACGGCCGTGTTGCAGTGCCTGTCAACTCAGGCGGCAAACTTCTATGATGACGGAATACAAAAGCTTGTTGTTCGATAAGTGCCTTAATATTGGTGGCAATTATGTGGAAAAGTAGATAAAAGTGTGGTCTTTCATGTAACAACAAAATTGTTACAAAAAGTTTACTTGTTTTTGGTACATATCAAAATGGTACTTACTTAAAAAATACGCCTCGTATTATATTTGGTTGTTTCTTCTAGGAACCATTTTTCTTGAAGTCTCTCAGCACCCCTAAACAGTCCGAAGATTCTCTATGGTGGGTCCCTGTCACTTACAGAGCACAGGATGACAACAGTACCAACTCCACTGTCCCCGTGGCTTGGATGAAGAAAGAAAAGACACTAACAATTAACAACATGCCATCAAAAGATAAATGGGTGCTTTTTAATCTTGAACAAGAAGGTAAGTTCACTAATGCTATCCTTTTTGGCATTTTTATAGCTACTGTTCCGAAAGTGGTTTCTGTTCTGAAATTTCTTTCAGCATTTTGGTCCCATTTCCAGGACCTTCCTTAGGTATTGTCAGGAGTTAAAAATATATGAAAAATGACATAACAAATGGGTTATAACAAAGATTAGAAATGTTAAACTTGCTTGCTCTACAGTACGTTGCCAATTCCAAACCTTTGGTTATTAATATTTTAAACTTATGGCAGTCATCTTTTTTTTAACTCAATAGGTCTGTGACATTTCTATATGTTTTCAATCTCCTGGAAATAACCAAGTAAGGCCCTGGAAATGGGATTGAAACATCCAAAGAAATTTTGGAAAAGGAATCACTTGAAAGTGTCCTTTTTATTTTATTGTTTCCAGAAAATTTGTGTGTTGATTTTGCATAACGTTTATCAACCTTAATGTTAATGTATGAGTTATGAAACCAGAACCCTGCATTTGAATTTTGGTTCAGTGGTGAACATTACTAGTTTATCTTACATTTCATATTCATGTGTAATTTCAAGTTATTGTTAATTGGTGGTTTGGTTTGGTGTTTTAAGTCCACTTTATGCACAGTAAGGCTAATCGGGACTGGACCTACAGTTTAAAGTGGGATCCGAACCACTATGTGCCTCCACCGGATATCGAACCCAGGACCCCTTGATTACAAGGCGATGACGCTACCACTGCGCCATCAGGGAAGCCCCAAGTTATTGTTAATATAACAAAAAATATGTATAAGGGTGATACCATGTCAAATCAGGCAGGTGTTCATTGATCGTTGATCTTTTTGATTCTGATCAGATTTGTCAAATTTCTGAGGATTCTTTTCTATTATTATTATTATTATTTGTACACAAATTATGGTGTATTCAAATGTGGTTTATGCAGGTGTTCATTGATCGTTGATCTTTTTGATTCTGATCAGATTTGTCAGATTTCTGAGGATTCTTTTTTATTATTATTATTATTATTATTTGTACACAAATTATGGTGTATTCAAATGTGGTTTATGCAGGTGTTCATTGATCGTTGATCTTTTTGATTCTGATCAGATTTGTCAATTTCTGAGGATTCTTTTTTATTATTATTATTATTTGTACACAAAATATGGTGTATTCAAATGTGGTTTATCTCTTTTCTTTCTCAGGAGTTACATATACATTGAAAAGTAGGTTAAAAGAAATGTATTGCCTTTTATTTCTACTTGAAATCCATTGTGAGAAGTGCTCAAAGTGGAAATTCTAGCTGGAGGAAGGGGGATGCTTGTTTGAGTTTAGGAATAGGTGGGAGGGATGCTTGTATGGATCAACATGGAGACAATGAGTATGTGGGAAGGATGCTTATGCAAATTATTATTGCTGGGTTACTTTATGAAAATGTTTTTCACTGGGAGATAGCATCCTTCCACCCCCACCATCCCACCCCACTTCCACCACTGATTGTGAGCAAAATGTATCCATTACCAATCCTCAAATACTAATAAGATGAAACAGGTATTCAGGAAATTAACTTGAAATGTAAAATTTGGGAAGGAAAATATTAGGGATGCGACCGATTAATCGGTACTCTATTGGTATCGGCCGATATAGGCATATTGGTGTATCGGTTTATTGGTAAGACTACCGATTATTTTACCGATCCAATAAATCAATAAATATCTGATAATTTAGTGCAAAATTCTGCCATTTTGTTGATTTTTATGGATAATCTCCATGTCCTACTTTCTAAAAAGTAAATGTCTAAATGTCCAACTTCTTTTTCACTGCAGTCACCTTGAAACACAAATTTATTAAGGAGGTCAATAAACCTTTCAGGTTCTTCAATGACCATTTCTAATTTTATATCGGATCGGTAGAATATCGGTTATCGGTATCGGCAAATTTTATATCTGTATTTTATCGGTATCGACCAGAATTTCATACCGGCCCATCCCTAGAAAATATATAAATGCAGAGGTTCCATAAATTCTAGCTTTTGATTTGAACACTGGTTAGATCAGAGGAACGATGTCAGGATTTGAAGCCAAATTTCATACTTGGTGTAACATGTTAACATATTAACATTCCATTTTATTTTAATGCAATAGCAATTAATAGAGTCCAGTTTGGTTTGTCAATGCTCACCTTGTATATAATTGCATGCCTTGACAATGTTCCAAGATGTAAATGCTTCTTTCAATGTTACCAGCAGGGACGGCGACAGGGGTGGGCACAGGTGGGCAAGCGCCCACCCAAAAATTCCTGTGCCCACCCGATCGCCCACCCAATCAAATTCAATAAGTACCTACATATACTTGATATGAATGATTCGTTAAATAAGTGTATTCTGGTGTTCATAACATGTATATTTTACTTGTGAATATTATCTATGCTAGAAATGTTAACATATTATCAACCCATAAAAAGCCAATTTTGTCATTAGAAAGTGAAAGCAATTACTAGAGCTATTGAAACAAAAACTGTGATCAAATGAATACTTCCATGTTTAAAAGCAGTTAGTAGGCTTAGGAGGCTCAAAATTATTATGCTGGGTACGATCAAGATTAGATCAGAATTTAGGGTGAACTTGAGGGCTGCAGCTCCGGGCCTCCACATACGTATATAAATCCCGGCCTGGGTATGGTTAAAATAATCTCCAAATAAACAAATAAAAACATCATCTTAGCGTTACTTCCTCCGGTAACACAATACATTATTTCAACTTTTTAATTATTATTATTATTATTAGAATAATTTAATCAAGAAGACTTAATTGGCCATGTGACACGAATGGTAGAGGAAAGAAGAGTTTATAGGATTCTTGTTGGGAAACCTGATGGTAAGAGACCATTAGGAAGACCAAGACGAAGATGGAGGAATAACGTTGAGATGGATTTAAAAGAAATCGGCAAGGATGGGAAAGATTGGATTGATCTTGCTCCGAATAAGGGCAGATGGAAGGCTTGTGTTGCTGCAGCCACAAACCTTCGGGTTTAAATATGCTACAGAGTATAATATAGTTTTAATTAGCTCTGCATTGAAATTCCAGAAGTGTCCTTTTTATTTCATTACAATTTTTATATATCTGTCGTCTTCCAATATCAATATGGTATGCGAAATATCAACTTCATATATATTTATTCTACTAATAAGAAGGAATCACAATAATCACTACAATACTGAAGTGAATAAATTTTAATAAACAAGTTATGTATGGAAAAAGCTACAGAATTATTCAATTACTAATGAGTGGCTTATCCTATTTAGAAATCCTCGTCCCACACATAAATTTTGCCACATTAAACAGAATCTGTAGATACAGTTGAAGTAAAGAAAGAAAGTTATGTCACGAAGTATCCAGAAGACGATTTTGTTAGTTTTCGTTTTAAGCCCACTTTTATGCTCAGATAGGCTAATCGGGACTAAACCTACAGTTTAACGTGTAGTCTGAACCTGTGTGTATTGTGCTTCCACCAGAGGAGGGGGAAGTCGAACACAGGACCTCTTCATTATAATGCGACAGCGTTATACCATTGGGGAAGAATATACAGAAAGAACTCACACCAAACGTGGCATTTTAACACCACAGAAGATGCGTCCATTTTAAGAGGGTGATTGCCTGAGACAAATATTTGAGACTTTCGGAAAACAACGTCATTGTTCACGGAATTAGCTGCCTTGATCCACTAATGAAACGCTGTGCAATTGAAACTACCACCTCAACTTTCTAAGAGCTATGGACTAATGAAATTCCATTTTTTGAAGAGTAAGTTCTGGTTGATTTGTTTTATTTAAAGCCATTTTTCTGTTAATTTTGATAATGGCGACGATAAGGTTCAATGGTAATTAGATGAAAGTAACGAAGGGGCGAAAACAAACACATACTGACACTCAAAATACAAATCCTCATAAATTATTACTTTGACAGTGGTTCCAAGCACCAGGGACTCGTTGCCCTGAAATAATAAAGTTTCCAGGGTATGCTGCACAGGGTAGAGGTTGAAATTCTAGTGTGTTCGAAATGGTCACACCATACAACCCAAGTCATCTATGAAAAATAGATGAATTATTTCTGGCACGGTGATCAACTTCGATGAATTCCCTGTGTCCTAAATCATTTTGTTACCTCAAAAAATATGTTCATGTGACCATATGTGTATTGCTTCTCCCGCATTAGTAACATGACAGTTCAGAAAACGAATAGCAACTTAGGTAATAATCTATTCAATTCTGAACAGATTTTTCAATCTTACTTGTTTATTACTTATGAGTGATATTTTGTCAAAATAACCTTTCGTTAGCCTAGGAATACTTCCATGGACAATGAACAAAGAATTTGTTCTCCGTGTGTGTTTTAAATCATTCCTAATAAGACGTTAATTTAATCCAAACATTCAGTGGCAGCGATTAGGAGGACCGGGAAGTGGGGGATGCAGTTCCCCCGCCACATTTTGCCACTTTTTGCCCCCGCACTATGGTCTCTTTATGCTAAGCCTTTTCTACCAAGAATAAGTATATTGTCCTTGCCCCTCAAATGTTGGCACCCAATCGCCGCTACTACAAACATTCAGATAGATTTCTCAGTTGTACAAACCTTGTAAGCTAAGAAAAGTGATCCCCAAGGAGTAAGAAACTCGTTCAGTCAAAAACTCATACGATGAAAATACTATGCTCAGGAACATGCATTTACATTACGAGAAACTTCACGATGGTCTACCATCGCACTTTCTGTCATAGTCGCCGAATACATAAAATCAAGTATGTGCCTTGTATTTGCAACACAAGCTTAAACCTAATTCACATTTATTTCACTGTATTAACATGCATGAAAGAATGTGATTAGAATGTTTGGTTGGGGTATGGCTGCGCATGTGTAAACACTTCCTTGAAATAAGTGTGTCCATCAGAGACAAAACGAAAGGAAATGGAACAAGATGCGACAATAGATTAGAAAAGATAAAGAGGAAAACAATAAAAGGAAAGGGAAAAGAAGTAAGAGGGAATTCGGGAGTTGTAGAGAGAGGGAGATACATACATCTTACATACACATATATACTATATATGGTTTTACATTTATACTGCCCACCCTAATTTATCAATAAGGAGCTTCTGCCCACCCGGTCGAAAATTTCTGGCGCCGCCCCTGGTTACCAGTCTCTCTGAAATCCTTCAGTCTTGCTTAGCTTAATTCTTATTGTCTACTTAAAGTTTAAAGCCTTTATTTCATATGAAATGAAACTAACTAAGCCATAGCAAAGAATTTATTATACATTAATTAATTATGTTATCTTCAGTTGTACACGTTTAAGACTTATTAAAGTCCAAGTTACAAGGTATTTCAAGTGTTTAGGTTTTGATGGTAATTGATTTATATTTATTTTATACGTTTGATAGTTTTGAATGTTTGGTTGTAATGTTCTTTAATTGGCTCTGCACGACAGAAAATGTATTGAATTTATTGACTTTAACACTCATATTTTAATGTTAGTATTTTATATGGGTTCTGTTATGAATACAGTGTAAGGTTACTTCAATAGAGGCATGATGTGCTCGGTATATCACACATGGCCAATAAATGCCAACTATGCAGTGCAGAGTAGTTAGTTCCAGTTTCTGTCACTGGCTTATGGATTATTCCATGTGAAATCAACCTATGGAGGTGCACTTTTCAACATCACATATTTTGAATCATTTGAAATTTGACATACATTTGGCATACCGCATTTTCTGGCATATAAGATGCACTTTTTCCCTTTACAAATAGTTCTAAATAACAGGGTGCGACTTATTCGCTGACACTCGGGTTACACCACCAGTAAGAAGTTTGTTAATAGGTCAAAGCTTTATGGGATGCTGTGAAAACTAAGACAGTGGTTACGAGGTGGGCATTAGTAAGGAATGGATGGTACAGAGGGCAATTTGTTGTATGAGAACTCACATTCTTATTTAGAAGAGGTTTCAAGTGACTCTTCACTTAGCTCTGGAGACGAATGTTTAGGTTTTGATGAAGAAGATTAAAATGTATTCTTTCCTACTTGATTAGCTAAGTTATTTGTTGAAAGTAGACATACATATTTGTTTATATTTGAAATACTGTAAATTAATTATAATATTCAGTGATAAAGCTTTTTCCTCATATATATATATAAACACATTATGAAAATATATATTGGTAATTTCTAGGATATTTCAGAGTGAACTATGACACTGATTCATGGAATGCCCTCATAACACAATTAAAGAGCGAAAACTACACAGACCTCTCACCCATCACAAGAGCCCAACTGGTGGATGATGTTCTAAACCTTGCAAGGGCTGGGAAGGTGAATTATGCCTTGGCTCTAAATCTAACTTTGTACTTGCATAGGGAAACAGCATATGCACCATGGACTACTGCCCTGGAAAATCTCCGTTATCTGGACCGCATGTTAAGGAATTCAGATATATATGGCTTATTTCAGGTATGGCATTTCTTTTTTTTACATAAGATATTTTTCACAAATAAGAAATGACTGTTATTCTCATACAGTCAGAAACAAAACAAGTTGTTTGCACATAATGAGATTTGTATTTTCAGATTTATTACATTTATTAATCTGCACTCCATTAGTATCAGTTGATATAAGTATATTTCTTTAGTAGTAAATTTGCTGATAAGTCTGATATTCCTATGATTATTCTGTAATTTAGTGAACAAATCTGTCATTTTATTATTTTTCTAAAAAATATGGAGGTATAATTAATTTATGATCCTTTTTCTGTCAGACAAATACAGTATTTCAAATCACATTTATTTTTCTAAACGAAACCCATTATAGTCACCTGATTAATGAACTAAGGAGGTAAATGAACTATTCAGATTCTTCATGGTAAAAGGAAAAGGTCAAACTAGCTATGGAGGCACATAGGGCATTTGCAATTTTGTATTTTATTATTTAATTTTGATCTATAAAATATTAGTTTCAGTAAATTTTATATTGTTACTTTAAGTATCTGCAAAAATTTATATCAGTCCATTCTTGATATCTGATCTTTACACTCAAATTTTGGACAAAGTATATGCTGGAGTGAGAGGGAGATTGGGGGTGGTTACATTGACCATTTATTAATACATCCTCCAAGCTCAGAACACAGATACACCCTGGAAAGTGCATATTTGAGGCCCTGGTGCCTACAGGATAATTCTCTGTGGGAATATTTTATGTCCTTTAAGGTGCACCGAGATCTGGTGCATCAAGATCTATTGTTGCTGTTATCTGACTTACTTCAAGCTTCCTCTTTGAAACCCGAGACCACTTGCAGAACCCTGATGTCTCAAAGGAGTGCCGAAAATATTCAAGTTAAAAATATGTTCATTTGTTTTTGAGATATATATATATATATATTTTAAACATAATATTATTGTACACATTTGCGTAGGCATGTAGAGTATTGGCAAAATTGCTCGACACATGAAAATTTCCATTTACAGCTTCAATGCTAGTCCTTGTGGATGATTTGACAGTGTTACGATCTGCATGGTTCAAAGTATAACAGTACAACACACTCTTCCTCAGTTCTTAATATATAATTGGTGGAAATATTTATTATCCTGAAAAACATTGGGAGTAAATGCTTCATATTTTCTGTTACCAGAAATCAAAAAATTCACTCAAAGTGACAAATTGTTTTGTGTTGTGACACTCAGCCATTGTAAGATTGATGCAGTAGGATGGAATATGAGCAGGATATCCATTTTTACAAAACATGGAAACCATCTTCAGAGATAACAGGAACTTGTTTTCAGACATACAATGAAAGGAACTTTTCAAGGGACCGACCCCTTCTCAACCACCAAGCCTGGGTCAGGCCGAGACGATTATAGTTAAATATGGATAGCCATCTAGTGGTTAGAGTGTACCTTGTTTTATAAAAAGTCCAGACAGAACAACTATATACTACACAGCTTTCTGAAATTGGGGGGACTTAACCCCATCCTCTCTCTTTCACTGGGCAGATGCTACTTGCCTTCTTACAGTATCTTACAGTACTAGAACTCAACTTTCTAATTTATTATAAATTTTCGAACACACTCTGGTTCTTCACCAGGGAAGGGAAAGAAATGAACTCTTACAAAAATTGTAATAATTTAGAAGGTGTACATCTAGACAAAATGTCCTCCCCGGTGGTGCAGTGGTAACGTCATCGCCTTGTAATCAAGGGGTCCTGCGTTTGATACACAGTGGAGGAACATGCACAGTGGTTGGGATTTCAGTTTAAACTGTAGGTCCAGTTCAGATTAGCCTATCTGTACATAAAGTGGACTCAAAAAAACAATTCAATCTAGACAAAAGTATTTTATTTATGGTGCTAATGACATGCGACATGAAGCTTTATCTTTTATTATGTAAATAATACTTTTGAACATTTAGACCTATGTGATAAATCTCCTGGAGCCTGTTCATAAAAGCTTAGGACGTGAAGAAAGAAAGGACGAGTCGCACAGGGACAAGTTACTGAGAGTTTCCATGTTGTTCTGGTTGTGCCAAATGGAATATAAGCCTTGTTTGGATTGGGCCAGAAATATGTACTACCAGTGGATGAACAGCAGTTCGAATGGCTTTACAAATGTGTAAGTATTCAAGTCTAACTTTGTTTACTTTAAGTAGTAACTGGATCATAATACTTTGCTTTAGACGATATTGTGACTGTTTTAGACAGACTTCATCAGTCAATCTATCAAAGCATTTCAAATACTGCCAATTGATTCAAGTCATTCTTTAATTTAACCAACTTTGTTCGTTTGTCACTTTTTTTCACTTCATATTAATATAGGGACAATGAAGACAAATGATAACTTAATGAAGTAAATGAAAGAATAACAATAATACACCCATGCCCTTCTCTAGGTTTTCAACCCAGAATATTCAACAAAATCGATCTTGCAATCATTGCCTTAACAAATTAGCAAAATAACACTAGATAAAATTTAACATGATTTGATTTGTACAATAAAAATTGTAAGAATATTAATGGAAAGAATACAATAAAGGTCAAGGGTTCCATCATGTCAAGGTAGAAATTTCTTGCTTTTAGAAAAGGGATTTTTTACTATAGCTCTTTTCAGTTCTTACGGCGGGCGCTCTAGAAGTTGGCAGGGGAAGTGGGGAGCCGGGAGTGGGGAAGGGACCAATCCAGCGCGATACGAAACGTAGAACGAGTTTCACGTAGTGCTTTTTCCGGCCACGTCTTGTCTCTCGGCGCCACTGCTGTTGTCTGGTTGGTCTGCGGCATAATCCTCGCTCCCCACATCCCTTGGCAGAACTAGGACCGGCCACCATAAGAACTGAAAAGAGCTATAGTAGCACTGAGCCTATACCGATGGTATTAGCTAAAACCACCAAATGATACAGTTCAAATTTACCACATACACTTTGGTAAGCAAAACTCATTTTGTTCTTAAAAGTTCTCATTACCACTGTTGGTTTGGTTTGGTTTATTTTACTTCACTTTCTGCCACTTTTGGCTAATTGCGAAGATGAGGATGATTTGGGTAAAGGAACACTCGCAAAGAACATCCATGCCCAGGCCGGAATTTGAATCTGAGAACCCTGGTGCACTGTACTAACCACTCCACCACAGAGGTTGGTTCATAACCAGGGGTGCCCATCCACCCCCCCCCCCCAGGTCAATGGCACATTCCCCCCCAAAATCATGTCATGCGTCCCCCCAAATCATATCATCCGTGCCCTCAAACCATATCATAATCCCCAAAAAATTTTGTTTATTACGGCAGCGTGTCTACCAAAAGTAAAGTAACTTTTTCCTTAGCTATACTGAACACTAAACTTGATCTTCCCCTCCTCCCTAAACTGGGGTGCCCATCACTCAAGACCGCCCCTAAAATCGTTCACCATAATCCCCAAAAATAATTTGGATGAATGCATAATAATTGATGTCTACTTGAATGAAATGCCATGTTAAACTGTCCATTTTTTTAAATGTTCAATTTTCGAAAAAAACTTAAAGCTAACACATTGATTGGGTAATGTAGCAAATTAAATTATGTAAATATGCATAAAAGTAGAGTTTGTGAGTGGGTTTATAAAACTCACAATTTGAGTATTTAACACAAATTGTTACACAACTTAAGATAAAGATAGAAAATTCAACCTTAGCAAATCAAATAACATGCTCCAGCCGTATGACCGATTCAATTATTTTTTCACAAGACATTACAAAAACCTAGGTAGAAATTCTTAAGCTCAGGGTGTTAATATAATATTTATTTATTTATTTATTGAGAAAATTCCAGATACAGCACAGTTGGCCATTTTACACTGAAATTGTCAACAATGAAAATGCAAAGATAATAATAACAATAATAAGCAAAAAATATTTAAAAAATAATAAAACTAACAAAATAACACAAAAGTGAATAGCAAATTAACAAAAAATAAGTAAAAGATGGCACTATTTGATATTATTTACAAACATTTCTTCTAATAGATGACCGAAAGGCAAACTCTGAGGAAAATATATCGATTCTTGATGATAGATCATTGCAGTGGCGGTCCCTCCATGGAACAGAGGGAACAGGCTGTTCCCTTCTACTTAATGCCCATTTTAGCTATTTAAATTATCTATATTAACATAATAAGAACACTTCATTCTTCCGAAATCAACATGCCGAAGAAAAACTTCCACAGTGACTGGACCTGGACGTTTGTTTACTTCACCTACCCTCATCGTCCCACCCTCTGCTGTCTGACGTTGAGTATTTCCGACCACGCGGGAAGGTAAACGATCCTCTTGGTGCCACCTCCCACCACCACGGAAGCTGAACTCTCTAGCTGTTCCCTACGAGAGACATAGCGAATTCGTTTTCTGTCGAGATTTTGCTATGTGCTATAGTTTAATTGCATCGTAGTGATAGTTTTGAGTGTAGTAAGTCTATAGTTTCCTAATCTCATTGCAAAATTGCGTCTGCCATTCATAACGAACTGGAAAAATGTTCTACAGTCTAAACGTCTGCTAAATGCCTTGGCTAAACGCGAGGGAACAGCTCACGTCAACCTGTTCCAACAGCCCCAAGACGCGCTCAGCGGCAGGTGCAGGACAAGAAAGCGAATGTTGCGAGCGTAGGGTAGTGAATGTTGTATGGTTGTATGATCGACCGGCTGAAGACGAAAGCTTTTAGTTCATTGAACTTTACAAAAATGACAGCAAACCAACACTTATCCTAACCGAATTAAAAATGAAATCGTACCCAAGGCATTTTCAAACAAGTTACTACAACTCTGTAAAATGATTAACTGGATACTCTTCCCGTGGCAAATTATTGTTGTTCTTGTTTGTTTCTGAGAAGGGAGTTTGGAACAGTTCGGGTTTTGTCACAATTCTACAAATCTAGCGGACGTCATGAAAAAACTCGGCCATCTGATTGCCATTATTGCATTGAGGACGTTTGAATTACAAGAATGCACGCTCAACTGTACGAAAAAATCTACTTAAGAGATGAAACAGGTTTCGACAAAACATTTTTTTTCCTCTTATCACTCATAAATTGCTTTTATTAATTTTTCTTTGTTGCGCATCAACAATTTTGTTATTAATGTTTTCTTTACATTATATCATATGTCCTTTAACATTGGTATTGTAATAATTTTAACGTGCTTCATGTATGTAACTTCTGACAATTTGTAACATATGTATCGTATGTTTATTTGGTTCATTTCAACAAGGGTTGAATTTTACTTGGTCTACTGTATTATATTACAACAAGTATGGGAGGGGAGGGGGCAAGTGCAGGTCACCTGTTCCCCTGGCTCATTTAGCACCGCACACCACTGAATCATTGTATTCTGTTGCAAGTATGTAAAAGATAGCTCTTTTTTTAATTTCAAGTCTAGGTTTTTCTGTATAAAATAATCTTGTATTGCGAGTTGAGCGCATAGGTACTCGAAAGTGGAATTCCTCAAGCAGTGTGTTGCAGTGGATTTTGCCATTCACAATTTTGTGTAAATAACTGAAATCATTCTGCAAACGTCGCTGATAAGCAGTTTGTAAGTTTAAAAAAGACAAGAGATGAGGAGATGAAAAATTGCATAATGAAGGAACCCTGTATCGAACTACAGCTAGGAAGAAGTGAAAGACTGAATCGATTCTAGAGAGATGAGTGGGACATGCCATGGACTAGACTGGAGAGCAGTATTCTATTATTGGGGAAATGAATGATTTGAAGTACAAGGTGAGGGCTGAGATGTCACTAACTTCAGTGAAACGGTACAGTAAACCTAAGAGACGCATGGCCTTTTTAGTGGTGCCTAAAATTTGTTCCTCAAATGTGAGCTTTTGGTCGAAAACAATGCCTAGGTCTTTGTGACAGGATACTGCTTTGATGTTATTGCCAGAGACGGAATAAGATGACTTTAACAGGTTCTTCTTGAGAGAGATGGTGAGAGTAGTACACTTTTCAGGATGTAATGTAAGGCCCCATATCAGACACCAGGAAGTAAATGTTGTTATGTCATTCTGAAGAAGATGAGTATCGTCAGAAGTGGAGATTTCTCTGGAAAATTTTAGTCATCTGCGAAAAGAAGGTAGTTACTAGAGGGAGCTGTGAGATAGTCTGCAAGGTCGTCAACGAATAGTATGAATAAGAGAGGTCCTAGAACATTGACCTGTGGAACTCCAGAGAGGACCGAAGAAAGTTAGATACAGTGACTGGAAGAACGACACCTTGTTGGCGATCGCTAAGGTAATCTGTGAGAAGGGTTAGAAATTTGCCATGAATGTTGAATCTATTGCATAATTTGTGAATCAGAAGGCGGTGACTAACAGTATCAAAGGCTTTGGCCAGATCAAAGTATATTACATCTAATTGTGAATTATTTGAAATACATTTCATAGCATGTGAGAGAAAAACAGACAGATTTGTAAGACAGGAGCTACCAGGAAGTAAGCCATGTTGGTTTGAGCTTAAGTATGGTGAAACAAATTTGTACAGTCTGTCTTTGATTACTTTTACACAGATGATGGACAGAGGAGAGAGTAAGGAGATTGGTCTGTAAAAATAAACAAGAGTTTTGTTACCACTTTTGTGAATCGGTGTGATGTTAGCTTCTTTCCAAGCTGAAAGAGACAACAAAAGATTTTTCACCTCATTGCGTGTAGTGGCAAGCGTCGTTAGAGAAGAGGAACAGACTGGCCTTACGTTTGGCAATGCTGCAAGGGAGGATGGTGGGCGGACATTACCGTGAAAATAAGCGTTGAAGAGTTCTGCCCCTCGGTCGTCTGTGGCACTTTCACTATCATGTGTAATTTCAGCTGGAATCCTACTATTATTTTTTCTTGAGTTTATTAGTTTAAAAAAGTATTTTGGGTTTTCCGGGATTGTCTAAATTTTTACATCCATTTCTTTGCAAGCTTTCAAGAATGTTAATTTAATGGGGTGTCAATACTTTGTTAGGATCCCGAGATATTTAGTCTTTTCCAGCTTCTCTTTTGCACGTTCGGAGTCTAAAACGTCATCACTAAATACAGTCTCCAAAATTTAATGTTCGAACTATCTCCCAACTACAGAAATCCCTTGGCAATCTAAGATTTAACACTTTATTAAGAACTTCCTATCTTCCCCTTTAAATTTAATACTTATTCCTACCACCAAAATGTCCATGCCAATTTTACTTACTGCTGATAGCTATTGAAGAGTGGATATTGCCTTCTCCAAAAAATTAATTCAGTCTCCACACCAGAATTTCCGCAACAGTCTAAGACAGTAGTAGGCTAATACCCAAGAATTGGTTAGCCCCTCAATTTAATGCTCAATCCCCCTCTAACTGAAATATCCACCATAATCTAAGACCTAGAGGTTGGATACTGTCCCTCCCAACGTTAGTTCAGAATCCCCCCCCCCCAGAACCCACGTGTCAATTAAGACCAAATATGTAAGACTTGAATATTTTAACCCCCTCTTTCGAAAATACCCTTCAACACTTTCTTTTCTTCATCTAATGGATTAAATATGGTGCATGTAAGGTGCAAAATTTTTACATGTATTTTGGAAAAATATATAAATGTAGAATTTTATATTATTTGAAGGGGAAAATCCCCCAAAAATCTTGATGGCGCAATCCTGCACCATAATCCCACCCATGGGAGAGCACCCCTGTTCATAACCACTGTTGTATATTACGAAATAATATAATAAATATTATTTTAACATTTGATTTTTTTTGTATGATAGTGTAGTAACATGATAGTGTCAACTTGAAAGAATTCTGGGGAACAATCTAATTTTCCAGAAGAATAAAAGGCTAGTTTCAAACTAATATTAATTGTATTATTTTGAAATACCTATCTGTAATCTTTTTGGACAGTCCTCTAAATGGGAATGGACATCAGGGTCAGGTCTCTAATAATAAACAATATTTTTTTAGAGGATGATTATAGGCTCTAGAAATCATTTTTACTCAAATAGTTGTCTCTTGTAATGTAAATTTTACAAATGTAAGTGTAATTTCTTACTAGCAGCATGTTTGCGAAGTGAATTACATTAAAACAGTTTCTGTTCAAATATTTTGCTTTAGAATCAGTAAATCAAAATTACTTTTGCAGAATTCCTGTCGACTTCCGTCCAGTTGTGATTTGCACTGCTATCAGGAGAGGAGGCCGAGAGGAGTGGGATTTTGGTTGGGAACGGCTGCTGGATTCCACCATGTCACCAGCAGACACTTCTGTTCTGTTGACCAACCTTGCATGCAGTGAAGAACCTTGGATAATTCAGAGGTAACCAAGTTCTGTTGCAACTAATTTGGTAACACCAGATGTGTATAATATAGACCTACAATGCAAGTGAAACCGAAGCCTGAGGGGGCCCCGAAAAGAATACAAATTACTTTCGCATTTCTCATGTACAAGATTTAGACATATTTTCACAATAACTTACTTGGACACAGTGATGTGCAGTGACGTCGACACTTGGGGTAGCAATGAGTGGCATGCCCAACGGGTCATAATCCCCCCCCCCCCCCTCTTTAAGGGCCCATTATTCCTAAAAGAAGAACGTCAAATACAGGAAAAATTGCAAAGTTAGGAATGACTACAAAAAATTGTACACATAACTTCCACCCACTTTTGAAAACCAAAAACGATTTGATTTGACTACTGAGCCAGAGATGCCGGGTTTGAATCTCGGCTTGGCAATGGGTGATCTTTGTGCGTCCCTTGCCCTTCATCAATTTTATCATATCGTCTTCACGATTAGCCAAATATGGTGGAAAGCGAAGTAAAATAAACCAAATCAAACAATCAATCAATGAATGATTTGATTAATCGCGAAGACGATACGACAAAATTAATGAAGGGACAAACACAAAGAACACCCATGTCCAGGTAGGGGTTCGAACCAGGAACTCCTGGTGTTGTAGCACGCTGTGGTAACCACTCCCCCACGGTTGGTTGATTTGATGGTTGATTTGACGTTTTTAGTCCACTTTATACACAGAAAGGCTAATCGGGACTAGACCTATAGTTTAATGTGGAACCACCATATGCCTCCATCGGATACAGATCCGCGACCACTTCCACTCCCCCACGGAGGTCGGCCAACAACAAACATGTGAGGAAGGCGCTAACCATTCAGATATGTGGGTATCGGTAAAGCAAACTGCATTTTTCCTGAGTAGTAATTTTCAATTGAATTTTTGAAATACCATCTTTATATATGATTAACGTTTTTTTCAAAAATTTTGCATTGCTTGATTTCCATAATTTCCCCATCTCACGATCTGAGTTACTGAAGGATCTGGGCTCGAGCCCTAGCCTTTGCTTGAGTGTTTATTTGCAACCGCTCTTCACACGTTTAATTTAATCAACGTTCATCGTCATGGCAGAAATTAGGTAAAGCGATGGAAGAGAGAAGAAAATACAAATAATTTCCTCCCAGTGCATCTGCAGGGCACTGTGAAATCAGGAGCCTAGAATTCTCTGTTTATGATTGTCCCTCACGACTTTCTAAGCTCTTAGCTACTTATTACGATTAAATCTATACAGCCAGAAAAAGCGATGGGTAACAAAACACAACTTTAAACAAACCATTTTTCTACTTTCTTTAATAATATTCATTTGGCTTTTTGAGTTCTGGGATACATTTTTCATTTGTAATTTTCTCATTATTCACTGCAGGCAGAGTACAACACATAAGAACAAGAATGCACGCTCGTCACAAATCCCGGCCTGAATTGTCCCTTCATCATTTTCATTATATCATCACTCATCCTCATTTTCGCGATAACCAAATGTGGCAGAAAAGCGAAGTAAAATAAACCAAACCAACAACAAGAATTAGAATGCACATTCACTTGCCCAAATAAATACATCCGTATTTATGATTCTTTAGCTTATCCATTTTTTTTATTGGAGGCCAAGAGATTAGTATATTTAAATAAAACTGCTAAAACAAGAGCAAGAGAGGGCGTGAGCAAATATTTGTTATTTAATCATTATATATTCCATATTTTTAAAAAAGCATAAAATTTTGGACTGCACATAAGACATGCCAATTGCATAAATAATAAAAGTACATCCCATATTATACATACATATTGTACAACGTGTAAAAATTAGTGTAAATACAGAGGACAGAAGTACTGCAGAAACATTTCCCCTTAGTTCTTTAGAGGATTTACAAAGGAAGTGAAGGGAATCCAATCCCCTATCTGTCCTATAGGAGATAGACTGCAGGACCTGAAAGCACGTGCTTTCAACCATTGGAGCGGGGGCAAGGGAGGTAGAGGCAGAAATCTTCCCTTTCCCTTCGAAAACCCGTTTCTACCTGGAACTGTGAGGTGGAGAAAGAGCAAGCTAGGCCGCTGAATGCACTGAGGGACAAGAAGCACGTGATAAAAAGTGTTGCATATGAACTGTGGCTTCAACAAAACAATAAATATTGTGATTTGAAAATAATTAGAGATTTGAGATTGATTGATCTATCTCTGCTAGACTAGCTACTCCTCAGTGCACATCACTGCTTGGACATTTATGTCCATTCAATCTTGTGTTGAATAGAAACCCCTTATTCCGTTCCGTACCTTTTCTCTTCTCTTTATCTGCTTGTTTTCCTAATACAGCCAGAAGTTTTAGAAAGAATTGCTGTCATCTAAATCTGTAGCTGAAACATGGGGAGTTGAAGCAAAAATTGAAAATAAAGAGTTCTAAACCTAAAACATTTCATTTCAAAACTACATCTGGATGACAGATTAGTGAATCCAAAGATTCATTATAGAACAGCAGCATTCAATGTTTGTTTCTACATAGTTATTACTCAACTTAAAAACAGATTTGAGAGTGTGGACAGGGCTAAAAGTGAGCCGGAATGCACTGGAACTCTGTTCTAGCAAATCAATTTGATGCTGGAATAGTTCCTGCTGCGACATTGGGCATACATTTTATTTAATTAATACACTATTCAAAAGTTTATCCATTGTTACAGTAAGTCTCTCCTGACAGTGTACAGTCTGGAAATTTAGAAAAAATAATACATTTTTTGTAAGCGCTATTGGTTTAAAATGTAAATGACAACATAATTTCCTGAAGTGGCAGATGTGATATCTTGTGCTTATATATTCACTTTGGATGTAATAAAATGATAATAATAAACACCATTGTTATTCTAATATGTAATAATATAAATTAGTAGTAGTAGTAGTAGTAGCAGAAGCAGTATTTGTGTCTCTTTATTTGTAGTTGGCATTCCAGCTATTACCTGAAACAACTTTAATCACTGAGTGAGGATAATATTAGTAGTTTCTCCACAATTCTTGCTCTGAACTTTCTTTGTACAGCTACAGATGAAGAACTTCACAGTGCATCTGTTGCACTCATTATTGAGTAAGAATATGATTTATCCTCAAATTTTCTGATTAAGTTCTAAATGAGGAATGCACTTAAATCTGAAATCACCCAAACACCTTCCATCAAAGTTTCTTCTCACACTAGTTTCAAGTGTTCCCCATATCTGCATCACCTTCTGTTTGTTTCCTACTCTTTCTGTGCTTGTCACTATCCCTACAGCAGAAAGATCTTTCTCAAAATGAAAAATTATAGAGAACTACCTCCAAAGTAGTATGATTCAGGCCAGACTTGGTGGACTCAGTATTCACAGTGTTGAATCTGAAAGGCCATGTAATAGCATCATTCAAAACTCACAAAACTCAACAGGGAGCCTGCTTTCTTTAAAGAATAGGGTACGTAGTTGTTTTTACCTTCTTTTGAATACACAAGTGTCAAAGGGACAAAATTGTAATCTCTGATAATTCATAGGTACCCATTCAACTTGAATAATTACTAATTTCTAGTAAGAAACATTTGTTGCTGTCTGTACATGAAAAGAGGGGGTGGAATCCCAATTTGTTTCTTGCAGAGGCCCTTGATGAGTTTGTTACACCACTGGGTAACACACATTATTCACACAAGTTCAGGGCTGCATTTACACATGAGCTATTGTACTCCATAGGGCAGGGGAGAAATTTCTGCTCTTATTTCTCATACTTATCCTAGTACTATCAAATTTTGTAATCAAGGTTGTCATTGGAATGTGCATTTTCATCTCAAATGCAACAAATGTTATTTGACATGGCTGTCTAAACACTAACCACAAGAAAATAAGATGAATAAAACAAATCAACATCAGCTGGAATTCACCCTTATTTATGTGCACATAAGGTATTATGACTTTCAATATCATAGTATGGAGGTAGTAGAAGTAGTTGTGAGTGAAACAAAAACTCATACCCAGCCCAGGACTTGAGCCTACATCACTCTCTACCAAAATTGAACCACTTAACATGCTAAACAACAGTGTGGATATCCACTTCCAAAAATGTAATGTAAATAAATAATAGAGGCTGAAATTTGTAAGTAAATAATAAACAAGCCCATATTATGTCATTTTAAGAGAGATCTACTATATCAAGTCAGCAATGTGTCATTTGATATAATTGGTATTTGTGAATCAGTCTTGCAAACTTCATATTGATGATGCAAAACTAATGTAGTTTCATTCATATTTCACATCAAAAGCTTCTATAAGCTTCACTTGTTTTGCAATTTCTTTGGATGCAGAAACTGTTCTGATGAAACGATAATATATATATTTTTTTTACATTATACAGGTATATGTAGGTATTGTTGCATAATCGTACTCTTTCATAATTCACTTTGAAACATCTCGTTTCTTGCTTTTGTTCAAATTAGTTCTGTTCCCCTCCTCCCTTCCATCCCATTTACACTACTATATAAAAGAGATTTCACTACAGCATTTCTCATTTTGTGACTTTATCATTGTATGTACATCTTCATATATTAGAGTGCATATATTTTATGTTGCAGGTATTTGAAACGGGCTTTGGAAGATAATGAAGGAATTCGCCTGCAAGATGTTTATAGAATCCTCCGAGCAATGCCAAATAATGTTATTGGATCTACAGTTACATTTAATTATATTAGGAATAATTGGGACAAACTATATAAAAGGTAAGATGTTCAATATTTCATTTTAGCAAGCACAAAAGTAATAAGCACTTTAAATTTTAAAAATTATTTTGTTATATTTAAGCTGAAGAAAATTCTTCCATTGAGAAATTTCTCTTATGATCACTAGTATCTCAATAGTCAGACGCAGTGGTGGCGATTAGGAGGGCAATAAACTGGAACTGACAGAAAAATTATTGCTGTCGAAGAATAAGTTTTGAATTACATATAAAAGTCTTGATTGTAAAGTCTATTTTGCTCATAAAACAAAATAATGTATTTTGTTCATCATGTAACATCATCATACATTGGTGACCGACCAACACATGTATTATTTACAATAGCAGGGATTAAACACTGCAATCCCCTTTACTATGTTTAAACTTGATGTGTGCATATTCATGATGGTTGCGGTAAACGCGGTTTAAAATTACTTACGTGAAATTTAGAGAATTTCACACTTCCGCATTGCCAAAAATGACACACCAAAATCAGGCCTCTCTCAACACCTCCACTCCACTAACCACACCATCTCCTCCATATCCATATTTCACCCAACCGGCTCTGTCATAGAAAACACTGTCAAAGAAACACATGCTATCATCCAACAGAAACCAGCACTGAACCTGGACAATGGACAGGCACACCCGACTTGGCACCCTGTCCTCAGAAAGATCCCAGACCTGAAAAAGAAAAGATGGGGGTGCACATACTCGACCCCTTCTCTAGCCACACAGGGAACAGGAAAGGCACCTTGCCGAGCAGCACAGCACAGCCCCCCAACCGGCAACGCCACCTGACAACAGGAAGCAGATGATGCAAACCAGGGTGCACGCGCCAGCGCCGCTGAACGGGAGAAATCGCCACTACCGCCACCTGGGAACAAACAATGCAGTGACGCGGTACCATCTCAGATTCAAACGCCGTACCCTTTTGTGAATGAAGACAGTGGATCTTCGAAATTAATAGGATTTCACCATTAAACTGTACAATGCGGAAGTGCAAAATTTTCTAAATTTCACGTAAGTAATTGATGTGTGTACTCTCTTCATATACAATGTGGGTGTCAAGGAACTACTATTGAATATTGAGCATTCAGTTTTCTCTTGAAACAAACATTTATTATGCTGAACAAATCATCGATAGCACAATTATTTTAACAATTAATATGTAGTAAGCCACAAATTTACCAAGTTTCTATGATGGATTCACTTAGCATATACCACATTTGTCTGTACATTTCAACTTGCACGCAGCAAACTGATCTCCCTTCTTCATAAGGCACTACAACTTCATACATTGAAAGTTTTGACCTTCTCAACAATTTCTTTCCATTTTCTTCTGTCCTGGATACACTTCCACCATTTGTTGATCTTCAGATCCTTAATAACATTATCTATAAATCTGCTTCTTGGTCTGCCTTTTCCTCTTGTTCCTACTGGGTTCCATCTGTATATCCCTTTAACCAGCCTTTCCTCTGGCATTCTATGAACATGCGCAAACCATCTTAGTCTTTGAGATTTGATAAAGTTTATTACGGTGTTATTTTTAATTATTCTGTTTATTTCATTATTATTTCAGATTCTCCAAGTACCATCATCTTCATTAATTGGGCCATATTTTTTTCTTATTACTTTTCTTTCAAATACTGATAATTTTTGTTTTCAAGAGTCTTTTGAGTATCCATGTTTCACATGCATATGTAACAACTATAGGTCTTATTATGGTATAATAAAGCCTCAGTTTGGCACTCTTTGATATTTGTTTACTTTTGAATAGCTTCAAATTGGCATAAAAAGCTTTTTTACCAGATATAATTCTCTCTTTGATTTCTTCTTCTATTGTGTTATTTCCATTCACTATTGATCCTAGGTATTTGAAGGATCTTGTCTGTTTTATATGATCATCATCTATGGTCAGGTCTTCCATTCCACCTTTACTTCTCACACATCTTAGGTATTTTGATTTTTGTGCATTTATTACAAGGCCATGGGGTGGTGCACCATCTTGATGGAAAACGAAGTGTATTTTATTCCATTCTGAACGCTATTCATTAACAATATAAGGAAAATGTCAAGACTTTTGAATAACCTTGTAATGTGGCCACCAATTAGCATTATGTCCTAATCGTAGGAGCATAGGTGGTGCTCAAAAGTTATACCCTAATTCTTTTGAGTAGTATATTTTGAGGTATTAGAACCAGCATAATACACAATACATCATGTTGAAATAAGTGAAATCCAGTAGTGTAAAAATCATAGTTCCACTGTAATAATTTCTTCTATATTCTTAATAACAATAGTTCATGCACTTGTTTCAGATATGGTGATTCCGAGATATTGCTTAGCGAACTTATAAAAGATGTGACCCTTGGCCTGACCAGCAAATTTGATTTACAGGAGGTAAGGTTCTACAATTTTAACATTGTGACAGGCAAGTATTGAATCCAAATTTAATGTTGACCTGCTTGGAGGAATTTAGCCATCGTCAGGATAAAAGCTAATAATTTGCTTCAGAAATACTCTGACTTAAAAACTAAAATTAACCAAGAAAATTGTATTTTGGTTGTCCAAATATTTGGATTAATCCATCCTTAGGTCTGGAGTATTTGAGAGTAAGACATGATAAAAGGTTAAGATATGTATAACATTGGTGAGTACTATTTGCTTGGTATTTAAAATTGGTTAAAATAATAACAACCCTTCATGGGTAGGGCCTACGTACTCACTGCATACTTCTACATGCCTCAGTAGAGGTGGTTGATCACCCAACTATGACTTACATTCCATTTTACTTACACATTTTACTAATACCGGTAAGAAATTGCATACCTGAATACAACCTAATTCTTTCTTTTTTGTTCTTTTAGCTAATACAATTCCGTAATGACAATAAGGGAAAATTCAGCTATGCTTCTCTGGCCATGAACCAGTCAGTGGAAAGACTACAACTGAAAGTAAATTGGCAAAGGAACTTTTATCCCACAGTAGAAGCCTGGTTTAAAAGTGTTGAGAGTTTCACAGAATAACAAATTTTGATACTTAATTCTAGTCAGTGCGATGCTAGCTTCAAATGTGCACTTTTGACAATAATTATTCACATTATGTATATAAATGTAACACAGTAATTTAATCATCTTAGTTGTAATTAGCAAGAAATTCAACAAAGTAAATCCTATCCAGATGTAAATTATTTGATTCTTATTACTAATGAAAAATTACTTTTATTTTATTACCGTTTGTTGTAAAATAATTTTAGGCTGTGATTTCTATAATATATTGGAAGATACTTGTAAATCTGCACATAAAATGAAATAAAATCTTTAAACTAAAATATACTGTAATCAGTGATCATTTCAAATTTTCGCTCTACCACAGACTGAATCACTTTTTCCCCACACCTCTGACCTGGAGAGTTAAGAATTAAATACATTTGACTTTGTAAAATTTCCAAAAAAGTTTTCATGTTTGCTGTTAACATTTTGAAAAGTAAAAATGTTCATGTTTTTGAGGTCTTATGAGAACACTCGGTGACCAATTTCCATCAAACTCAACACCTAGTGTTTGTATGAGGTACCCTAGGGTACTCAACCTCAATTCGTAAATAGGGCCACATAACGATAATGTCAAAACTCTCCGGGCCGCACATCTCGAACCCTAAATCCTTGAAGTCCAAAACTAAAAGGTTCACCCCTGATGGAGGGGGAGGGGAGGATTCCAGTGATTAGACTTGCAGTTTCATAAATTTTAGAGAGTATTTCCCCTTCAAGAGCCAAAAATTAGCAAACGGAAAGGAATGCAAGAATTCTCCTCACCCTCCTTTGAACTGAATGTTTATAAGATTACGTGTGCATATAACTGTAATGAAAAATATTGTAATTATAATCCTCACGTGTTTTATTGAAATATAACAAATATTTTTCATAGTCAGTGATATTACTTTAAATGTTTGTTTCAAGTATAAATTGGTTACAATTGTGCAAAAAGTTTGGCAAGAAACCAGTAAATTAACAATTCTACTTTCATTTCTCAGAGATTTGACACTTTTCTTTTTTTAGAAACTAGCTTCTGGTGACTTCAATAGTGCAAGCTGACAGTGCAAAATTAGCCTGCATTGACATAGTAGATGTGTACAGTTCAATCCCCATGGACCTAGCGCTGCGTTCAGTTGAAAGATGGCTGACAACAAACAGAATCCCTGCTCTAGAGGTAAAAGAGATAACCAGGCTATTGGAAGTTTGTCTAAAACACAACTACTTTCAGTTTGAGGATAAATTCTACAATTAATCTGAGGGCCTTGCGATGTGCAATCCGCTATCAGCTCCTTTAGCCAACATCGTCATGCACCTGGCTGAAAAAGAGATACTCCACACTCCAGAACTACAATACATCCGATATGGAAGGTACGCAGATGACACAATAGTCGTATACAAAAAGACAGAAGAACTCAACCTTCTAGTCAGCAAGCTAAATAGCATCCACCCCAGGCTCAACTTCACTGTCGAACAAGAAAAACATGGTAAAATCAACTTCAACATCACCATCAGCCGTGCACTTAACAAATTCACAACCACTGTCTACAGAAAACCGGATGCAGGCAACCAGTACATACATGCTCTCTTTAGCCATCCCCCCAAGCAAAAAGCCAATGTGTGGCTACTTCTGGCTAATGGAGACGACGAGGACGAGCAATAAAATGAAACTGATGGACAGGTACATGTAACACCCATGAAAAGGACAGGATTCGAACCTGAAATGTGAGTAGATCTAAGGTAGGCTGTATTAAGTGATGCTGGGGGCCGCATGTACTCTCACATCCATGCCGCAAGTTTGACATGACTGCCCTAGGGAATGGGAGCATGTTAGATCTTCCAAACTTCACAATACAAGACCCAGTTTATGGTGGTGTAATACTAGATTCAACCATGCCTGACTTGGTAATATGTGCACAGGGTTCCTAGTTAACAAAATAGTCCACACACGTGTCTAATACAATGTTGCAACATAAAGGGATGCAGGGAAATTCAGTTAACATTTTAGTGAAAAGGAAAAATATAAAAATTGCTGGGAAATCCAAATATATCAGACTCTTGTACTATATTCAAGCTCTTTTGGAGTGTGAAAAACATTTATAATTTCTTTCGTTGCATAATTTATCCCCAAAATGAACAATTTATAAATACTATACAATTATACTTTAAAATTATTGCAATAATGCAGTTACAGTGGTGTAAACCCTTTTGTGTCATGCAATTATGGAATTTCGTTTATTTTTTTGCTATATGTGTCTGACTGCAGGCAATTCGTGGGGTGGGTGATCCAAGGGCAGAATTTTTCCAGCCTTGTCCCCACATAAAGTGGTTCTGGGGCCTCACTCAGCCTCAAATCAATGGGTAACTGGTGGGGGGGGGGGGGGTAAAGGCTGGAGTATGGTGCTGATCACATCACCTCCAAAATGGCTGAGATCGAGAATATGTGGTGCCCTTCTCCCACATCCCCTAAATATGCCTTCATGGCATGGTGCCATATGCATGGAGAACTTTATTTATTTACCTTACCTTACTCACTCAATTCATTCACTCAATTATTGTCAATTGACGCACAGTGCACTATGATGTAGGAGCAGGTAAGCACTATATTAAATAGTGTGCTCGCAGCACGAATCACATATACAGCACACCCAACACTTAATGAAAGAGAGAACTGCATCGGGACTCCTGCATGATACACTATAGGGCCAGGTTAGATCTATGATAAATAGTGTGCTCGTAGTACAAAACTCCTTAAAAGTGTTTTTCTTGGAATAGAGCAAAACGCAACCTCGAGTGATACTAGAACCTTGTATATATGAAGATGGGAAGAGTGTAAATAAATTGTACAGCATGATTGTGTGTCCTCATAGGTAGGAGATGCATGCTAACAACTAAGGAGTGTAAAGTGTGTTGCTGGTTTGTGGATGAGGTGTCTAAACGAAACCCCATAGACCTTGAGAGAACAGCCGATCTGAGTTATGTAATGTGCATATACCGCGTGGTCCAAAAAACCCGAAATGGTCACGTATCGTGAGAAATACACATCGAATCGGAAAACGAAAAAATACATGTTTAATAAGTGAAAGAAAGCTATTCAATGATATCACACTTGATTCCCCACCCCTGCTCCCTCGGGGTGGGGCAGGATGCAACTGTGAAATTTTAAATAGAAACTGCATTTTGTATTGTAGAATCAGAAAGAGGACTTCATTCAGAGTCCAACGAGCTATCAACCATCCTCCTAGCTCAATTAGGACTGAGATATTAAATTTGCCCCCCCCCCCCAAAAAAAAAATAATCAAAGGGACGCTCAAAGGTAGACCCTCCTTCCTTATACTCTATTGAAAGGTCTTGACGTGCAGATTCCGAATCTGAAATCGCTTTCACTCTAGCTCAATTAGGGGCAGAGCGTCCCTTTGAAATTTTTTTGGGTTTTATGAAATTTTCAGATTATAACACTAAATAATCTGTAGTGGAACTGTTGCCAAATACATATTTTTTTCAATGAATACAATCAGTTATAACCTTTCTTTCTGGAAACGCCTTGTATACCCAAGCAGGGGGTGTCCGAAAAACAAATCTGGAATTTAAATATTCAATTTAGATTTAATATTTTTGTTAAGATTGGGAATCAGAATCATACACAGTAGTAGACCAGCCAAAGACCAGAATTGTGACTTTTACAAACATGGAACGTAAATAACAGGCATCCACGCTAAATCAATCAGTCATAGAAAAACTAGGGTAATGCCACTAAAAATTTTGACCTCAAAGGTCATTTCAAGGGCATACTCTGGTGCGAAAAGGTAAAATTTTACCTGTTCAAACATGTTCGTGTAATACAAGGTGTGGCCAGAAAAAAAAAAAAAAAAAAAAAAAAAACAGATTGATGTTGCTAAAGACAAGCAGCAAGCACGTCATGGTCAAGCAGTGTAAGTGTGTGTAACATGATATCCTGCCTATCGACTGTGCGATTGCCAAAGGTGCATGGCATTCAGTCCTGCTGTAGCTTGAGGACAAGTGAATACATCGGTGCTCCTTCTGAAAAATTTTAGTGGAACAGCGTATCAATGTGAAGTTTCTTATGAAACTCGGAAAATCCACCATGGAAACTTATGGTTTGTTAACATATTGTGATGCGTGTATTACTCACTGCTAAATAAAGATAAATCGTTAAAAAGATCAATTACTTACGTCTGGGAGTACGAAATGTCGATCAAAACAACGTTTCAAAGGTCAAGACTGCCTCCTTCTTCAGGTTCATGCGTATTCTTCGACACCTAACATGGTGTCACTTTAAGAAAGTGTTAGTTGAGGATACAGGTAAAAGGTTATGGTAAAAAAAACACTTATAGAAAAGACCCTGCTTTGTAGCTGTAAAAACCTTCACACTAATAAAACTCTTATCTAAAACCACAAATTTCCCAATCTAAAAACAATAACACGAAACCTTCTAAGTGGCTGTTAGAAGCCACCTGGCCAGTGCTTGTGAGAAGCGAAGTGCAGCCTATGCTCAACACTGAGAAGGAAACTACCTTCCCCTCCATAGTTTTCCCCTCTTGAAACTGGTGCGTCACCAGTCCTAAGGTGAACTCAATTTCCGCCTCAGGCCCTCTTGACCTCTGATGTAACATGGAAACCCATCTTGGCGTTATTATTTACGGCTTTATCCCATATTTTGAAAAATTCAATCCATCCATCTTCCAAATTGCAGTCGTCTCTGTTAAGTTTATTCCAATTATCTGTGCATATACAGGCTGTTTCATAAACATTCCTATCCAATTTGTTGTTCACTTTCCTGATAACTTCCCTTGTTGCGATCTTATGTCCACTAACTAATATGTGCTGTGATAAGTCCTGTATTGGGTATACCCTCCTTTATATCCTTGTTGTGTTCACCCCACCTGATGCACTTGCTTCTACCCGCCTGTCCGACGTATTCCTTCCCGCATTCGCATCCAATCTTATAACCTCACTTTTGCCCTTCTGGGTTATCATGCCTATCCCCTCCCCCTTTTTTATATCCTGTGAAATGACTTTTGATGCTCCAAGGCGCTTTCATTCCGCATTTTACACCATATCCTCTCACTGTTTTTCAATTCTTTCACACACCTTTCCAATAGGGGATTCTGACAAAATGAGTCATTTCTGCCCTTTCCTACCTCTGTTTCATCTTTCTCTTCCTCTTTAATGCTGTGAGAGCGTTCCTCCTAATTATTTTCTTAGCTATCTTGGTCACCTTTTCCATATCCAGTATTGTATACCCATTTTTTATACCCAACCCCTCCATCCATGCTTCCTCTTTTTATTTTTCCTTTTCATCATTACACAATCTTCCAGCTCCAATAGGATAAACTGAAAGGTTATGTAATAAGGAAAGAGGAAGCATGGTTAAAGAGGGTGTGCACTCGAGTGCACATTTGTAGTGACATTTTAACAAACACTGAAACAGACCCTACATTATTAGTGTGTGTGATAACCTGCGACGAATCGTGGTTTTCCCCTACGATCCTGAAACCAAGTGCCAATCAATGCATTGTAAGAGCCAGAGTTCGCCACAACAAAAGAAAACTCGAATGAGCAAATCAAAATTCAAAGCCATGATGACTTTTTTTTTCGACATCCATGGGATTGGATATGTTTATTGAGTACCCCAAAGGTCAAACTGTCAACTAACATTATTACATTACAGTGCTGATGACCCTTCGTGAGCAAGTAAGACGACGACGACGTGATTTATGGAAAAGCAAGTCACTGATTCTTCATCAGGACAATGCTCCTGCTCACACGGCATTGTCAGTCTAGGTTCTTTTGGTCAAGCATGGGATCTTAGTGTTAGAACATCCACTCTATTTGCTGGATCTCACTCAGTGAGACTTCTTTTTATTACCAAAGGTCAAATCAGCACTGAATGGAACCAGATTTACAACTGTACAATCTGTGAAACCAAAAGCAACTGAGGTTATGAACATGGTTTCAGAAGATGATTTCCAGCACTGGAAGATTTGTATGGAGCGGTGTATTGATAGTGCAGGGGAGTACTTTGAAGGGGACAATGTTCGTATTCTACAAAATGACCAATAGAAGATTTTGTAGCAACAGTCACGTTTTTTCTATACACACCTGATATATCAAACGAAAGTTATGGTGATATTTTTAGGTCAGAATATTGATATCAGAAGTAGCTCGTGAGGAAAAGTTATATCAGGCTAAATTTGTATTAACTGGAGTCCTATTACTCATAGTGGGCCATCCAAGAAGAAAGAAAAGCTTTTAAAAAAAATTTCACTGCATGGAATGTTAATAACAGGTATCACAATTTATTTTTTATCGGAAGAATAGACATTTGTTTGCAACCAGCCATCCTCTAAAGGATAATGATATTAACTTTTTGTTGCTGGGTTGTGTGTTTGGTTCTTTGCCAGTAGTACACTGGCATACATACTTTCATTTAAAAAATGGCAAAAGTAGTAGTTTCTTACTTAAGAGATATTGATTAGTATGACACAGGTATTTGTGGTTTCCACCTCCTGAAATAAATTTTGTCGTATAAAACATTAAAATGGCTGCTTTCTAACTTAATTGAAACAAATACTTTCTTAGAACCTTTGCCTCAATTCCATTCTTAAAAGTTCTTCCTTACACCCTACACTACATACCTTAATGCACAATATCGCAAACATCAGTAACATCCAACTATTGTTTACTTGCAGTAGTTCTTTCGGAAACATTTTTCATCCACTTTTAAACAAGATTCAAATAAGTTCCAGCACAAAATATCAGTGCATGCTTGACAAATTACTTAGATGTTATTTCCTAAAAGTTTTTTAAAGAAAGTAAGAAAGTTTTAGTAAACATTAAAGTTTGTATACTGTATGCCTGTACTTGCATGCTTATGTAGCATTTTAAAAAATCTTCCCTGTTGTTCAATTGCCATTTTCTTGAGCACAAAACACCACTTGCAACCTAAATTTGGGTTACTTGCTCATATGATTCACCTATGTTGTATGGTCACATCATACTCATGCCACATTCAACCACTACTGTCAAAAGTCTGGGAATTTTCGATGCATATTTCAAAGTACTTTCCATTCTGCTTTCATCCTTTAGTAAAATTTAAAGAAAACTAATTTGCAAGTGGTAGTGCCAAGAAAATGGAGTGCACTTTACACAGTGGATTTTACATTCCCCTGCATTGTATATTGAACGTTAATGGTCCCAACATAGCAATATGCTATACAAATTTCCTTGATTTTACAATTTCCAGGATTTTAAGTTCTATGAGCTTGGTCGACTGAAACGTGTAACAAAATGTCAAAAATTTCGCAGTTTTCAAGTTCTTGTCTGTTCCCAGATAAACTACCAAGTTCCACTTTACATAGGTTGTGAATCCACTAGAAAAAAAAAGCTCATGTTTCTATAATATTTATTGAACCTAATTCTGTACACAAATCACCTTATGCAGCACACTGGTGTTGAAACAGCATTTTTTCTTTAATACACATTAATAATGTTCCAAGTTCTGCCACTGAATCATCCTTACAACTAGTTTGATGTGAGACACTCATGTAAGAAATACTTAAAGTTAACAGATTTTTTTTTTTATTGGGGGAAATCTACCAGCTAACAAATCATATTTCGTTCATCAGCCTATTACAACAATGTGGGCAGCCCATTTCTACAAGGAAAACCATGGAATAACTGGAGGAGAATCTTGCACAGTTTCTGCACACTTTTTCCATATTTTTCAGAGGTGTTCTTGTAATATACTTTATGATGGAATGGTCCAGTTTTGCCCCACAGCCAAGAACACCTCCTCAAAAACAAAAACTATCTTATGTGCCTCCATATACTCCATGGGAAGCCTAACCAGAGAACTTTTCTCCATGGCAGTAGACTAATTTACACTGAGAAGAGCAACATAATAGCGACAATCAAACAGAAGAGCCCCATAGCTTCACACAAGGCAAATCCGATGACGGCGTATGTGAAGAGCTGCTGCTTCAATGAGGGGTTCCTTGCGTAACTTATCATCAAGGAACCGAACACAATTCCAATTCCAGCACCTGAAATAATGAAGAAAGGTCATGCAATTATTCCCAGGAGAACATGGAACTTTTGACTACTGTCTGCATCACAAATATTCCACTTCCAAGATGTGGCAACATGGGTAGTCTGCAAGCCACAGAGTCTGGATTTGAATTTGCAATTATGCATTTCAAGTTTGCATGTTCCCATAAAATTTTCATTTTTTGAATATCTCTTAAATATCTGCACTTGATTTTTCCAGAGCACAAATAATCTGACTTAAAGAGATCTACAGTTGAGAACCGAGACAAAAAATAAACTTGGTAAATTTTTTATTATGAAAAAATTGAATGAAGG